>NC_091292.1:58660491-58677991 GCF_038502225.1 Cherax quadricarinatus
TATTTATTTATCCTCTTTTTCATAAAATATGTATTACTTATTACCAAATTTCTTTCTACACATAGCTCAATTAAAGGCTCCCCATTTACATTTACCCCTGGCACCCCAAATTTACCTACTACTCCTTCCATAACATTTTTACCCACTTTAGCATTGAAATCCCCAACCACCATTACTCTCACACTTGATTCAAAACTCCCCACACATTCACTCAACATTTCCCAAAATCTCTCTCTCTCCTCTACACTTCTCTCTTCTCCAGGTGCATACACGCTTATTATAACCCACTTTTCACATCCAATCTTTATTTTACTCCACATAATCCTTGAATTAATACATTTATAGTCCCTCTTTTCCTGCCATAGCTTATCCTTCAACATTATTGCTACTCCTTCTTTAGCTCTAACTCTATTTGAAACCCCTGACCTAATCCCATTTATTCCTCTCCACTGAAACTCTCCCACCCCCTTCAGCTTTGTTTCACTTAAAGCCAGGACATCCAGCTTCTTCTCATTCATAACATCCACAATCATCTCTTTCTTATCATCTGCACAACATCCACGCACATTCAGACTTCCCACTTTGACAATTTTCTTCTTCTTATTCTTTTTAGTAATCTTTACAGGAAAAGGGGTTACTAGCCCATTGTTCCCGGCATTTTAGTTGACTTTTACAACACGCATGGCTTACGGAGGAAAGATTCTTATTCCACTTCCCCATGGATATAAAAGGAAAATTAATAAGACCAAGAACTATTAAGATAAAATCAAAGAAAACTCAGATGAGTGTGTATAAATAAATGTGTACATGTATGTGTAGTGTGACCTAAGTGTAAGTAGAAGTAGCAAGACATGCCTGTAATCTTGCATATTTATGAGACAGACAAAAGACATCAGCAATCCTACCATCATGTAAAACAATCACAGGCTTCGTTTTACACTCACTTGGCAGGACGGTAGTACCTCCCTGGGTGGTTGCTGTCTACCAACCTACTACCTATATATATATATATATATATATATATATATATATATATATATATATATATATAATATATATATATATATAATATATGTTATATATATATATATATATATATATATATATATATATATATATATATATATATATATATATATATAACGTATATATAGACACGCAATCTTAAATATGGGGGAAAGTGTTAAAATCTTTAGCTCAAGTACTTTCACACTTCTCAGTGCTTCATCAGGTGACAAACCTGCACTGTGCTTTGAGAAAACTTCCTTTCACTGTTTCAGTTGTTGCCTTGCAACACTGCATAGTTCCTGATGATGCACTGAGTGCGGAAGTACTTGAGGTAAATAATTCCACTCTCCTCTTCATGGCTTGTCTTGCATATTTTATACATATAAAAATTATATTTTGTTCCTCAAAGTTCCATGTAATTTTTCAATTGTGAATGCATGTTTTCAGGTGTTTTCAACTCCAACGAACTTTGAAAGATTCTTAGCTCGATTTGTAGCGCACTTTGGTCTCTCACTTAAGTCCAGTGTTCGAATCTCCTCTGGTACGGCTGGAAAGTTAGACTGGTGTGGGTCACATCCTGGGACAAAACTGACCTAATTTGTTCTCTCATGGAAGGTTCCTTGATGTTGCTGAGGGGCTCTTAATCTAGGGCATTGGAGCTGTGCTCCACTTCCCTGAATACCTTCCACATCCCCCCCCACAGGCACTGCATAATCCTATGGGTTTAGTGCTACCCCTTGATTATAGTAAATGCTCTGTATACCATTACCATTCTTTTATTACTATTATTATTCCTTACATTCTGTAATAAACACACTTCCAGAGAAAGTACAGTCTTGAGGTCACTAATGTTAGTATTTTTATAAAAAAAAAATGTATTAAACTTTACAAAGAAAAATAAAAGAAAAAAAAAGCTCTGGGTGGGTGGCTATGTGACATAAGAAAGAAGGAACACTGCAACAGAACTGAGCAGCATAGTCTAAATGAGACCTAACCAAGGATATATAGAGTTGAAGAACAACCTGAGGACTTCTATTATTTATACTTCTAGATATGAAGCCAAGAATTCTGGCTTTAGATTACTACTAACCAGAACTGCATCTGCCACTTCTCTGACCATTGCATCAGTCTACTCAAATCATCCTAGAGTGCTCTGGTGTCCTCATTACAATGAATTGGACAGCCTATTGTGTGGGGTGGCTCTCTGGATGCAATACCTCCCACACGACTTTCTACAAATACAGTGGAACCCCGAGTTTCATAATTAATCCGTTCCAGAGAGTCTGCCGAATGGCAAAACCATTTTCCGCATAAGAAATAATGGAAATAAAATTAATCCATTCCAGACACCCAAAAATATTAAATTATTATTATAATCAAAAAGAAGCGCTAAGCCACAACGGCTATACAGCCCAAAAACATTAAAATAATTTTTTTTTTCAGATTAAATAAAGATTTACATACTGAAAACAATGAGAAATCAAGTACATACACTTTTTTTTTTTTCAACAAGTCGGCCGTCTCCCACCGAGGCAGGGTGACCCAAAAAGGAAAGAAAATCCCCAAAAAGAAAATACTTTCATCATTCAACACTTTCACCACACCCACACATTATCACTGCTTTTGCAGAGGTGCTCAGAATACAACAGTTTAGAAGCATATACGTATAAAGATACACAACATACCCCTCCTTTAAAGTGCAGGCATTGTACAGTGGACTCCCGCATACCGATGGCATCACATAACGATTAATCCGCATACCGCTTGCTTTAATCGCAAAAATTTTGCCTCGCATACCGCTTAAAAACCCGCTCACCGATTTTCGTCCGAGACGCGTCCAATGTGCGCCCTCAGCCAGCCTCACATGTGCCGCCGGTGGCATTGTTTACCAGCCAGCCTCCGCGGTAACATCCAAGCATACAATCGGAATATTTCGTATTATTACAGTGTTTTCGGTGATTTTTCTGGAAAATAAGTGACCATGGGCCCCAAGAAAGCTTCTAGTGCCAACCCTACAGCAATAAGGGTGAGAATTCCAATAGAGATGAAGAAAGAGATCATTGATAAGTATGAAAGTGGAGTGCGTATCGCCGACCTGGTCAGGTTGTACAAGAAACCCCAATCAACCATCGCTACTATTGTGGGCACCAGAAAGGCAATCAAGGAAGCTGTTCTTGCCAAAGGTTTAACTGTGTTTTCGAAACAAAGATCGCAAGTGATGGAAGATGTTGAGAGACTCTTATTGGTGTGGCTAAATGAAAAACAGCTAGCAGGAGATAGCGTCTCTCAAGCGATCATAAGCGAAAAGGCTAGGAAGTTGCATGAGGATTTAATTAAAAAAATGCCTGCAGGTAGTGCTGATGTGAGTGAATTTAAGGCCAGCAAAGGTTGGTTTGAGAGATTTAAGAAGCGTAGTGGCATACATAGTGTGATAAGGCATGGTGAGGCTGCCAGTTCGGACCACAAAGCGGCTGAAAAATATGTGCATGAATTCAAGGAGTACATAGAGACTGAAGGACTGAAACCTGAACAAGTGTTTAATTGTGATGAAACAGGCCTGTTTTGGAAGAAAATGCCAAGCAGGACCTACATTACTCAGGAGGGAGGAAAAGGCACTCCCAGGACATAAGCCTATGAAAGACAGGCTTACTTTGTTGATGTGTTCCAATGCTACTGGTGATTGCAAAGTGAAGCCTTTATTAGTGTATCACTCTGAAACTCCCAGAGCGTTCAGGCAAAAGAATGTCCTCAAGGAGAATTTGTGTGTGCTGTGGAGGGCAAACAGTAAGGCATGGGTCACTAGGGACTTTTTCTATGACTGGTTACACCATGCATTTGCCCCCAATGTGAAAGATTACCTAACTGAAAAGAAATTAGAACTTAAGTGCCTCCTGGTGTTAGACAATGCCCCTGGTCATCCTACAGACGTGGCAGAGCGACTTTATGGGGACATGAAATTCATTAAGGTGAAGTTTTTGCCTCCTAATACCACTCCTCTCCTGCAGCCCATGGACCAGCAGGTTATTGCAAACTTCAAAAAACTGTACACAAAAGCTCTGTTTGAAAGGTGCTTTGTAGTGACCTCGGAAACTCAACTGACTCTAAGAGAGTTTTGGAGAGAGCACTTTAATATCCTCAATTGTGTAAACCTTATAGGTAAGGCTTGGGAGGGAGTGACTAAGAAGACCTTGAACTCTGCTTGGAAGAAACTGTGGCCAGAATGTGTAGACAAAAGGGATTTTGAAGGGTTTGAGGCTAACCCTGAGAGGATTATGCCAGTTGAGGAATCCATTGTGGCATTGGGAAAGTCCTTGGGGAGGATGTGGAAGAGTTGGTGGAGGAGGACAATGAAGAACTAACCACTGATGAGCTGATAGATCAACTTCAACAGCAAGAGGCCAGACCTGAGGAAACTGGTTCAGAGGAGGGGAGAGAGAAATTGAAGAAGTTGCCTACTACAGAGATTAAGGAAATCTGTGCAATGTGGCTGAAAGTGCAAACCTTTATGGATGAGAATCACCCTCACACAGCTATTGCAAGCCGTGTTGGCAACCTGTACACTGACAATGTTGTGAAACACTTTAGGGAAGTCATAAAGGAACGAGAGGTACAGGCCACTATGGACAGATATGTTGTGCGAAAGAAGTCCAGTGACTCTGAAGCTGGTCCTAGTGGCATTAAAAGAAGAAGGGAAGTAACCCCAGAAAAGGACTCGACACCTCAAGTCTTAATGGAAGGGGATTCCCCTTCTAAACACTAACACTCTCTCTCCCCTCCTCCCATCCAATCAATCATCACCAGATCTTCAATAAAAGTAAGTGTCATGTAAGTGTGCATGCCTTTTTCAGTTTGTGTGTATTAAAATTAACATTTCATGTGGTAAAATTTTTTTTTTTTCATACTTTTGGGTGTCTTGCACGGATTAATTTGATTTCCATTATTTCTTATGGGGAAAATTCATTCGCATACCGATTATTTCGCATACCAATGACCCCTCTTGCACGGATTAAAATCGGTATGCGGGGGTCCACTGTACTTCCCATTTCCAGGACTCAAGTCCAACTATATGAAAATAACCGGTTTCCCTGAATCCCTTCACTAAATATTACCCTGCTCACACTCCAACAGATCGTCAGGTCCCAAGTATCATTCGTCTCCATTCACTCCTATCTAACACGCTCATGCACGCTTACCTTTACTGAAGATTTCTGGGTGGATGGAAGACAGGAGGGGATAGGAGGAAGGTGTACACTATTGTTTGGAAGGAGAATCTCCTTCCATTAGGACTTCAGGTACCAAGTCCTTATCTGGGGTTACTTCCCTTCTTTGTTTTTTTAAAGACACTGGGAACAACTTGAGAGTCACTGGACCCCTGTTGCACAAAATATCTGTCCAGAGAGCTCTGTTTCTGGCGTTTCTTTAAGATTTGTCTGAAGTGGGACAACACTGTCATTGTACATGTTGCCAATATGGCCTGCAACAGCTCTGTCAGGGTGAAGCTCA
The DNA here is from genome assembly GCF_038502225.1 of Cherax quadricarinatus. NCBI lineage: Eukaryota > Metazoa > Arthropoda > Malacostraca > Decapoda > Parastacidae > Cherax > Cherax quadricarinatus. Next base: position 58,666,003 of record NC_091292.1, read on the forward strand.
TCCTTAAATGTTTGCTTTTCAGTCAACTTTGTGCAAATGTCCTTTATCTTTGAAGAAGGCTCCTCCTCTGCAGCAATTTCCTGAGCTGTGATCTCTTGCTGTTGCAGATGAAGCCTTGCAGCTCTTCCCTGTGGTCCTCCACCAACTCTTCCACATCCTCGCCACTCACCTCCAACCCCAGGGACTTTCTCAATGCCACAATAGATTCCACAACTGGCATAGGCTCTTTAGGGTCAGCCCCAAACCCTTCAAAATCCCTCCAATTTTCTCCAAGCAGATTCAAAGTTCTGCAAGTCACTCCTTCCCAAGCCTTACCTATAAGGTTTATGCAAGTGAGGATACTGAAGTGATCTTTCCAGAACTCTCTTAGGGTCAATTCAGTGTCTGAGGTCACCTCAAAGCACTTTTGAAACACTGCTTTGGTGTACAGATTTTTGAAGTTTGAAATGACCAGCTGGTCCATGGGCTGGACGAGAGTTGTTTTAGGGGCAAGAACTTCACCGTGATGAAACTAAACTCCTCCACCATTTGCTCTTCCAAGTCTGGAGGATGAGCAGGAGCATTGTCCATTACCAGGAGGCACTTGAGTGGCAATTTATTTTCCAGGAGGTATTTCTTCACACTGGGGCTAAACACTTCATTAAACCAGTCTAGGAAAATTCCCCTTGTGACCCATGCCTTCCACATCACACACAAATTAATCTTGGCAACGCTGTTTTTCTTGAACACACTGGGATTTTCAGAGTGATACACCAGTAAAGGCTTCACTTTGCAATCCCCACTAGCATTACTACAAAATGTGAGAGCAAGCCTATCCTTCATAGGCTTGTGTCCTGGGAGTGCCATTTCCTCCTGCGTAATGTAGGTCCTCTTTGGCATTTTCTTCCAAAAGAGGCCTGTTTCGTCACAAACACTTGTTGGCGTTTGAATTCTCCAGTGTCTACACACTCCTTAAACTCCTGTACAAACTTCTCAGTTGCTTTTTTGTCAGAACTGGCAGCCTCACCATGCCTTATCACACTGTGAATGCCGCGAAGCTTCTTAAATCTCTCAAACCAACCTTTGCTGGCCTTAAAATCACAAGCATCACCACTCGTTGCAGGCATTTTCTTTATGAGATCATCATGCAACTGCCTTGCCTTGTCACCCTACATTAAGACTACAAATATTTTAAGGTAAGTAATGTGTGTAGTGTACATGCATTTTATCGCTCTAGGGAGCTTTAAGCATCGTAGTATAGTACGTGTGGGTGGGGTGGCCAGGAGGGCTACCACACCTGACTTCTTAGAGTAAATACTACTCACCTTCTGCCCTACATTAAGACTACAAATATTTTGAGATAAATAATGAGTGTACTGTGTATTTTACTTCTTAATGCCTAGTTCTACTGCTAACTTAATATATGCTAGTGTAAACTTATCTGGCATTTATAAATGGAAAATATGGAGTTCTGTTTTCCGGCAGTAGCCTGGAACCTAACCTGCCGAATAAGTGGGGCCCTACTGTATTAGTGTCAGAACAGATTGGTTATGATATGACAAGAACTACTCTAAATTGTAATTATCAGAACATAAAAATGAGAAAAAAGGTATATCGGCAACATTTCTGCCCGTTTACGGGTTAAACACTTTCAGTGTTGACCATTACTGCTGCTTCTTAACTCATGCTTATAAAAAACTATTTTAAATTTTTGTACAACCTTGCATGAGACTCATCATCAATTTCAATACATGAAAATGTTTATCATTTCTAACATATAAATAACAACATTGATTAAACTCCCTCCTTATGTATCCCAAGGTAAAGCAACTTTAATGAAGATCCCAATAACACCATAGTCCTAAGGTCTGCTGTACTCCACATCACACCAAGATGTCATTCTTCTTACGTCTCTTCGCTTTCATTATCACCTGCAAAGCAATAAGTATCATGTAAAAGCTACAGGCTTTATTTATAAATCTTACAGGCAGTTAATCAATATGTCCAAAGTCTCCTGCCTCAGAATTACATTCATAGGAGGGAGGGCAGTTAGCTATACCCACAGGGTTCATACAGCACCTACAGGAATGGAAACCAATCAGGTATAATTCAGTGATGATCAAGAGCTCTTCAACTCAAGCAATCTTTGAGCACTACTGCTTCACAAAAATATAATCACATCCATATATAAAAATACAAAACCACATCCAACCCATTACCAAAAATAAGTGTCCAAAACAGTTGGAATCCTCTCCAAGATACATTATGTATCTCGTACAGCACTGTTTACACTTATAGTATACCACACACTAATCTACCCCTAGCTCACCAAAGCTATTTGTGCCTGGGGATCCACAACAGCAAATCACCTCAAGCCAATAAATCAACAAAAGGCCGCAGTACAAACAATAACTCGGTCCATTGCTCGACACATATGTATATTAATATGTAAAACAATTCTTTTAACCATAAACATGTGAAAAACTAGTCTTATTCTCATTACCTGTATTCATAATCCAACCCTGATTAAACACTGTTTGCTTGTTCTTGTAATTCCTAAATTTATTGTTTATGAACCCTTTATGTTCATATATAAAAGCAATTAATTAGTTACTGCCACTGTAGTCTTAACTTAGGCATAAGTTTGCCCAAAATGCTCTGCATATAACTATGGGTTATCTACATGCACAGCTAAATGTCACCCATCTCTGTACAAGCATTGTACTGTGCTGAAATAAAATAAAATTTTCCTTATTTTTCTTATTTTTTAACAAATGACCCGTATCCAACCGAGGCAGAGTGACCTAAAAAGAAACAGTAAAGTATAATATATAAAAATAAATATATATATACAGGTTGTGCAATTTTGGTTTACATAACAACAATCTTCTTGCCGAATAAGGCAAGCGAAAATTTGTGTATGCAATAATTTCGCAAAAATCATTCTGAGCATAATGAAAGAAAATATTTCATTGTGTTTGTTTATTAAATTATTGTAAACTTATCTAAAATATATATAGTTGGATTAGGCTAAATTAAATCGTGCTTGTTATAATAAGGTTAGCACCACCTTCTCCTAGCCAGAGACTTCAACATTAACAGTGAGTAACTGATTTCATCAACAATATGAACACACTACTCATACCAGCAATAACAAAACCAACCAGGCTGAGACAAATACAACCATAATTGACCATATGCAGTGGACCCTCTAGTTTCGGCAGCATCGACTTTCGTGAAATTCGACTTTCGGCAAGTTTTTTGGGGCAAAATTTGGCCTCGAGTATCGTGATTAGACTCATGATTCGGCGACCGTCCACCCATCACCACGCACACAAAGCCAGTCTCCCACGCCATTCACGCTCAGTGTGCCATTGTTTACCAACATGTGACCATCACCCCGCGGGTTCATATGTAATAATCCATTTTTTTTGTGATTGCAACTGCTAAATAAGTCACCATGGGCCCAAGGAAAGCTAATGCAAGCCCTTTCATAAAGAAAGTGAGGAACACGATCGAATTCAAGAAGGAAATCATTGAAAAATATGAGAGTGGAGTGCGTGTTACAGAGCTTGCCAGGATGTATGGCAAACCCCATTCAACCATCACTTCGATCGTGGCGAAAGGAAAGGAAGTAAAGTGTGCTGTTGTTGCAAAAGAGGTGGATATGCTGACAAAAAGGAGATCACAAATCCTCGAAGAAGTGGAGAGGTTATTGTTGGTGTGGATTACCAAAAAACAGTTAGCAGGAGATAGTGTTACGCAGTCGGTAACATGTGAAAAGGCAAGGCAGTTGAATGACGATCTCGTAAAGAAAATGCCTGCAACAAGTGGCAATGCTTGTGATTTTAAGGCCAGCAAAGGTTGGTTTGAGAGATTTAAGAAGCGTAGTGGCATTCACAGTGTGATAAGGCATGGTGAGGCTGCCAGTTCTGACAAAATTGCAGCTGAGAAGTTTGTACAGGAGAATTCAAACCCCAACATGTGTTTAATTGTGACAAAACAGGCCTCTTTTGGAAGAAAATGACAAAGAGGACCTACATCACGCAGAAGGAAACGGCACTCCCAGGACACAAGCCTATGAAGGATAGGCTTACTCTCATGTTTTGTAGTAATGCTAGTGGGGATTTTAAAGTGAAGCCTTTACTGGTGTATCTGAAAATCCTAGAATGTTCAAGAAATACAGTGTCGCCAAGAGTAATTTGTGTGTGATGTGGAAGGCTAACAGTAAGGCATGGGTTACAAGAGATATTTTCCTAGACTGGTTTAATGAAGTGTTTAGCCCCAGTGTGAAGAAATACCTCCTGGAAAATAAATTGCCACTCAAGTGCCTCCTGGTAATGGACAATGCTCCTGCTCATCCTCCAGACTTAGAAGAGCAAATAGTGGAGGAGTTTAGTTTCATCACGGTGAAGTTCTTGCCCCCTAATACAACTCCTCTCCTCCAGCCCATGGACAAGCAGGTCACTTCAAACTTCAAAAAACTCTACACAAAAGCAGTGTTTCAAAAGTGCTTTGAAGTGACCTCAGACACTGAATTGACCCTAAGAGAGTTCTGAAAAGATCACTTTAATATCCTCCATTGCATAAACCTTATAGGTAAGTCTTGGGAGGGAGTGACTTCCAGGACTTTGAACTCTGCTTGGAGAAATTTGTGGCCAGATTGTGTAGAAGAGAGGGATTTTGAAGGGTTTGTGGCTGACCCTAAGGAGCCTATGCCATTTGTGGAAACTATTGTGGCATTGGGGATCTCCCTGGGGTTGGAGGTGACTAGTGAGGAAGTGGAAGAGTTGGTGGAGGACCACAGGGAAGAGCTAACCACTGAAGAGCTGCAAGAGCTTCATCTGCAACAGCAACAGATCACAGCTCAGGAAACTGCTGCAGAGGAGGAGGAAGAGAGATGGAGGAAGGTGCCTTCTTCAAAGATTAAGGACATTTGTGCAAAGTGGACTGAAGCGCAAACATTTATGGATGAACTTCACCCTGGCAAAGCTGTTGCAGGCCGTATTGGCAACATGTACAATGACAGTGTTGTGTCCCACTTCAGACAAATCTTAAAGAAACGCCAGAAACAGAGCTCTCTGGACAGATATTTTGTGCGACAGGGGTCCAGTGGCTCTCAAGTTGTTCCTAGTCCCAGTGTCTTTAAAAAACAAAGAAGGGAAGTAACCCCAGATAAGGACTTCATACCTGAAGTCCTAATGGAAGGAGATTCTCCTTCCAAACAATAGTGTACACCTTCCTCCTATCCCCTCCTCCCATCTTCCATTCACCCAGAAATCTTCAGTAAAGGTAAGTGTAATGTTATTATTTTTTTTAATGCATGTACTTGATTTCTGATTGTTTTCAGTATGTAAATCTTTATTTAATTTGAAAAAATATTTTATTTTAATATTTTTGGGTGTCCGGAACGGATTAATTTTATTTCCATTATTTCTTATGGGGAAAATGGTTTCGAGTGTCGTGAATTTCGACTTTCGGCAGGCTCTCTGGAACGAATTAACCCCTTCAGGGTCCAAGGCCAAAATCTGAAGTGGTGCTCCAGTGTCCAAGAAATTTTGAAAAAAAAAAAAAAATAATTTTTTTCTTACAGAATTAAAGAGTATATTTTTGTGAAGGTAATAAGACAAAAAAATTTTCTGATCAGTACTTACCGAGATACAGTGCCGAGAAGTTGACCCAAAATGACGTGGTGGTGGCAACATCGACGATTTCCACATATGTGCATTACTTCATTTAAAGTTTTTTGTAGTTTTTTCTTTTCTAATTTTTTCTTTTCCTACTAACATTTGGGGCCTGAGAGACCAATACTGTATATAATGTATATATATAAACTCACTGTATTGAACACAATAACTGCACTAAAGTTATTATCATATTATTGTTTACCACTGTTGTTTATTACAATAAACATGCACAAATCTTGTATAATACTAATGTTCTATCATATATTTACATATTTACAATCACTGGACATGGTTTTAGAACTGCTGGAGCTTGTGGAACTCCTTGAAACAAGGCACCATGCACAGAGGTACCTTACATTCCTCACACATAAACCGAGTGTCTTTGCGTCTTTGTTGCCGTCGTTTTGTTTGTGCACAGACGATGCATCTCTTCTGAGCAAATTTCTTCTGAGTTGAAGGAAGCTGTATAATGAAATGATCACCTTCCCTCCTCAAACGCTTGGGTATATTCTGAGGAGTTTGAGGACCTTGTTGTACAGCAGGTGTTGTTACCTGGTACTTCATTATGAGTTGTCTGACAACAGACAAACAAAATTCACCATATGGTGGTCTGTTGCCAGTCTTCATTTGGTACATATTATATGCATTGAGCATTGAAATGTCCATGAGATGGAAGAAAAGTTTCATGTACCACTTGTAACTTTTACGAACACAATCAACAAAGCCAATCTGCATGTCACATTTGTCAACCAAGCGCATGTTTTGTGTATAATCAATCACTGTCACTGGTTTTCGAAAACGTTCATTAGTCACTCGATCAACTTTGCCACTGTCTTGCATTTCGGTACGGTGAATGGTTGCCAACAATGTGACATCTCGTTTGTCATGCCACTGTAATGCCATGATGTCATTGGCAGTAAACACCTGCACGTCATCACCACGTTGAGCCTGGGCATATGTTTACGATTAAAACGCACTGTGCCACACACATCTGTCTTGTTCACTCACAAGAAATCACTGAGTAAAGAGCTTGTGTACCAGTTATCGGTATATAATGTATGCCCCTTACCAAGATAAGGTGCCATCATGCTTCTCACTACGTCACCTGAGATACCCAATAACATCTTGGTATCTTTCAATGTTTTACTTCCCGTGTATACAACAATATCCAATACCAGGCCACTGTCACAATCACAGAGTACAAACAGTTTTATACCAAAGCATTTCCTCTTGCTCGGTATATACTGCTTGAATGACAGCCTACCTTTGAACAAAATCAAAGACTCGTCAATTACAAGATTCTTGAATGGATAAAAGTACATGCTGAACTTTTGTTTGAGATACATAAAAACATTTCTAATCTTGTATAACCTGTCACTTCTGTCAGGCCTGGTTTTTGTCAGAGAAGTGCAACATACGTAACAGTAAGATAAACCTGTTCACTGGGATGATTTCACTGAAGACCGGGGTAGAAATTAGCCGATCTGTGGACCAGTATGCTTTTATATTATGCTTATAGACATGAGGCATAAGCATTATTGTTGCAAAAAGCAAATACATTTCTGCAACAGTCGTCTTTTTCCACTGGTGTAGTCTTGACTGTGGTGATATGATCATATTTGCCATGGTGTACTCAAAATACTTGTTACTTTCCCTGACAATAGTTTCCATCAATGGCTGGTCAAAGAATAGTTCAAAGAATTCCAGTTCATTTGCAGTGTTTCCAAGGGACAAGTTAGTAGAATTCCACTTTGAGAGTCATCAAAGTGGTGGGGCTTGGGAACAAAATTGGGATTTTGCTGCCAATCCCAGATACGGTTTGCTGGCGGATACTGGACACCATAGGCTGGTTGTGCGGGTAGTTGTGGTTGTGGTGGGCTGGTGGCTGATGCTCTGCTTTGTCCTTGAACTGCGGAGTCAGCAGCGTGGGTCCCAGCCTGGGTTGGTGAGTCACGCATGGCCGTGGCACTACCATCACCACTACCACCATCTACTGATGCCTGTGGTCTATCTATGCCAAGTGTAGCCACATCATCCTCACTATCACTGTCTATACCTGGTGTAGGGCCAGGGGATGTATTCCGGGATGTACTGTGTCCCCTGGGCACGGCATAGGGTACACTACCCGAGTGCATGCGGCGGCGTACATACCGACGCTTCACTGGTGAATATGATTCCTCACTATCACTACTCGAATGATCGTCAAGAGCAATAAAATCACAATCCACGTCACTATCATCATCATTACTGAAGTCAGAGGCCTGGCCACGCGAAAATAATAGTTTTCTCTTGCGTTGAGGTACAACGGACCGTGACTGAGGAGTGCCCACACCAGAGGTAGAAGGTTGAGGATCGTCAGGGTTTTCTGCACTATTATCGATATCCTGGTCATTCCTTTCTGTCACTAACTGATCAAAGCCAAAGAATTCGTCTTCATTTCCACTTCCATCACTGTCAGAACTATCAGATAGGAAGAGGAGAGTCCCAATTTTCCTTGGAGTGAGTGCTGCCTTGCAATGAGGCATGGTGAACAAGAGTAACTGAGCCGGCGTTCCCACAATGCTATGCGGGCGCCTAGATTTTTTGTTTATGGCGCACACCCACCACGCAGACCCGTTCTCTCACATATAGGCCTATGAGCGTTTTCGCACTAAATTTGACGGCGCTAGAATTTTGGTGTAGATCTACGATTTGGACACTCAACGTGAAGCCGTAGATCTACGGGACGGACCCTGAAAGGGTTAATCACGAAACTCGGGGGTCCACTGTATGGACTAATACACTAGCTCCCCTTAAATCAGGGATAATCAAAGACAGCACTACTGACCACTACCCCACTTTCCTCTTAACAAACATTAGTAAACAACCACTGGAATACAAGGTCTCTTTTAGACTCCATGACGAGGCATCAATAACTAACTTCACAACAGAGCTAGGTACGGCTGACTGGCCTACAGAATTCTCCAGTGCCAATTGTATCAATGATTGGATAGACATATTTCTTAACAAATTACTTACTTGTCCCATAAAAATGAAACAGATCACGAATAAATGGCTAGGTTGCCCATGGCTAACTAACTGATAAGAAACATCAATATGAACAACAATATAGACAGGGCTTAATAAAGATATTATTAAACACTATGCATCAGTCCTCACCAAACTAATAAGAAAGGCTAAACAATTGTACTACTACAATAGATTCACCAAAACAAGAGGAGATATTAAAAAAACCTGGAAGACACACTCAGATTCTGGGCACCCACAAATTAAAAAAAAAAAAGGATATTGTTCTAACCAAACTACAGCCTACTGATACAATTAACACAATAAATGACTTTTTCTCAAACATAGGATTAAATCTCACCAGTAAAATCCCAGGTACCAATGCCCAAGCTAGTGATTACTTAGACGGGAATTTTCCAACCTCCTCCTATCTTGCACCAACAGAGCCCACAGACGTCACCACGATTATTAAGTCGCTTAAAAATAAATCAGGAAATCTGGCTCAAGTCCCGCCATTATTGTACAAATGAGAGGCTCATGTTCTTTCGCCTGCTACTTCATTGCTCTAACAAATCACTAGAAGCCAGCACTTTCCTGACACTACTCAAGATAGCAAGGGTTACACCAATACACAAAGGTGGTGACTCCACAGATGTAAACAACTAGAGGCCAATATCAAACTTACCATTGCTATCCAAAATCTTTGAGAAACTAGTGCACAAGAGAACATACAGCAGACCCTCGACCAATGCTGACATTGTTAGGCGATAAAATCGCCTAACGATGTGTTTCTGCGTAAAAAAAATTGGCTCGACCAACAGTGAAAAACTCGAGTAACAACATTCATCCCGAACGTGTCCGCCTGTCCGTCCAGAGTGAGTGCGCCTCAGCTGCCCTGCCTTCAGCTAGTGTCCCATTGTTTACAAGCCACTGCGGTCAGTTCCACGTGTACCTGTGATACATTTTGTAATATTCCTGCGTTTTTAGTGCTTGTAACTGATAAATAAGCCACATGGGCCCCAAGAAAGCTTCTAGTGTCAACCCTGTGGTAAAAAGGGTGAAAATTACCTGAAGAAAGAGATAATCTCAAAATATGAGAGTGGAGTATGTGCCTCTGAGCTGGCCAGGTTGAATAACAAACCCCGATCAACCACTGCTACTATCTTGGCCAACAGAAAGGCAATCAATGAAGCTGTTGTTGTGCAAGGTGGAAGTATGTTTTCGAAACAGAGATCGCAAATACTTGTAGATGTTGAGAGACTGTTGTTGTTGTGGATAAACGAAAAACAAATATCAGGAGATAGTATTCATCAATCAATAATATGTGAAAAGGCAAGGCAGTTGCATGACAATTTAATTAAAAAAATGCCTGCAACTAGTGGTGATGTTATTGAATTTAAGGTCAGCAAAAGTTGGTTTGAGAGATTTAAGAATCGTAGTGGCATACACAGTGTGGTAAGGCATGGAGAGGCTGCCAGTTTGGGCAAAAAGGCAGCTGAAAAATATGTGCAGGAATTCAAGGAGTACACAGACACTGAAAAATTAAAACCCCATCAAGTGTTTAATTGTGATGAAACAGCCCCTCAAGGAAGGTTCCTTGATGTTGGTGAGGGGCTCTTGATTTAGGGAATTGGATCTGTGCTCCAGTTCCCCGAATTAAGCCTGAATGCCTTCCACATCCCCCCCTAGGCGCTGTATAATCCTCCGGGTTTAGCGCTTCCCCCTTGATTATAATAATAAAAATGTGATGAAACAGGCCTGCTTTGGAAGAAAATGCCAAACAGGACCTACATTACACAGAAGGAAAAAGCACTGCCAGGACACAAGCCTATGAAAGACAGGGTAACTCTCATGTTGTGTAGTAATGCTAGTGGGGATTGCAAAGTGAAGTCTCTACTCGTGTATCACTGAAATTCCCAGAGTGTTCAAGAAAAACAATGTCGTCAAGACTAATTTGTGTGTGATGTGGAGAGCAAACAGTAAGGCATGGGTCACTAGGGACATTTTCTATGATTGGTTTTATCATGTGTTTGGCCCCACTGTGAAAAATTACCTCCTGGAAAATAAATTGGACCTCAAGTGCCTCCTGGTATTAGACAGTGCTCCTGCTGATCCTTCAGACTTGCCAGAATGAATTGCAGGGGACTTGAGTTTTATCAACATCAAGTTCTTGCCTCCTAATACCACTCCTCTCCTCCAGCCCATGGACCAGCAGGTCATTTCAAATTTCAAAAAACTGTACACCAAAGCAGTGTTTTAAAAGTGCTTTGAAGTGACCTCAGACACTCCATTGACCCTACGAGACTTTTGGAAAGATCACTTTAGTATCCTCAATTGCATAAACCTTATAGGTAAGGCTTGGGAGGGAGTGACTAACAGGACCTTGAACTCGGCTTGGAGGAAATTATGGCCACAATGTGTACAAGAGAGGGATTTTGGAATCTATTGTGGCAGTGGGGAAGTCCATGGTGTTGGAGGTTAGTGGGGAGGATGTGGAAGAGTTGGTGGAGGACAACGATGAAGAACTAACCACTGATGAGCTGCAAGAGCATCTGCAACAGCAAGAGACCACAACTGAGGAAACTGCTTCAGAGGAGGGGAGAGAGAGATGGAGGAAGTTGCCTTCTTCAACGATTAAGGACATTTGTACAATGTGGACAAAGGTGCAAACCTTTATGGATGAAAATCACCCTGACACAGCTATTGCAAGCCGTGCTGGTGACATTTACAATGACAATGTTGTGGCCCATTTTAGGAAAATCTTAAAGGAACACGAGGTACAGACCTCTATGGACAGATTTTTGATGTGACAGAGGTCCAGTGACTGTCAAGTTGTTCCCAGTGGCATTAAAAAAAGAAAGGAAGTAACCCCAGAAAAGGACTTGGTACCTAAAGTCCTTATGGAAGGGGATTTCCCTTCCAAACAATAATACACCTCCATCTTCCCTCCTCCCATCTCATTACTCATCACTACATCTTCAATAAAGGTAAGTGTCACTTATTCTTCATGTAGTATTTGATTAATTGGATTTCCAATATTTCTTAGAGGGAAAATTAAATCGGCTAACTATAAATTCAGCTAAGGACAAGCTCTCTGGAACGGATTAATATCATTAGCCGAGGGTCCACTGTATTCCTTTATAACAGCACAAAGCACCTTCAACCCCTGCCAACTTGGCTTCAGGGAAGGCAAAAGCACAAACGATGCAATTGTAAAAATACTAGACTTGCTTTACACAACACATGAAAAAAATTAATATCCATTAGGACTCTTTATCGACCTAAGGAAAGCTTTTAATACAGTAGACCACAGCATC
>NC_091292.1:58682991-58755491 GCF_038502225.1 Cherax quadricarinatus
ACCACCCATTTATAAATTCAACTATCCAGTACAGTGGTCAGAATTTAGCAATTTTGCCAATTTCACACAAATTTCAAAAGATGCCAATTTCGGAATAGGGTCCAGAATAAACAAGAAAGACATTCCTGGCACTAAAATGACATTTCCTCTAGTCATTAGTCACGTCTCAAGGCCCCTCTTATATTCTTTTGCTTTCCACTTTGAATTTTTATTCTCACAAAAAATATAAGATTTACTGTTATGCAGACTACTGCATTAGTGTAAAAAATGATATAAATATTATTGGTGCACTTGTGAAAGAATATTAGACTCACCAGTTGACGTGTATTGCACGCTTGGCACGATTTGTTTACTTTTGAAGTTTGGTAAAAATCGAACATTTCTGCTACTTTGAGCTCAATTTCAAGGCACCTTTCATTGTAAAACCAGTCAAAATCATCTCAATTTCAGTAATATGTCTTCCATTCTATAAAATGAGACCAAGAAAACTAGAATACAACAATAAATACCATACGAAAATACACTGCAGAAGTCATAGGTCGTGTTACACGACCTATGACTTCTGCACCTCTCCTGCCAACGGTTTATAAGCTCCTTCTCAGCACGTATGCCGTATTCTATTCAAGATTGATGGACTGACCACATCGACTCAAGGTTGAGGGACTGATTACCTCATACTCCTCCTGTTCTTCAAGATTCTCCTTTGTATGGACTGATGAAGCCACTGTGTGGCGAAACGTTTCCTCAATAAAGATACCCAAGAGTTGCACATGTGTCTAATTTATCAGGTCTTAGACAGGGATGTGTAATGTCACCATGGTTGTTTAATATATTTATATATGGGGTTGTAAAGGAAGTAAATGCTAGGGTGTTCGGGAGAGGGGTGGGATTAAATTTTGGGGAATCAAATTCAAAATGGGAATTGACACAGTTACTTTTTGCTGATGATACTGTGCTTATGGGAGATTCTAAAGAAAAATTGCAAAGATTAGTGGATGAGTTTGGGAATGTGTGTAAAGGTAGAAGGTTGAAAGTGAACATAGAAAAGAGTAAGGTGATGAGGGTATCAAATGATTTAGATAAAGAAAAATTGGATATCAAATTGGGGAGCAGGAGTATGGAAGAGGTGAATGTTTTGAGATACTTGGGAGTTGATGTGTCGGCGGATGGATTTATGAAGGATGAGGTTAATCATAGAATTGATGAGGGAAAAAAGGTGAGTGGTGCGTTGAGGTATATGTGGAGTCAAAAAACGTTATCTATGGAGGCAAAGAAGGGAATGTATGAAAGTATAGTAGTACCAACACTCTTATATGGGTGTGAAGCTTGGGTGGTAAATGCAGCAGCGAAGAGACGGTTGGAGGCAGCGGAGATGTCCTGTTTAAGGGCAATGTGTGGTGTAAATATTATGCAGAAAATTCGGAGTGTGGAAATTAGGAGAAGGTGTGGAGTTAATAAAAGCATTAGTCAGAGGGCAGAAGAGGGGTTGTTGAGGTGGTTTGGTCATTTAGAGAGAATAATCAAAGTAGAATGACATGGAAAGCATATAAATCTATAGGGGAAGGAAGGCGGGGTAGGGGTCATCCTCGAAAGAGTTGGAGAGAGGGGGTAAAGGAGGTTTTGTGGGCGAGGGGCTTGGACTTCCAGCAAGCGTGCGTGAGCGTGTTAGATAGGAGTGAATGGAGACGAATGGTACTTGGGACCTGACGATCTGTTGGAGTGTGAGCAGGGTAATATTTAGTGAAGGGATTCAGGGAAACCTGTTATTTTCATATAGTCGGACTTGAGTCCTGGAAATGGGAAAGTACAATGCCTGCACTTTAAAGGAGGGGTTTGGGATATTGGCAGTTTGGAGGGATATGTTGTGTATCTTTATACGTATATGCCTCTAAACTGTTGTATTCTGAGCACCTCTGCAAAAGCAGTGATAATGTGTGAGTGTGGTGAAAGTGTTGAATGATGATGAAAGTATTTTCTTTTTTGGGGATTTTCTTTCTTTTTTGGGTCACCCTGCCTCGGTGGGAGATGGCTGACTTGTTGAAAAAAAAAAAAAAAAAATTTCAGCTGCTTTGTGGTCTGAACTGGCAGCCTCACCATGCCTAATCACACTATGTATGCCACTACAATTCTTAAATCTTTCAAACCAACCTTTGCTGGCCTTAAATTCACTCACATCACCACTAGTTGCAGGCAATTTCTTTACCAAATCGTCATGCAACTGCCTAGCCTTTTCACAAATGATCGCTTGAGAGATGCTATCTCCTGCTATCTGTTTTTCATTTATCCACACCAATCTCTCAACATTTTCTAACACTTGCGGTTGCTGTTTCGTAATCACAGTTACACCTTTTGCAAGAACAGCTTCCTTGATTGCCGTTTTCCTGCTCACTATAGTAGAGATGGTTGATTGGGGTTTACTATACAACCTGACCAGCTCCAATACACGCACTCCACTTTCATATTTTGCAATTATCTCTTCATTTCAGTAGTCATTAGCACCCTTGGTCTTGAAGGGTTGGCACTAGAAGCTTTCTTGGGGTCCATGGTGACTTATTTTACAGAAATAAGCACCAAAAACAGTGATAATATGGATAATATGGAATGTACCGAATGTATCCTTAGATGCACACACACTGGCTGGCTTGTAAACACTGGTACACACGGGGAAGTTCAGGTCACACATGGACACGTCTCGTACGAATCGTATCGCATACCGGGTTTTGTAACGGGAACTGATGCAAATTTTTGGCGATATAATGCATCGGTTACCGGATTTATCGGATACCGATAGCATCGCGAACCCGGGGTCCACTGTACCTGACCAGTTGTTTAGTTTAATATCTTTATTATGTACCCCATACCCATCCTGTGGGCAGTAGTCACACCATACCCATCCTGTGGGTGGTAGTCAAAAGATTAGAGGTACATAATTGGTCCAGGGACTGGACTCCAAAATTTTGATAGCTGAGCAAGTTACAAAGGTAATGACCAAGTTACAATGGTAATGAGCTCCAGGTAGAGCTAGTCACACTCATGACTAATTACAAAGGTAATGAATCATAAACACATTAATACATGGTTACAATCATGAACAAATTACAGAGTAATGAGCAATTATAAAACATTCTAGGGAATGCATGCATTGCCCCAACAACAGATGTTGCCAGGTGCCTGTCCCTCCTCGGCAAGACAGCCACTGCAAACAGCAGCAGGTTGTGCCAGGAACTACTGCTTGCAGGAGCACCATCAACCATTTCCAAGAGGTCCAGCTGGACTGGACTGGACTGAGATTTTTACGTTGGACTGCATGCAGCCGGCAGTTACAGCCTGGGTGATCTGGCCCTGATCCACCACGAGGCCTGGTCATAGACTGGGCTGGGTTGCAGGGGCATTGACCCCCAGAACATCCTCCAGGCATACAGCTGACCATCTGATAACTGTTACGTTCCTGAAAACTGTGTATAATAAAAAATGCGTGTATGCTGAACTGCAGAACATATAGTCAAAATAGGGTTATGTACATTATATCCCAAAAAAAGCCAACCAAATTTTTTATGGGTCTCCAAATTGTGAAAAAATACGATAATATAATTGTAGATCAATGTGGTCATGCAAGTCTGTCAAAGATGCTGCAACCACATCTGCTAGCAGACAGAGGTATCTTATTCTTTGGCTGTACTACTCATTGCAAGTGTGGGGGTTACAAAGGTGGGAGTTATAAAGTTGGTTATTATAAATGAGGGGGACTGGGGGTTAGTGGTTGGGGTGTACAGAAAAAGGGTTAATGCAGTTGGGGCAAGAGGGTTTGGAGTGAGGGTAAGGGACCAAGGGATGGGAATTGGGGGAAAACTGTTGTGTGAGGTAGACAACAAAAACAGCAGAGGGGTGGGAACTGGAGACTGGTGTTGGGAGATGGAGGATGCTGGGTAGTGGAGGGGTTTGAGAGTGGAAACTGGATACAACAAGGCAGTGATGATGACGACTGGGTGAGTGGCAGTGTCAGTGGTCTGATGTGTGATGGGTGACTAGGAGTGTGTGTGTATGTGCAGTAGGTGTGGGCAGTAATTAGGGTGGTGGGTAACTATGTGATTAGGTGTTTAGATGGCATGTTAGCATATGAAGGCTGTGAAAGCATGCATAAGGTGTAGGCAAGGGCCTGTATGAGTTAGTTGTGGGGAAGTGATACAAGTGAAAGTATGGATAAGGTGTGGGGTTGAGGCCATGTGGGCTTGAAGCTTTGGGGGAATGATGTGGGTGAAAGGTGTGATTGTCAGTGGCCCAGTGTGGGTTGTGAATGGAAGATGTGTGACTAGGTGGGCGAGTGGCTGGAGGTACATGATAGTAGTTTGGGAGCTTGGATGGGGGAGGTTAGAAGAAGGGAAACTGTGGGAGATGGGTGAAGGCAAGGGACTGCAGTGGGATACACAGCGAGGCTCAAGGTTCCCTTCACGTGCGTTTAATACTATACCTAGTGCTACATTCATATACATCCAGTCCCATACCTCAGTTACGTACACCTTGGCTCACACCTACTGGTCATTCAACCTTTCCCTTCCCCTCTCCCCATGGCCACATGTTCTCACTGCACACCAAGCAACCTTGCCCATACTGCCAACAACCCACACCCATACTGCCAACAACCCACACCCATACCACCTGCCCCTATAATTTCCCCAAGGCCAGATGCCTTCACACATACCATGCCTCTAACCAAGTCCTCCCTTCTCCCACCCACACTACCCATCCGTGTAATTCTACCACAGTCACATGCTTTCACCCATACCATGCCTCCAACCCACTCCTGCCTCCTCCCAATACCACCTGCCCCTATAAAGCATAGATAAGGTGTAGGTAGTAGGTTGGTAGACAGCAACCACCCAGGGAGGTACTACCGTCCTGCCAAGTGAGTGTAAAACGAAAGCCTGTGATTGTTTTACATGATGGTAGGATTGCTGATGTCTTTTGTCTGTCTCATAAATATGCAAGATTACAGGCATGTATTGCTACTTCTACTTACACTTAGGTCACACTACACATACATATACACATTTATTTATACACACTCATCTGAGTTTTCTTTGATTTTATCTTAATAGTTCTTGGTCTTATTAATTTTCCTTTTATATCCATGGGGAAGTGGAATAAGAATCTTTCCTTCGTAAGCCATGCGTGTTGTAAAAGTCAACTAAAATGCCGGGAACAATGGGCTAGTAACCCCTTTTCCTGTAAAGATTACTAAAAAGAATAAGAAGAAAATTGTCAAAGTGGGAAGTCTGAATGTGCATGGATGTTGTGCAGATGATAAGAAAGAGATGATTGTGGATGTTATGAATGAGAAGAAGCTGGATGTCCTGGCTTTAAGTGAAACAAAGCTGAAGGGGGTGGGAGAGTTTCAGTGGAGAGGAATAAATGGGATTAGGTCAGGGGTTTCAAATAGAGTTAGAGCTAAAGAAGGAGTAGCAATAATGTTGAAGGATAAGCTATGGCAGGAAAAGAGGGACTATAAATGTATTAATTCAAGGATTATGTGGAGTAAAATAAAGATTGGATGTGAAAAGTGGGTTATAATAAGCGTGTATGCACCTGGAGAAGAGAGAAGTGTAGAGGAGAGAGAGAGATTTTGGGAAATGTTGAGTGAATGCGTGGGGAGTTTTGAATCAAGTGTGAGAGTAATGGTGGTTGGGGATTTCAATGCTAAAGTGGGTAAAAATGTTATGGAGGGAGTAGTAGATAAATTTGGGGTGCCAGGGGTAAATGTAAATGGGGAGCCTTTAATTGAGCTATGTGTAGAAAGAAATTTGGTAATAAGTAATACATATTTTATGAAAAAGAGGATAAATAAATATACAAGGTATGATGTAGCACGTAACGAAAGTAGTTTATTAGATTATGTATTGGTGGATAAAAGGTTGATGGGTAGGCTCCAGGATGTACATGTTTATAGAGGGGCAACTGATATATCGGATCATTATTTAGTTGTAGTTACAGTTAGAGTAAGAGGTAGATGGGAAATGAGGAAGGTGGCAACAACAAGTAAGAGGGAGGTGAAAGTGTATAAACTAAGGAAGGAGGAAGTTCGGGTGAGATATAAGCGACTATTGGCAGAAAGGTGGGATAGTGCAAAGATGAGTAATGGGGGGGTTCAAGAGGGTTGGAATAGTTTTAAAAATGCAGTATTAGAATGTGGGGCAGAAGTTTGTGGTTATAGGAGGGTGGGTGCAGGAGGAAAGAGGAGTGATTGGTGGAATGATGAAGTAAAGGGTGTGATAAGAGAGAAAAAGGTAGCTTATGAGAGGTTTTTACAAAGCAGAAGTGTTATAAGAAGAGCAGAATATATGGAGAGTAAAAGAAAGGTAAAGAGAGTGGTGAGAGAGTGCAAAAGGAGAGCAGATGATAGAATGGGAAAGGCACTGTCAAGAAATTTTAATGAAAATAAGAAAAAAATTTTGGAGTGAGTTAAACAAGTTAAGAAAGCCAAGGGAAAATATGGATTTGTCAGTTAAAAACAGAGTAGGGGAGTTAGTAGATGGAGGTATTAGGTAGATGGCGAGAATATTTTGAGGAACTTTTAAATGTTAAGGAAGAAACAGAGGCAGTAATTTCATGCACTGGTCAGGGAGGTATACCATCTTTTAGGAGTGAAGAAGAGCAGAATGTAAGTGTGGGGGAGGTACGTGAGGCATTACGTAAAATGAAAAGGGGTAAAGCAGCTGGAAATGATGGGATCATGACAGAAATGTTAAAAGCAGGGGGGGATATAGTGTTGGAGTGGTTGGTACTTTTGTTCAATAAATGTATGAAAGAGGGGAAGGTACCTAGGGATTGGCGGAGAGCATGTATAGTCCCTTTATATAAAGGGAAAGGGGACAAAAGAGACTGTAAAAATTATAGAGGAATAAGCTTACTGAGTATACCAGGAAAAGTGTACGGTAGGGTTATAATTGAAAGAATTAGAGGTAAGACAGAATGTAGGATTGCGGATGAGCAAGGAGGTTTCAGAGTGGGTAGGGGATGTGTAGATCAAGTGTTTACATTGAAGCATATATGTGAACAGTATTTAGATAAAGGTAGGGAAGTTTTTATTGCATTTATGGATTTAGAAAAGGCATATGATAGAGTGGATAGAGGAGCAATGTGGCAGATGTTGCAAGTATATGGAATAGGTGGTAAGTTATTAAATGCTGTAAAGAGTTTTTATGAGGATAGTGAGGCTCAGGTTAGGGTGTGTAGAAGAGAGGGAGACTATTTCCCGGTAAAAGTAGGTCTTAGACAGGTATGTGTAATGTCACCATGGTTGTTTAATATATTTATAGATGGGGTTGTAAAGGAAGTAAATGCTAGGGTGTTCGGGAGAGGGGTGGGATTAAATTATGGGGAATCAAATTCAAAATGGGAATTGACACAGTTACTTTTTGCTGATGATACTGTGCTTACGGGAGATTCTAAAGAAAAATTGCAAAGGTTAGTTGGATGAGTTTGGGAATGTGTGTAAAGGTAGAAAGCTGAAAGTGAACATAGAAAAGAGTAAGGTGATGAGGGTGTCAAATGATTTAGATAAAGAAAAATTGGATATCAAATTGGGGAGGAGGAGTATGGAAGAAGTGAATGTTTTCAGATACTTGGGAGTTGACGTGTCGGCGGATGGATTTATGAAGGATGAGGTTAATCATAGAATTGATGAGGGAAAAAAGGTGAGTGGTGCATTGAGGTATATGTGGAATCAAAAAACGTTATCTATGGAGGCAAAGAAGGGAATGTATGAAAGTATAGTAGTACCAACACTTTTATATGGGTGTGAAGCTTGGGTGGTAAATGCAGCAGCGAGGAGACGGTTGGAGGCAGTGGAGATGTCCTGTTTAAGGGCAATGTGTGGTGTAAATATTATGCAGAAAATTCGGAGTGTGGAAATTAGGAGAAGGTGTGGAGTTAATAAAAGTATTAGTCAGAGGGCAGAAGAGGGGTTGTTGAGGTGGTTTGGTCATTTAGAGAGAATGGATCAAAGTAGAATGACATGGAAAGCATATAAATCTATAGGGGAAGGAAGGCGGGGTAGGGGTCGTCCTCGAAACGGTTGGAGAGAGGGGGTAAAGGAGGTTTCGTGGGCGAGGGGCTTGGACTTCCAGCAAGCGTGCGTGAGCGTGTTAGATAGAAGTGAATGGAGACGAATGGTACTTGGGACCTGACGATCTGTTGGAGTGTGAGCAGGGTAATATTTAGTGAAGGGATTCAGGGAAACCGGTTATTGTCATATAGTCGGACTTGAGTCCTGGAAATGGGAAGTACAATGCCTGCACTTTCAAGGAGGGGTTTGGGATATTGGCAGTTTGGAGGGATATGTTGTGTATCTTTATATGTGTATGCTTCTAGACTGTTGTATTCTGAGCACCTCTGCAAAAACAGTGATAATGTGCGAGTGTGGTGAAAGTGTTGAATGATGATGAAAGTATTTTCTTTTTGGGGATTTTCTTTCTTTTTTGGGTCACCCTGCCTCGGTGGGAGACGGCCGACTTGTTGGAAAAAAAAAAAAAAAAAAGGTGTGAAAGTGGAGGCATTGTGGGCTTGAACCTGGGCAGTGGTGTGAGTGAAAGGTGATTGTCGGGGGCCCAGTATGTGTAGTCATGCGGGTAGTGATTGGATGATGGGCGACTAGGTGGGAAAGTGTACTTTTGGTGGCATAGGCAGAAATGAGGGTGGAGCGTGACTGGGTAATTAGGTATGTTGACAGGATATTAGGGTGAAAGGTCAGGAAAGGTGTGGGCAGGAGATCATGAGGAAACATGGCTGTGGAAACTTATGAGGTGGTCGACTCTGGAAATCACTGCTGACACAGATAATGTAATATTAACACCCTACCCTCACAAGTTCCCATGGTTCAATTCTTTGGAAAATGTAACTGGGAAAAAGGACCAATGGGTCTCACTCCCATGTGCACAAATTGGAACAAACTTACTTGAAGTGCAGTCTGTGCTGGCTAGAATTCTGCTCTGAGACTGCCCTGGCTAGCTGAACCTCTACGAGACTTCCTATTCCATTGCCATGTGCAAGGAGAAATGGTACCTGTAATCAATAATGTGTTAGTAACTCTAGCATACAGCCTAGGAGCCCTATATTTTCTGGAGTTTCCCCAACTAGCAGCAATATATGACTGAGAAGTTACTAGCTTATGGAACCAGGTACATGAGTAATATTAAATCATTCAAGCTTTAGTGACCTACCCTAAGGTGGGATCTTGCCCCTACACACAGCCCATAAGCTAAATTATCACAGTCTACTTCACAATAATTCAGTGGCCACCTAGTAATCGAGCTGAATACAAAGGGTGGTAATCTCATGGATAGGGTCTGCCGTAGAGACGAAGTATCCTTTGTACTTTGGGAATGCCTCCATCATTGGTTTCACTGGTCGCCAAACACGAGTATGTATTTCATAGGGGCGAGTGGGTGTCTGGGCTCTGAGCTTTCCAGAGCTGTTCCTCGCTCAACCCCAGCTTAGACCAGAAGCATGAGCTATGTGCTCTGCTAGCCTTGGTGCTCTGAAGAATTTCCAACTACCCTCAATCACTCCTAATCTCGCTACCTAATACAACATCCTAATATTAATGTTTTAGGCTACTTTAATAATCTATTATTTAATAATGATTCAACCCTCCTTAATTTATTCCTAAGGCCCAAATTTATCAAAATACTGTGGACCCTCAACCAACGCTGGCATCTTTAGGCGTTAAAATCGCCTAATGATGCATTTCTGCGTAAAATAATTGGCTTGACCAACGGTGAAAAACTCGGGTAACAACATTTGTCCCAAAAGTGTCTGCCTGTCCATCCAGGGTGAGCGCGCCTCAGCTGCCCTGCCTTCAGCTAGTGTCCCATTGTTTACAAGCCACTGCGGTCGGTTCCACGTGCACCTGTGATACATTTTGTATTATTCCAGTGTTTTTAGTGCTTGTAACTGCTAAATAAGCCACCATAGGCCCCAAGAAAGCTTCTAGTGCCAACCCTGTGGTAAAAAGGGCGAGAATTACAACTGAACTGAAGAAAGAGATAATTTCAAAATACGAGAGTGGAGTACGTGCCTCTGAGCTGGCCAGGTTGTATAACAAACCCCAATCAACCATCGCTACTATCTTGGCCAACAGAAAGGCAATCAAGGAAGCTGTTGTTGCAAAAGGTGAAAGTATGTTTTCGAAACAGAGATCGCAAATACTTGATGTTGAGAGACTGTTGTTGTCATGGATAAACGAAAAACAAATATCAGGAGATAGTATTTCTCAATCAATAATATGTGAAAAGGCAAGGCAGTTGCATGACAATTTACTTAAAAAAATGCCTGCAACTAGTGGTGATGTTATTGAATTTAAGGCAAGCAAAGGTTGGTTTGAGAGATTTAAGAATCGTAGTGGCATACACAGTGTGGTAAGGCATGGAGAGGCTGCCAGTTAGGACAAACAAGAAAAACAATGTCTTCAAGGCTAATTTGTGTGTGATGTGGAGGGCAAACAGTAAGGCATGGGTCACTAGGGACATTTTCTTTGATTGGTTTTATCGTGTTTGGCCCACTGTGAAAAATTACCTCCTGGAAAATAAATTGGACCTCAAGTGCCTCCTGGTATTAGACAGTGCTCCTGATCATCCTTCAGAATTGCCAGAACGAAATGCAGGGGACTTGAGTTTTATCAACATCAAGTTCTTGCCTCCTAATACCACTCCTCTCCTCCAGCCCATGGACCAGCAGGTCATTTCAAATTTCAAAAAACTGTACACCAAAGCAGTGTTTCAAAAGTGCTTTGAAGTGACCTCAGACACTCAAATGACCCTAAGAGACTTTTGGAAAGATCACTTTAGTACCCTCAATTGCATAAACCTCATAGGTAAGGCTTGGGAGGCAGTGACTAACAGGACCTTGAACTCTGCTTGGAGGAAATTATGGCCACAATGTGTACAAGAGAGGGATTTTGAAGGGTTTGGGGCTAACCCTGAGGAACCTATGCCAGTTGTGGAATCTATTGTGGCATTGGGGAAGTCCAAGGGGTTGGAGGTTAGTGGGGAGGATGTGGAAGAGTTGGTGGAGGACGACGATGAAGAACTAACCACTGATGAGCTGCAAGAGCATCTTCAACATCAAGAGACCACAACTGAGGAAATTGTTTCAGAGGAGGGGAGAGAGAGATGGAGGAAGTTGCCTTCTTCAATGATTAAGGACATTTGTACAATGTGGACAAAGGTGCAAACCTTTATGGATGAAAATCACCCTGACACAGCTATTGCAAGCCGCTGGTGACTTTTACAATGACAATGTTGTGGCCCATTTTAGGAAAATCTTAAAGGAATGCCAGGTACAGAGCTCTATGGACAGACTTTTGGTGTGACTTTTGAACCTCTGTCCAGTGACTGTCAAGTTGTTCCCAGTGGCATTAAAAAAAGAAGGAAAGTAACCACGGAAAAGGACTTGGTACCTAAAGTCCTTACGAAAGGGGATTCCCTTTCTAAAACAAATACACCTCCATCCCCCCCTCCTCCCATCTAATCACTCACCAAGAAATCTTCTTCATTTAGTATTTATTGTGCATATATCCTTGTTTTTCTGTGTAGGAAAATGTACGTATATTTCATGTGAAAAAAAAAATTTCATACTTTTGGGTGTCTGGAACGGATTAATTGGATTTCCATTATTTATGGGGAAAATTAAATCGGCTAACGATAAATTCAGCTAAGGACAAGCTCTCTGGAACGGATTAATATTGTTGGTCGAGGGTCCATTGTACCATGCCTAACTTACATTTTTGTTACGAGTTCTTCAGGGAGGTTCATTATGCCAATTATGGGTTTGGTATGGCTCTATAAATGCAATGTAGATACAACACTAGTATATACAAGATGGTGGTGGGACTTCTGTGCCAGCCTTCGTCGGGTGTGGACATCTCTCTCTCTCACCTGAATGTCAGTGATAAATTTCCCCCATTCTCTCTGGGATGCTTGTCCTCATCTATTTTGCCAGCCAGGCACTCTACAGGAGGGGCACCTGTTCATCGGCTTACTTTTATCCAGTTCCATTTTTTCCACTCTGAGGAAAATTCTTTATTGGTCTTTGGTGTGAAGCCGGTTACTGAACTCAGGTTGGGGGTGTGGGCATCCCTCTCTGCTGGGGCTTGGCAAGGGGGTCCACCGGATCTAATTAAAAACTTCAAGTTTCTATCTCTGTTTACAAAGGAACTTTTTTTCCTTTTCTCTCATCGTCCAGCTGTGGGCAACAGATCTTCCTAGTACCATCAAGAAACCAGGCTCAATATGGCTTATGCTGCCAGTGGCCCTGATAAACCCAACAAAGAATGAAGAAAACCGACAAAGGAGATTTGGGAACTCCATAAATTTCCTCGGTGACTGTGGGAACTCGTGAGATGCCCACTCTGGCAATCACTGCTGACACACAAGTCCCATCCTTACAAGTGATCCTTGAGATTCACTTCTTTTTATAATACACAAAACAATGCTGGAAATTCCTGTCTGCATGCACAAACTAGACTATATTAATTAGACATCCCCTGACACTACCAAGCAATCTAGACTTCTATGGGCTCTCTCTCATTTCAAGACACCATGTGCACAGAAGGACTGATTCTGCAAATATTCAAATCAAATCAAATCAAAGTTTATTCTCTATAAGGATTACAGTGCGGGGTTTACAGATTTTGGTTATTGTGTAGTTTACATGTAATAAAATACTAATTACAGAGGGGGCCACTAGAACACCTAGCATGGCTAGGCATTTCGAGCAAACTTAGAATAATTCTTAACCCTAAATTATTATAAATTGTGGAGTAAGTTGACTAAATACTAAGTGACTAAATACTAGTTTGTGAGTTTAGCAATGTGAATGCTTTTGTTTTGGCACAATACATAGTTTCTATATTGGAGTATCACAGGCAAACTTATGACTAGTTAGGAGTCATTATTATAAGATTAAGATACGTATTTCTGTGTTTATAGTCAAATGGGCGAGTGAAAGTGTGAACCACCAGGTGGTTTTTATGTAGTTATCAGGGAGATAAGATGTTTTCTAATGGTAATTTTGAAGATGATGAATGTATCTGCAGTTCTAGAGTTTCCAGGTAGGGTGTTCCAGATTTTAGGGCCTTTGACATACATTGAATTTTTGTAAAGGTTTAGTCTGACACAGGGAATGTCGTAGAGATGTCTGTGTCTGGTGTTATGCCTGTGGGTCCTGTCACAACTATCAAGAAAGCATTTTAGGTCAAGGTTAATATTGGAATTTAGGGTCCTGTATATGTAGATTGCACAGTAGTAAGTGTGGATGTTCTGAACAGGGAGTAAGTTTAGATCTATGAAGAGTGGGGGGGGGGTGTTGCCAAGGATGGGATTTAGTGATTATTCTTACTGTGGCCTTTTGTTGAGTTATTATTGGCTTTAGGTGTGTTGCTGCAGTTGATCCCCAAGCACAAATAGCATAGGTGAGGTATGGATAAATGAGTGAATGGTATAGTGTGAAAAGGGCATTTTGCGGCACGTAGTATCGTATCTTGGAGAGGATCCCAACTGTTTTGGATACTTTTTTTGATATGTGTTGGATATGGGTGCTGAAATTCAGGTTGTTGTTGAGGTATAGGCCTAGGAATTTGCTCTCATTTTGTCTGGCAATTAGAGTGCTGTCGATCTTAATGTTAAGTTGTGCAGCACCTGCTCTGCTACCAAACATAATATAGTAGGTTTTGTCAGCGTTAAGTGCAAGTTTACTGGCTGTCATCCAGGTTGATATTTTGAGCAGCTCCTCATTAACAATGGTGTTGAGGGTGGCAAGATTAGGGTGAGAGGTGATATAAGTTGTGTTGTCAGCAAAGAGAATGGGTTTCAGGTGTTGGGATACGTTTGGAAGATCATTGATGTAAATGAGGAAGAGCAGGGGTACAAGGACACTTCCCTGTGGAACTCCAGTATTAAGTGGCTGTGTTGTTGATGCTGTTTACCTGGAGTTTACCTGGAGAGAGTTTCGGGGGTCAACGCCCCCGTGGCCTGGTCTGTGACAGTCTGTGTCTTTAATGGTGACATACTGATACCTATTAGTAAGGTAGGATTTGAAATATGCAAGTGCATGGCCTCTTTTACCATAATGATCAAGTTTGTGGAGTAGGATGCCGTGGTCTGTGTCAAAAGCTTTTCTTAGGTCAATAAAAATTCCATGCGGATATTCCTTATTTTCCAATGCTGTGTAAAGCAGATCTAGCATTTTTACATTTGCATCATTAGTGCTTTTATTTTTCCTGAATCCAAATTGGCAGGGGTTGAGTATGTTTTGTGCCATTATAAATGAATACGGTCTCCTGTGCACGAGTTTCTCAAAGATTTTGGATAGCAATGGCAAGTTTGATATTGGCCTATAGTTGTTTACATCTGTAGGGTCACCTCCTTTATGTATTGGTGTAACCCTTGCTGTCTTGAGTAGTTTCGGGAAGGTGCTAGTTTCTAGTGACTTATTAAAAAGTAATGAAATAGCATGCGAAAGGACATGGGCCGCTCGCTTGTACAATAATGGTGGGACATGAGACAGGTTCCCTGAGTTGTTTTTAAGTGACTTTAAAATCTCAGTGACTTCGGTGGGCTCAGTTGGTACAAGATAGAAGGAATTTGGGAAATTCCCATCTAGATAGTCCCCGGCATGGGCGTTGGTACATGGGATTTTACTGGCAAGATTAGATCCTATGGTTGAGAAAAAGTCGTTTATCTTGTTAGCTGTTTCAGTGGGATGCAGACGTGTTTCATTAGGTTTAGTGAGGACAATATTCTCGTTTTTTTCAGTTTGTGGGTGGTATAGTGTTGGTATCCCCAGCCTACACTTTGAGGGTCCCTGAATTTCAATGGGTCCTCCCTAATCAATATTTATGTACACAGGGGGTTACTAGCCTCTGGTCTGAGACTTAAGGAGGCAGTTACTCAGAACTCTAATGGGGGTATGCAGCACTGCACCTACCCAGCAGTCACACCATACCCATAGCAAGTGCAGGACGACTTATCCTATAGGATGTGCAGTGAAGTACTCTAACATTCGTTAAAACAAATTAGATACATTTCACCACGATAACAGATATCTCGCTATTGTACCAGATGGTTACACAAGACTCCTACAGGTATCTCAGGTGTCCAAGGCCTTTATCACCGCTCCACCTAAGTAACCTCAAGTGTACTGAATGCGGCTACGTGTAAAAGGTCTAGCCGATTATCTCCACCAGAGATCCACAGTGCAACCATCTCAACACCAACTGCCCATTTGTGAACAGAGGTAAGAATTAATTCAGGTAACTAGGAATGAGATGGAAGGTTTTCAAGTCTGGATTCCACAAATGACTGGACATGGATCACTAACCTAACAAGTCATAACCTACAGACACCCTCTATTCTACACAATGCTCACTCGTAACCCCAGCTCAAATCTTTACTTTCCCCAAAATATCGTTGGTCATCAAATACCAAGAGAAATGTAACAGACTGTCTTAGTATGGGGCTTGGCGAGAGACAAATATCCACATCATGTTGGGAAGCCTCTACAATCCTTGGTCTCCAGAAAAGTATTTTGAAGACAGCGTGGTACCTGAGGTGGAAACTCCCAAGAGATTTTGACTCCACGCTGACCTTTTCCAGAAGAATGATTCTGCCTTCAGTAAGCTGCCTTCTCTCCTCAGTTCAAGCGAGAACTGTTACTAGTTACAATTATATATCTGATCTCATTACCTAATATAACCTAATATGCAAGTTTATTCATGTATACACAAATACAGTTACAAAGATTATCATACATAGAAGCATATGTGTAAAGTACCTAGGATGAAGATTGAGACACTTATGCAGCATATGGGAATCTTTATTCAGGAAACGTTTCGCCACACAGTGGCTTCATCAGTCCAATACAAAGAGGAAGGCATAAGGAGAGGAGGAGTATGAGGTAATCAGTCCCTCAGCCTGGAGTCGATGTGTTCAGTCCATCAATCTTGTAGAATGTACAGCATAGGGCCGTAGACGTGGCTATATACTGTAGTGAGGTGAGGTGAAGCAGGCAGAGGCGGGGTCATAGTGGTACCATCCACTAGTCGAAGTAGGTCTTCGTCCGATGGACTGAACACATCGACTCCAGGCTGAGGGACTGATTACCTCATACTCCTCCTCTCCTTACGCCTTCCTCTTTGTATTGGACTGATGAAGCCACTGTGGGGCGAAACGTTTCCTGAATAAAGATTCCCATATGCTGCATAAGTGTCTCAATCTTCAACTTGTCGGTTTTTCAAACCATTCATCACAACTGTCAGACACTGCAGCATCATGGGATCTTGTTACAAAGAATTCTTCAACACTTGTTCAACCTTCGGACGAAGACCTACTTCGACTAGTGGATGGTACCACTATGACCCCGCCTCCGCCTGCTTCACCTCACCTCACTACAGTATATAGCCACGTCTACGGCCCTATGCTGTACATTCTACAAGATTGATGGACTGAACACATCGACTCCAGGCTGAGGGACTGATTACCTCATACTCCTCCTCTCCTTACGCCTTCCTCTTTGTATGGACTGATGAAGCCACTGTGTGGCGAAACGTTTCCTGAATAAAGATTCCCATATGCTGCATAAGTGTCTCAATCTTCAACTTGTCGGTTTTTCAAACCATTCATCACAAGTACCTAGGATAACCCAAAAAAAGAGTCAAGACATGGTGACTTATTTCCATTGGGGTTCTTTTAATATTATGGTCTAAGGCTACATTATTAATTCAAACATTATTTACTAACAATGTAAGCCTGCCTAATTCATCCTTAAAATGTAAATATCAATCACCATATTTATCTTACAATCTCACTGTATATCTGGCTACTATCTGCTGTTATTGTACAAGAATGGTATACAATACCGACAAGATGAAATTGAGACACATGTGGAACATCTGGGTAATAAAGTTGGTAGAATTACCGACAATATGTAAAGTAAAAGGACACAAGTGCAACTAATTTGACATTTTATTGTGGCAACGTTTCGCTCTCCGGGAGCTCCTGGAGAGCGAAACGTTGCCACAATAAAATGTCAAATTAGTTGCACATGTGTCCTTTTACTTTACAACATCTGGGTATCTCTATTGTAGACGTTTCGCCATCCAGTGGCTTTATCAATACAAATTCCAGGACATAACTTGAAGACAGAACTATGTACAGAAGATGAGGTAATCAGTCCCTCAACCTAGCAGTAGGTGCGAAGTGCACCATAGTCGTGGAGATTCTGAAGCAGAAGCAAGGCGCCTGATGCTTATATAGTAACGTCAGGTGGAAATGGGACGGGTAGCAGACGAGGGCATAGTCACTGGTAGGCGGGATTCCCCAGTGGAAGTAGGTCCTACCCAAAGAGATGGGTTAGTTGTAGTAGTAGTTGTCGTAGTCGTGAAGGTTATGTACATGTCCTCAGAATCAAGATTCCATGATGCTGCAGTGTCTGACAGGTTGTACAAGAATGGTATACAATACC
This sequence comes from Cherax quadricarinatus, assembly GCF_038502225.1. NCBI lineage: Eukaryota > Metazoa > Arthropoda > Malacostraca > Decapoda > Parastacidae > Cherax > Cherax quadricarinatus. The sequence goes on from NC_091292.1 coordinate 58,700,506, forward strand.
GACAAGATGAAATTGAGACATATGTGCAACATCTGGGTATCTTTATTGTAGACGTTTCGCCATCCAGTCGCCAAGAAACTTCTTCATCGCTATCCCACATAAGAACATAGAACACTGCAGAAGGTCTACTCACAACTTGTCCAATACCCCTGCCAAGCTACCCAAGACTCTATAACCCCACCCGGTAGATCATCAGATGCGGCATTCTCCACCTGACCTCAACATTCTGAACATGACTATAAATACTCCCGTACCTTCCACCCCAGGTAGATCTGTGTGTGACTTGAAAAAGCCCACTGTGTGGGTGAAACGTTGTCAATAAAGGATCACATTAAACTGCATATGTGTTTATGTTTCCATGGATATGGGGTGCACAATAAACTAGCCACTTCGGTGGCAAAATCTAATCTTGCTTCTGCTTCAGAATCTCCACGACTATGGTGCTCTTCGCACCTACTGCTAGGCTGAGGGACTGATTACCTCATCTTCTGTACATAGTTCTCCTGTCTTCAAGTTATGTCCTGGAATTTGTATTGATAAAGCCACTGGATGGCGAAACGTCTACAATAAAGATACCCAGATGTTGCACATGTGTCTCAATTTCATCTTGTCGGTATTGTATACCATTCTTGTACAACCTGTCAGACACTGCAGCATCATGGAATCTTGATTCTGAGGACATGTACATAACCTTCACGACTACGACAACTACTACTACAACTAACCCATCTCTTTGGGTAGGACCTACTTCCACTGGGGAATCCCGCCTACCAGTGACTATGCCCTCGTCTGCTACCCGTCCCATTTCCACCCGACGTTACTATAGAAGCGTCAGGCGCCTTGCTTCTGCTTCAGACCCCTCAAGGAAGGTTCCTTGATGTTGGTGAGGGGCTCTTGATTTAGGGAATTGGATCTGTACTCCAGTTCCCCGAATTAAGTCTGAATGCCTTCCACATCCCCCCCCCAGGCGCTGTATAATCCTCCGGGTTTAGCGCTTCCCCCTTGATTATAATAATAATAATTCTGCTTCAGAATCTCCATGACTATGGTGCTCTTCGCACTTACTGCTAGGTTGAGGGACTGATTACCTCATCTTCTGTACATAGTTCTCCTGTCTTCAAGTTATGTCCTGGAATTTGTATTGATAAAGCCACTGGATGGCGAAACGTCTACAATAATGATACCCAGATGTTGCACATGTGTCTCAATTTCATCTGCTGTTATTGTTTGGGTGTAAGGTTACGTTACGGGTTCCTGCAACTGCCGCATCAACTTATTTACAAACTAATCCGACAGTGGAATTTGGGAGTCAGAGTGCACATGCTGTGGATTTATTTATTTATTTATTTATTTTATGTCTTTGCAAACAGTACATTGAGATTTTGTATTTACAATAGTGGGTTGCAATGCAAAGAGAGCCTCTATTATACCTAGGCATTATGGGCCAACTTAACATTATTGGCTGACAGACTACTTAACACTAAGTAGTATATCATAGTTGTACAGTAGGATAGTAATTATTTCATAGTTGTACAGTAGAATATTAATTATAAATGAATCAAAATTTGTATAATACAAAGATATATTTATATTCAAAAATGCTTTTGTGAAAACAATGATTCAATTATATTCCTGCCAACAATGGATAAAAGGTTCAATGTGACTGTTTCAGTTATGATGTGGGAGTACATAGGTGAGTAAGTGTGTACTGAGTATTTATCATTTAGTCTAGGATGATTAAGTGGCTTTTGAGAAGAGTCTTAAATTGATTTTCAGACTGGGTTACTTTAATATCCTCTGGTAATGAATTCCATATTTTGGGGCCCTTTATGTGCATAGAGTTTTTACACAGTGTGATATGGACACGAGGTATATCAAAAAGAGATCTGCGTCTTGTGTTGTGGTCATGTGTCCTGTTTAGGTTGGTGAGGAGAAGTTTGAGTGGGGGGTTTATATTTGCTTGTACTGTTCTGTGTATGTAGTAGGCACATGAATAAGTATGGATGTTCTTAATGGTGAGCAGATTCAGACTTTTGAAAATTGGTGGAGTATGCTGGTGGAAGTGGGAATTTGTTATCATTCTTACTGCTGCCTTTTGCTGGGTTATTAGGGGTTTTAGGTGATTGGATGTTGTTGATCCCCATGCACAAATTCCATATGTAAGATAAGGGTATATGAGTGAATGGTACAGTGCCAGGAGAGCTGATTGTGGAACGTAGTACCTTATCTTTGATAGTATGCCTACAGTCTTGGAGATTTTCTTGGCGATTTGTTGTATGTGTGTCCGGAACTTAAGGCTACTGTCAAAGTAGATACCTAGGAATTTTCCGTCTGAGTCTTGTGACTGATGATCCATTTAGCATTATGTTAATTGGATCATTTGCAGCTTTGTTTCCAAACTGAATGAAATAGGTTTTATCAGTGTTCAGGGTAAGTTTGTTAGTCATCATCCAGGCAGATATTTTCTGTAATTCAGCATTGATTGTGTTTGCTAATATGACTGTGTTTGGGTGGGAAAAGACATATGTAGTGTCATCTGCAAATAATATGGGTTTGAGTAGCTGTGATGCATTCGGTAGATCATTGATGTAGATGAGAAAGAGGAGTGGTCCAAGGACGCTTCCTTGTGGGACTCCTACTGTGATTGGTTGGGTGGAAGAGTTTGCATCATTTGCATACACATATTGATTTCTGTTGCTAAGGTATGACTTTAGGTAGTTGAGGGAGTGGCCTCTGATACCACAGTGCATTAATTTGGAGTACAGCGGTTCATGGTCGACTGTATCGAAAGCTTTACGTAAATCAATGAAAATGCTTTTCAAGTGCGGTATATATTAGTTCTAGCATGTGTATGATAGCATCATTTGTGCTTTTATTATTCCTGAATCCAAAATGACAAGGGTTTAATATGTTGTGTGAGATGAGGTAGGAATAGATCCGTCTATGAATTAATTTTTCAAAGATTTTAGAGAGCAGTGGTAAGTTAGATATTGGTCTATAGTTATTCAAGTCAGCTTGGTCACCTCCTTTATGGATCGGAGTGACCCTCGCTATTTTGAGGATTGTTGGGAAGGTAGATGATTAAATGGATTTGTTAAAGAGCGTTGCAATAATTGGTGACAATACTTGAGAAGCTTTTTTGTACATAAAAGCAGGCAAGTTGTTTATGTCTCCTGCCTTGTTTTTAAGGGTGTTTATGATGAGCGTAACTTCAATGGGGTTGGTTGGAGCTAGGAATAGCGTATTTGGGTAGGTACCTATGAGGTAGTCTGATGGACGGGTGTTTGTGCTTGGTATTTTGTTTGCTAGATTTTTTTCCTATTACCTGGAGTTTACCTGGAGAGAGTTCTGGGGGTAAACGCCCCCGCGGCCCGGTCTGTGACCAGGCCTCCTGGTGGATCAGAGCCTGATCAACCAGGCTGTTGCTGCTGGCTGCACGCAAACCAACGTATGAGCCACAGCCCGGCTGGTCAGGAACCGACTTTAGGTGCTTGTCCAGTGCCAGCTTGAAGACTGCCATGGGTCTGTTGGTAATCCTCCTTATGTATGCTGGGAGGCAGAACAGTCTCGGGCCCCTGACACTTATTGTATGGTCTCTTAACGTGCTAGTGACACCCCTGCTTTTCATTGGGGGGATGTTGCATCGTCTGCCAAGTCTTTTGCTTTCGTAGTGAGTGATTTTCGTGTGCAAGTTCGGTACTAGTCCCTCTAGGATTTTCCAGGTGTATATAATCATGTATCTCTCCCGCCTGTGTTCCAGGGAATACAGTTTTAGGAACCTCAAGCGCTCCCAGTAATTGAGGTGTTTTATCTCCGTTATGCGTGCCGTGAAGGTTCTCTGTACATTTTCTAGGTCAGCAATTTCACCTGCCTTAAAAGGTGCTGTTAGTGTGCAGCAATATTTCAGCCTAGATAGAACAAGTGACCTGAAGAGTGTCATCATGGGCTTGGCCTCCCTAGTTTTGAAGGTTCTCATTATCCATTGTGTCATTTTTCTAGCAGATGCGATTGATACAATGTTATGGTCCTTGAAGGTGAGATCCTCCGACATGATCACTCCCAGGTCTTTGACGTTGGTGTTTTGCTCTATTTTGTGGCCAGGATTTGTTTTGTACTCTGATGAAGATTTAATTTCCTCGTGTTTACCATATCTGAGTAATTGAAATTTCTCATCGTTGAACTTCATATTGTTTTCTGCAGCCCACTGAAAGATTCGGTTGATGTCCGCCTTGAGCCTTGCAGTGTCTGCAATGGAAGACACTGTCATGCAGATTCGGGTGTCATCTGCAAAGGAAGACACGGTGCTGTGGCTGACATCCTTGTCTATGTCGGATATGAGGATGAGGAACAAGATGGGAGCGAGTACTGTGCCTTGTGGAACAGAGCTTTTCACCGTAGCTGCCTCGGACTTTACTCTGTTGACGACTACTCTCTGTGTTCTGTTAGTGAGGAAATTATAGATCCATCGACCGACTTTTCCTGTTATTCCTTCAGCACGCATTTTGTGCGCTATTACGCCATGGTCACACTTGTGACCATTCTTTTTATCTTATAGTGTATTTAAGACCTTGTCGTAGTGATCCAATAGTTGAGACAGACAGGAGCGACCTGTTCTAAACCCATGTTGCCCTGGGTTGTGTAACTGATGGGTTTCTAGATGGGTGGTGATCTTGCTTCTTAGGACCCTGTCAAAGATTTTTATGATATGGGATGTTAGTGCTATCGGTCTGTAGTTCTTTGCTGTTGCTTTACTGCCCCCTTTGTGGAGTGGGGCTATGTCTGTTGTTTTTAGTAACTGTGGGACGACCCCCGTGTCCATGCTCCCTCTCCATAGGATGGAAAAGGCTCGTGATAGGGGCTTCTTGCAGTTCTTGATGAACACAGAGTTCCATGAGTCTGGCCCTGGGGCAGAGTGCATGGGCATGTCATTTATCACCTGTTCGAAGTCATTTGGTGTCAGGATAACATCGGATAGGCTTGTGTTAACCAAATTTTGTGGCTCTCTCATAAAAAATTCATTTTGATCTTCGACTCTCAGTCTGGTTACCGGCTTGCTAAAAACTGAGTCATATTGGGACTTGAGTAGCTCACTCATTTCCTTGCTGTCATCTGTGTAGGACCCATCTTGTTTAAGTAGGGGCCCAATACTGGACGTTGTTCTCGACTTTGATTTGGCATAGGAGAAGAAATACTTTGGGTTTCTTTCGATTTCATTTATGGCTTTTAGTTCTTCCCGCGATTCCTGACTCCTATAAGATTCCTTTAGCTTGAGTTCGATGCTTGCTATTTCTCTGGCCAGTGTCTCCCTACGCATTTCAGATATATTGACCTCTTTTAGCCGCTCTGTTATTCTTTTCCGTCGCCTGTAAAGGGAGCGCCTGTCTCTTTATATTTTACATCTACTCCTCCTTTTTCTTAGAGGAATAAGCCTTGTGCATACATCGAGTACCACCAAGTTAATCTGTTCTAGGCATAAGTTGGGGTCTGTGTTGCTTAGTATATCTTCCCAGCTTATATCGGTTAGGACTTGGTTTACTTGGTCCCACTTTATGTTTTTGTTATTGAAGTTGAATTTGGTGAATGCTCCCTCGTGACTAAGTCTCATTATGTCGGTCTGGGGCTCCACGCATACATGTCTGAACCTCAATTATGTTGTGATTTGAGTATATTGTTTTTGATATGGTGACATTTCTTATCAGATCATCATTGTTAGTGAAGATGAGGTCTAGTGTATTCTCCAGTCTAGTAGGCTCTATTATTTGCTGGTTTAAATTGAATTTTGTGCAGAGATTTAAAAGCTCGCGTGAGTGTGAGTTTTCATCAGAGCTGCCTCCTGGTGTTATTACTGCAACAATATTATTTGCTATATTCCTCCATTTTAGGTGCCTTAAGTTGAAATCCCCCAGGAGCAAGATGTTGGGTGCAGGAGCTGGAAGATTTTCCAGACAGTGGTCAATTTTTAACAGCTGTTCCTGGAATTGCTGGGATGTTGCATCCGGAGGCTTGTAGACTACCACAATGACTAGGTTTTGGTTCTCGACCTTTACTGCTAAAACTTCCACTACATCATTTGAGGCATTTAGCAGTTCTGTGCAAACAAGTGACTCTGCAATGTACAGGCTCCCCCCCTTTTGCCTGTTCACTCTGTCACATCTGTATAGGTTGTAACCTGGGATCCATATTTCATTGTCCAAGTGATCCTTTATGTGGGTCTCAGTGAAAGCCGCGAACATTGCCTTTGCCTCTGCAAGCAGTCCACGGATGAAAGGTATTTTGTTGTTTGTTGCTGGCTTTAGACCCTGTATATTTGCAAAGAAGAATGTCATCGGACTGGTGGTATTGTTGGTACTGGGGGGGGATTTTTTTTCCGGCATTAGTATCTGTATCTGTTGGTTTGGAGTGGAGGCCATCGACTGTGGTTCCACTCCAGGAATGACTGGATTTGGTGTACGATTTCTGCCATTTCCTGCCAGTTTTTTTTCCTTCCTGGCACTAAAAAACCTCTCCCTCTTGAGTGGTTGTGGCTACCCAGGTTTTCCCATGGCCTGGATGTTTTGTATCTTTTTGTTCCCTTTAGATGGTGTGCCTGGCAATTTAAGTTATAGCACAGTCTTTCCTGTACTGAAGAGGTACACATTTCAGGGTGAAAAAGCTTACAGGAAGGGAGTTGGCATTTCCTGTTGTCATATGGGCATGGCATTTTCTAGGGTGGTCATAGTTGCACGTCCCGTCTGTTTTTCCAGATTTCCCATGTCTTGGTGCATGTTTCCCTGTCTTATTCCTATCCTCCCTAGCACCAACAATGGAGCTCCCACCAATTGTTTTTGGTAATATATCCTCACTATTGCTAGTGGAGTCCTCTTGTTTGCTATTTCCTGTGGTATTTCTAGTTTGCAATATTGGTTTTATCTTATCTTTGACTACACTTGTTTCCCCACTACTGCTCCTGTCCCCTATGAGGTCATTTATATGTATTCCTTCCTGCGTATAATTCCCGACTACCTGGACAAAATCTCCAGCTTCACCATTACTGTCTCCCAGGACAGCACCTCCAGCTTCACCATTACTGTCTCCCAGGACAGCACCTCCAGCTTCACCATTACTGTCTCCCAGGACAGCACCTCCAGCTTCACCATTACTGTCTCCCAGGACAGCACCTCCAGCTTCACCATTACTGTCTCCCAGGACAGCACCTCCAGCTTCACCATTACTGTCTCCCAGGACAGCACCTCCAGCTTCACCATTACTGTCTCCCAGGACAGCACCTCCAGCTTCACCATTACTGTCTCCCAGGACAGCACCTCCAGCTTCACCATTACTGTCTCCCAGGACAGCACCTCCAGCTTCACCATTACTATCTCCCAGGACAGCACTATCAGCCCCACATTTACTGACTACCAGGACATCACCTCCAGCCTTACAGTTTCTGACTACATGGCCAGTATCAAGGGCAGTACCATTCAGCCCAGACTTTTTATGTTCCCATCTGTTGTAGAAAGCTTCCAGGTTGTCTATGAAAGCAGCTTTGATGTTATCCTCTTTTAATACCCTTGTGATTTTAGTCCACAGATTTTCCTCATTTGGACATACCCAAAAACACTTCACTGTTTTAATACTGCTTGTAGCTAGTTCTTGGATATCTGCACAAGGGGCATGACACCAATTTCCACAAAAATGACAATTTATCCATGTGGAAGCCCATTTGTTTGATTGACTGCAGACTATACAGAGCTTCATAATGATTTGAATGGTTGATTTACTGTAATTCTACTAGCAACCTCTTGAATACTCTGTTAATAACCTCCTTAAATGAAGCTCTAGCTATTTGTATTTCTATTTCTAACTGTACTTGTATATTGGACAGCTTACCGTGTACGTTCCTGATTTATATTTATTGTTTGTGTTTGATAAGGGCGCCTACAACCCCATCCATTTACAGTCTGCTTTATTGTCCAATAAATCCGTTTGAAACCAGTCAAGGGTTCGGACCATCAAGGGTTCGGACCAGTCGAGGGTTCGGACCAGTCGATCTGATCTGATCAGTGGGTCACTTATTTAAAACATACTAGTCGGTGATTTGGGCTAACACATGAAGGATCTACTCGAGATTATCTACCCGAGTAATATGTGATTTGATTGATACAAAAGTATAACTTGCGTGTTGAAGAGCCGGTGATTTCTGGCAGCTCCTACAGTGACGAACGGTCGAGCCTCAACCCTTGTTTATCAATCGTTGTATCTAGCTTTTCTAGTTTTTTTCGTCTCCACCACAATAAATGCTATATTATCACTATAGTTGACTGGTGGAAATTTTGGAGGAAGGACGCTTTTTCTGTAGTAATAATTGCTTCTCGTTGTGTATATTGCGACCGCTGGTAACTACAGGTTATATGAAATTCACAGTATACGTCTGGTATTTCAAGAAAAAAGAAACTAATGAAAGTCACTCCACTCCACTAAGTACCATTATAATACTGGTTAGTTGCTACTACAACACTGTATTCTGCTATTCACTGGTATCACTAGATTATATGGTGGAGAAGAAACCATTAAGTCTGTTTGCTGTTTCGGTTGGAGTGAGTAGGGGTTCATCTGATTTTGTTAGTTTGATTGCTTTGTTTTTGGATAACTTTTTAGTTCCAAGAATTTCAGATAGAGTTTTCCAGTTTTTTTTCATATCACCTTTGATGTTATGTAATCTATTTTCATAATACAATTTTTTTGACCTTCTTATCAGGCTGGTAAGTGCTGATGAGTAACTTTTCGACTGTTCTCTAGTTATTTGACCCATTCTATACTGTTTTTCATATTTGTGCTTTGTGTTAATGGATTTGAGGATGCTTGGTGTTAGCCAGGGATTATTTAGTCTCTTTGCTGTGATCTGTTTAGTTTTTTGAGGGCAATGTTTGTTATAGAGGCTTTGGGCTTTTTTTTAGAAAATTATTTATACATTCATTCATATCTGTATGTTTCAAGCTCATTTTGCCAATCGATGTTATTCATAGCTGCTATAAAGTTGTTAACTGCTGTCTCGTTATGTAGTCTGAAGGTTACCTTAGTAATGTCTTGTGGCAGTTTGACCAGATTAGTTATGAGAAAGGTTGGGTAGTGGTCTGTAGTGTTGTCTGTGATTATGCCTGATTTTAAAGGGGATATGGTGTTTGTCCAGATATGGTCTATTAAGGAGATGCTTGTCTCGGAGATTCTTGTAGGTTTAGATATTGCTGGTAGCAACAGGCAGTTACTCATTGTGTTTGTGAATTCGGTTACTTGTGGGTCCTGGTCGTGTAGTATGTTTATGTTGAAATCTCCTGTTAGTAGTAGGTGGTCTTTATTCATGTGTACATCAGTAATCATGTTTCCTAGTTTTTCACTAAAGTGATAAATGTTTGACTGTGGTACTCTGTAGATGTTTATAACTGTGAGGGGTTTTTGCAGGTCTTTTGATTTAAATTTGGCTATGATATATTATCCATGTTCGTCCCTTGTGCAAGATTTATTGATACATTCGAGTTGATTTGAATAGTATATAGCTGTTCCTCCCCCTTGCTGGTCTGTTCTACAGTTGTGTATGGCCATGTAGCCAGGAATGGCAAAGAAATCTGTAATATCAGGCTTAAGCCAGCGAACTGAGTAATGCTGTGAGGTCATCATAATGTTTGCTCAAGGATCTGACATTGTAGTTAAACATGACTCAAGAAATTGTAATGACATGATTGCAAACGAACCATACCCCCGGCCTGGATTGAACCCGCGGTCATAGAGTCTCAAAACTCCAGCCCGTCGCGTTAGCCACTAGACCAGCTAGCCACAATAAGATTCATCCAACTAGGTATATTTCTACACCATAGGAAGGTTAGCACAGGCACCACTGTGACCACATATGCAAGTTTTTACAGACGAATCGTCTGTAAAAACTTGCATTTGTGGTCACAGTGGTGCCTGTGCTAACCTTCCTATGGTGTAGAAATATACCTAGTTGGATGAATCTTATTGTGGCTAGCTGGTCTAGTGGCTAACGCGACGGGCTGGAGTTTTGAGACTCTATGACCGCGGGTTCAATCTCGGCCGGGGGTATGGATTGTAGTTAAAGATGGTTATCTTATTGTTTGCACTGAGTAATGTCTTTGTTTGGTCTGCTGTGTAGTAATTACAGTTACTGGTTGATTCGTGTAATTCATTTTATAAAAAGTTTACATCAGGATCTATGTCTGTAATCATAGGATGAGAGTAATTTTACAAACTAGATTTTCTGAGTAAAATGATATAAGATTTATATTGAATCTACAACTAGACTTATGGCTAAGACTCCGTGATTAATCTAAAACTTGTAAAAATTTGAAAGAAAATGGGATTATTACAGAATAGATAATTCAGTTATACACTTAAGTATCTAATAACACCTTAATTATTTTAACAAGTGAGTTTATGAACTACAGTAGATATTTACAGCTAAAATAAAGGAGCTAATGAATATAATAATAAAAGAATGTATTAAAAGCAAAATCAGTAGCACCTGAGGTAGTCAATAGCACCTGGAGTATTTTAATGGCAAAATAGTGAACTTATTACACTTTAGCACTTGAGAATAGCACTTTGATTATTTTAACAATTGTGAATATATGAACTGAGGTAGTTATTTAAAGCTAAAATAAGGGAGAAAATATATAAGGGACTAAATTAAGTAATGGTAAACAAAGTTCAATGGACAGATAGTCACTATGATATAATATAATGGCAAAATAGTAAACTTATTACACTTTAGCACCTGAGAATAGCACCTTGATTATTTTAACAATTGTGAATATATGAACTAAGGTAGTTATATAAAGCTAAAATAAAGGAGAAAATATATAAGGAACTACATTAAGTAATGGTAAACAAAGTTCAATGGACAGATAGTCACTATGATATAATATTGATTTGGGAGTAAGATCTGATTTGTAATGTATAATAAGTTGAGCAATTAATTGCACTATAAAAAGTAGAGAAATATGAGGTAGCTGGTACTAGCCAGCAAAAGATGGTTTTGGGACTCACACAATAATGTAATTGGAATATACACTAATTGTACACACAATATAAAGGGGATTAAAAAAGTAGTGGTAAGCTGAATTAAATGGACAGGTAGCAACCATGAATAACATTAATTTGGAGTAAGATTTGACTTGCAACACAAAATTATGAACAATTAATAGTAATTAAAAAGTAAAAAGTATTTGAGGTAGCTGGTATTAGCTAGTAAAAAATGAAAAAAAAAATAATAATGCACAATTATGTAATAGTAAAAAATAATAATGCACAATAATATAATAGTAAGGTACACTATATGCACCACACGTATATATGTGTTAAGGACACTTATCTAATCTGTTACAGAAATGTCAGCTTTTCTAAGGAAGGTAGAGAAATTATGTTCATTTGAGATGGTGTATTGTTGTCCTGTTGAAGTTTTTCTAACTAGTATTTTCCCATCTCGAGTGAAACACTGATGTATTTTGTTTTCCTGTTTAAGTTTTCTCAGCCTGAACAGAAGGTTTTGACGTTTTATCGTTAGACACTCGTTGACGAACACTCCATTTTTCATTGTAATTGCTGATTTAATTAAGTCCTTTATTTTATCATATGAATGAAGTCTGATCATAATACATTGTACTGTGTTTACTACCTGGTTTTCCTAGCAAACGTGTTTCTTTGATTTCATTGTTTTGCATAACTTTTACGTGGTCCTGTATTATCCTGATAGCAGTTTCTTTGCACTGTTCTTGGGTTATGTCACTAGGAATGTGTGGGCTGTTTATTATAACTGCATCAGACAACTTACCTTGTTCCGTTTTGTCATCTTGGAAATCAAGGTATTCATTCAGTCGAGTGTGCATGTTCTGATTCCAGTCCTTGATTGCTTCTTCAACCTTCATATTTAGAGTTGTTATTTGCTCAGTGTGACTGGCTATTGCTGTTTTCAGAGTATTTTCTGTGTCAGCACTTCCCGAGGTAATCTTCTCTTCAAGGTTTTGGATCTTGTTCTCGAGGTTGGTTATCTTGGATTGTCTGTGGAAAATACTGTACATATTTTCCATAAATATGGTAATTTATAGGTAAATAGATGGCCTACATTGTATTTAATAAAAGTTATATTATGGAAAATGGGAAACTGAGCCTGCGCCTGCGCAGAAGGGCACTCGCCATCTTGGTTTCTGAATTTGTATTAGAAACGTTGGTGAATGGGGAAGAATTTTTCGTGCTCTAGAGGTTAAAATTGTGTTGACACCTCTCAAATAGGAGGCGAAATTGGTGGATATGCATTTCTGCATAACTTGAGATATCAGGCGACTGGACAAGACCTCTCCAGGAACCTCAGATAAGCTCTCTAGATTTGTGTGTAATTCTGGCCAGCATTATTTTCATAGATTTAGAGTGAGGTTTTCTGAGTATGATACACATTAATCTCCAGTCAAATTGGTGAGTGATATTAAGATATATTTTCCTTCCGTTATGTAATTGTGTATATATAACCATTTATTTTTAATATACAGTCCACAAATTTATATATTTACCAGTATTCCTGGTGTATGTATATTTCATTTAATAATAGGTCCAGAGCAACTTGTGGATATGACAGTGGTAGGTATCGAAGAGGGACATTTTTTGCAACCTAGGTGTCCCAAATTCCTACTTGTCTAACTGATAAATAATAATTATCTTTGTTCATTTACTGTTATGTATATAATGATACATTCAGCTAAATGCAATTTTCCACATTTAATCTGTCCGTTGGTCCTTCGAACCGGATGTAATTAGTGAAGTCATTAAATAGTTAATTACTTAATAATTATATGTGAAATGACAGGAGGTGGATGTTAAGTTCACAAATTTACTTAATGTGTAGTGGATTATAATTATTACAATATTAATTTGGATAAGTCAAGTGTGGCTAAAGATTATATTAATGTGCATAAGTGTATGTGTAATTGATAAGCCAAATGTAGCTAATTATATTAATGTGTATATTAATTTTGCAAAGCCAAAGTGGCTAGGATTTATATTAATGTATTTGTACAATATTAATTTGATAAGACGATTCTGGCCAAGATTTATATCAGTGTATGTGTAATTGATAAGCCAAGTGTTGCTAATTATATTAATGTGTATAATATTAATTTTACTTAATGTGTAGTGGATTATAATTATTACAATATTAATCTGATAAGACAATTCTGGCCAAGATTTACATCAATGTATGTGTAATTGATAAGGCAAGTGTTGCTAATTATATTTGTGTGTATAATATTAATTTTGCTATGCCAAATTCTGGCAAGGATTTATATTAATTTGTATAATAATTTTGATAAGCCAAGGCTGGCTAAAGGTTTGTATTAATGTACATTTAAAATTGATGTATAAATTTCTTACATGTGTAATTGCTAAGCTCAAGTGTAGCTAACATTATTAATGTGTATTTAAAATTTATATTACAATTTTTTACATGCAATTGCTAAGCTCAAGTAGCTAGAATTTATTTAAAGGTAAGTTGTATTATTTACCTTTATAAAGTGCATAATTTAGTACACAATCAGGGTTATTAAGTTGAATTTAATACATTGCATCATGGCTGAAAATGAGGAAATTAATGTAGAAGACAAACATATGGAATATAGAGCAAAGACAGCATCTCTGCAAGCTAGAAAGGGGCATGTAACAAAAGCATACAATAAATGTTTGGAATTAATGAATCAAGAAACTGTGAATACTGATGATTTAAAATTGTATTTAGATGCTTTAGGTAATAGATATGATTCATACAAATTATATTACAACAAATATGAAGGAGATTTATTAGTAAACTGTGTAGATGAGACTGAAGTAGATCTCATGATTAATCAGTATTATGAATTAGAGGAAAAGATTCTTTCTTGTAAAAGTCAGGCCTTGAATAAATTAAAATGTGTAAACCAGGCAGTTAATCAGTCTGCTCCAGCAAATAATATGTCTTTGCGAAAACTCCCAGAACTATGTTTACCTGTATTTAATCCTGGTGAAAATTGGGAGGAATTTTGGTCAATTTTTAAAGCAGCTGTGCATGACAGGAGTGACCTAGCCTGTGTAACTAAATTATTTTACCTCAAAGGACAGGTAAGAGGAGATGCTCACATACTCCTACAAGACTTTCCCAATGTAAATGACTCTTACAAGGAAGCAGTTGACTTGTTGAAGGTCACTTATGGTAATATAGAACAAAGTAGGTTGGATCTAGTGAATATCATTGTTAATTTAAAATCCCCAGATCACACTTACAAAGGTTTACAGCAGTTTAGAGTTAAACTGGAGAGCACTCTCAAAACTTTAAGTAATAAATATAATCTGAAGGAATCAGACTGGTTATTGAGTGCCATGGTACAGAATAAATTAAGCTGTAAAACACTTGAATGGCTCTCGAATAAATATCACAAGGGTTATTTTGGTCTGGAGGAAAAAAGACTAGGTCTACAAGAATTAATTGTGCAGTTGCAGACCAGCCAACTAACTCATTTTAAAGATGCAACACATAATAACTCTGAGGTATCTGTCAAGTTTCACAAAGGGAAAAATTATCCCAATGGTAATAATCAAAATTCATTTCCTAAAAATAGTTGCATAGGTGCATATCAAGTAGCAGGAATCAGAAATAATGATTCTCCACAAAGTAAGAAGAATAAGTACCCTCCTAAGAGTAGCCCAGTTAATAAGAAACCAGTCAAAGAAAAGAGAGATTGTCTCTTCTGCAAGGGTGCTCATTTTTCTATGAATTGCATTGCATACAATTCATGGAATGATAAAGTTGAAAGATTGGAGGAACTTGACAGATGTATCAGGTGTTTAGGTAATCACAATGTAAAGGACTGTTATGCCAAATTAAACTTCTGTTATCAATGCCACAAAGGAAGACACCATATAGTCATGTGTAAGGGTCTATATGATAATGTTGATAATAATGATAATGTTGACAATCCTGACACAACAGTAGCTAATGTAAAAATTGCTGCTAATGTTAATAATGATGGTTTTGCTGAAATAGCCTTGCCTGTGTTACAGGTAAAAATTGATGATAAAAGGCATAAATAAAAAAATGTAACTGCATTGTTGGACCAGGGATCCCAGCATACTTTCATAAAACGCAAATGTCTTGATGGTATGAAAGTACAGATGGGAGATCCCACAACTTTAAAATTATCTGGTTTTCTCTCGGATAAAAGGTCTCAATTGTATAACACTGTTTATGTAACTGTCAGGTTGGGCAATGAGAAAAAATGTGTTAATGCAGTAATTGTAGATAGACTTCCAGAGAAAATAACTACAGTAGGGCTTAGTAAAGCTACAGAAAGACTTTCACATAATGTAAATTTAGCACCTTCAGGTGTAAGTGATGATTCTGTAGGCCCAATAAATATTTTGATAGGTAGTGACTATTATGCCTCCTTTGTAAAGGGTATGGTAAAGAAATGTGGTGTCACCCTTTTGAAGACTGCAGGAGGCCATGTAATGTATGGTAGGATTCCTCGTAATAATAATTCATGACTAGAGGAAACTACAAATACCATAACTGTGTGTCTTACTCATGAAATCGTACCCCAGTATAATTCTTCCATAGAGGATGGTGTTGAGCCAGTGCATAAATTGTGGGAATTAGACAGCATTGGAATAAATGTAAATGAAGAAAGTCCAGACAATTCTTTTACTCAGGAGCAATACCTGAGAGATGTAAAATTTGAATCTGGACAATACTGGGTACGACTTCCGTGGAGACTGGACCATCCAGAACTGCCCACTAATTACAGAATGACATATGGACAATTAAAGGCTCAGCTCCGCGAACCGAGTAAGACACCAGAATTGTTAACTGCCTATAATGATATAATTGCTGAGCAGTTAATTAATAAATTTATAGAAGAGGTACCTCCTGAGCAAGACAAAATTTATGGTCACTATTTGCCATATCATGGAGTGAAGAAGGATTCTAAGACCACTCCTTTGAGGATTGTGTTTAATTGTAGTGCCAGGAGTAACAAAAATGTACCTAGTTTAAATGACTGTTTGATGACAGGTCCGTCATTGACAGAAAAATTAGGAGAAATCTTATTAAATTTCAGAGTGAAGCATTATGCCTTTACGGCTGACATAAGTAAAGCTTTCCTAAGAGTGGGTTTACAAGAGGCTGACCGGGATTGTACCCGCTTCTTATGGCCTGAGAATCCTAGTGACCCACTTAGCCCTCTGAAAACCTTTCGCTTTAGGAGCACATTATTTGGTGCTACATCCAGTCCATTCCTACTTCAAGCGACGATAAATGCACACCTTAAATGTACGGGAAGTCCATTGAGTAAAGTAATGAGCAAACAATTTTATGAGGACAATTTCCTGGGTGTGACGTCAACTGAAGAGGAACTGTTAATGACTTATGGAGAGGCTAATAAAATAATGCAAAGTGCAAATATGCCTCTGAGAGAATGGAATAGTAATTCGTCCAAATTGAAGGACAAAATAAGTAAAGATTACCCTGGAGATGAAGTGCCAAAATGTAGTAATGTACTGGGCTTAAACTGGGATACTGAGAGAGATTTGTTAATGTTAAAACCTAATAATTACAGTATGCCCAATAAATTAACTAAGAGAGTTTTGCTTGCTGAAGCTTCCAAATGTTTTGATCCACTAGGTTTAGTGTCACCCCTTACTATAAGAGGGAAATTATTAATTCAGGAAGCATGGAAACTTAAATGTGCTTGGGATAAAATTCTACCTGAGGAATTCATTAACAGGTGGGATGAATTAATTGGTTATTATGAAAAAATTCCAATGTTGGAGTTCCCATGCCAGGTGGCCAATCCAAATGGGAAAAATGTACTCCACATTTTTTGTGATGCTTCAAAATTGGCATATGGAGCAGTTGCTTACCTTCAATGTAATAGTGTTATTTCTCTTATGTCTAAGGCTAAAGTGTCTCCAATTAAATCACGTACCTTACCTCAGTTGGAATTAACAGCCATTTATGTAGGTGTCAAATTAGCTAATTATATAAGAAATAAGTTGCAGGAGATAAATATTAGCGACACTGTAATTTGGTCTGATAATGAGGTATCCTTACAATGGATTCGTAATGGAAACAGTAAAATTGTGTACGTACAAAACAGAGTCGCTGAAATTAATCAGATGCAAGAGAAGTATAATAGTTTGGGTCAGCATATGTTAACATTTAATCATATACCTGGTGAGGAGAATCCAGCCGATTTCTTGTCTAGAGGTTTACCTTATGCTAAATTTGTAAATGCTGTATCATGGTTTAAAGGACCGAGTTGGTTGGTAAATAAAGCTAATTGGCCTGTACATTATTATTATTATAATCAAAAAGAAGCGCTAAGCCACAAGGGCTATACAGCATTGGCCTGTACAAAAGGCGTATATTACTCCTGTTGAAATTACTGTGACCACCGCTCCAATAGTTTGTCCTCCCTTAGCCAATGATATAAATAGGTATTCTTCTTTACCCAAACTAATCAATGTAACTAAGTTGGTGTTTAAATTTCTAAACAAGATGAATATTTCATACAAATTTTCACATCCTCTTGAATACTGGATAAAGAGGGTACAGGAGGAAATCTATGGAAATGAGATTAAATTGATGATGGAAAAAAAATTGTGAAAGGTTCTATAATAGAGAAATTGGGGCTGTATTTAGAGAACAATGTAATTAGGTGCAGAGGTAGGTTACAAAATGCTGAATTGGATGATTATGCTAAACACCCTATCTTACTGCCCAAAACTTATCATCTAACAAATGTAATTGTTCTAAATGCCCATAAAAATGTAATGCATGGTGGGGCACAAGATACCTTAAATTGTATTAGGGAAACTTTCTGGATTCCACAAGGACGGCAAAGTGTAAAAAGGGTGATTAAATCTTGTGTAATATGTCGCCGTGTGGATGCCAGATCCTGTATGTATCCAGGTCCTCCACCGTTGCCAAATCAGCAATTTGAGCCGTTTAGCAACGACCTCCGCCTGGCCGCAGTGTGGAAAATACTGAATATATTTTCCGTAAATACGGTAATTTATAGGTAAATAGATGGCCTATATTGTATTTAATAAAAATTATGGAAAATGGGAAACTGAGCCTGCGCAGAAGGGCACTCGCCATCTTGGTTTTTGAATTTGTATTAGAAACGTTGGTGAATGGGGAAGAATTTTTCGTGCTCTAGAGGTTAAAATTGTGCCGACACCTCTCAAATAGGAGGCAAAATTGGTGGATATGCATTCCTGCATAACTTGAGATATCAGGCGACTGGACAAGATCTCTCCAGGAACCTCAGATAAGCTCTCTAGATTTGTGTGTAATTCTGGCCAGCATTATTTTCATAGATTTAGTTAGAGTGAGGTTTTCTGAGTATGATACACATTAATCTCCAGTCAAATTGGTGAGTGATATTAAGATATATTTTCCTTCTGTTGTGTAATTGTGTATATATATAACCATTTATTATTTTTAATATACAGTCCACAAATTTATATATTTACCAGTATTCCTGGTGTATGTATATTTCATTTAATAATAGGTCCAGAGCAACTTGTGGATATGACAGTGGTAGGTATCGAAGGGGGACATTTTTTACCTAGGTGTCCCAAATTCCTACTTGTCTAACTGATAAATAATAATTATCTTTGTTCATTTACTGTTATGTATATAAAGATACATTCAGCTAAATGCAATTTTCCACATTGTCGTTGCGCAAGTGTTGCTTTAATATCTTTGATTTCGCTGTCTAGAGCGGCAGCGGCAACAGGAACCTTGTCCTCTATTTTTACTTCTACCTGAGGTTCCCAGCAGCCCAGTGATGACCTAATCAAGACCCGCATAACACTAACATGTGTGGATACCCAGAATGATATAAAGCAACTGCAGAAATCACCCAAAAGTTCACAAATTTACCAACTAATAGGACTCGTTCTAGCAACTCCTACCCCGCTGCCACTGAAGTGATACTCCACAACATTCACCCAACACCCATCGCCTACTATTCACCCGAAGCCACAGCCAATGGACAAGGGTCAGAACAATAAAAGAAGATCCAGTAACCAGCTAAGGACTCCTAACATCAAAGGTGACAGCAGTAATAACACGAGGAAAACTTGTAGTACTGCCAGCCAGGACACAACCCTCATCACCCACCGGCATCACCACAACACACGACAGACAACAACAAACATGGCCGCCGCTACATTCCAAGATAACTCCTTCCCAGTATTTGATGTCAAGAAGATCACTGACCCAGAAATAGCTAAACTCCTTATGATTCAGAACCAAACGATCACCAAACTAACTCAAGAAATGCAGGAACTAAAGGCTAGCAATGCAGATTACCTCAACAAGATCACTGCTCTAGAACATAAACTAGACACTCTAGAACAACAAAGCAACACCCACATATCACCATCAACACTCTAAAAGACCAAGTCACCCTACTTACTACCAACATTACAGAGGAAAGATCAAGAGTGGACCAACAACTTGCCAATGTCATAACCAACTTCCAAGACCATAATGACCAACAGCAGCTATCTGACGCTGTTGTAGTTAACAGCAAACATCTCCCAGCCACAGTCACCCAAGAGACCTGCATGGAGACCACCCTACAGCTTATCAAGGACCACCTTCGCCTTAACATACGTAGTGATGACTTAAAGGATTGCAAACTGATGGGCTATCAAGCAGGTAAAAAAACAGTGCTGTTAAAATTCCAAACTAGCTTACAAAGAAACAACCTACTAAAAACATCTATTTCTATGAAAACTGATGTTTACGTCAATGAGTGCCTTACCAAAACGAGACAAAACCTTCTTTATCGGCTAAGAAAATTGCGCTATGCCCAAAAAATCCACCAGTGCTTTGTGAGGGATGGAAAAATAGCAGTTAGGAAACAGCCCACTGGGAAGAGATACTTCATCTCCACAGAACATGACCTTAAAACATTCCTAAGTGAGGCTGGACTAACAGAATCAGAGTAAAGTGCAGATAATACCCATAGTCCACCGTTAGTGTTATATTGTCATAAATTTGTGCCCCCCTAAAATTCTAATACTCCAACTACTTTTAATTGTCACTGTTGTATTCAACGACCATTCTACCTCATAGTCTTAATTGTATTTAATATCTACAGAATCTATCCCCTTTTTTACAACTTACCACATCACTGTTCCATCTTATTTTTTTATAAACTAACCATAACTTGTCTTCAATAATTCTACCTCACTTTAAAAAATACTCAATTGCCCAATTTGATTCTAAATCCCTATTATTGCCCAATTTTACTTTAAACTATATTGATCAAACTTATTGTAAACTTCTTTTATTGACCATTTTTATTCCATACTTTTTTAACCTAGTATTTTCAACTACAACTTTTATATCATCCTGTCTACCATCTTACTAGCATATTATAACCAAGTCATTGCCATTTTTATTTTTATCATTTTTTTTTTATTATTATTTTGCTACCTTAATTTGTGTATTTTATCCTGTCAATTTAAATCTAATTATACTCTAATTCTTGTAAACAACTTATATAAGACCTTAGTGCAATTACAATTGAGAGTCTTGTTCCTTTATTATATTATTAAATTAATCACAGTTTTACTCTAGCTCATTCTAGCTCAATACATAGTCAATACCAAATTCACTATACTAGACCATAGTGCAATTACTAGTGAGAGACTGGTGCTATTTGTAATTTGTATTTTTATATTATTAGACTAAACCTAGTTGTACTATAGCTCTTTCTAGCTCAATACATAGTCAATACCAAATTCACTATATTAGACCATAGTGCAATTACTAGTGAGAGACTGGTGCTATTTTTAATTTGTATTTTTATATTATTAGATTAAATTCAGTTGTACCATAGCTCATTCTACCTCAAGACATAGTCAATACCAAATTCACTACATTAGACCATAGTGCAATTACTAGTGAGAGACTAGTGCTATTTTTAATTTGTACTTTTATATTATTAGATTAAACCTATTGTACTTTAGCTCACTCTAGCTCAAAACAGACTCCACAAAAGTCATTATTAGACCTTAGTGCAATTACAAGTGAGAGTCTTGTTCTATTTTTAATTTGTATTTTTATATTACTAGTTTATACCTAGTTGTACTTTAGTTCATTCCAGCACAACACATAGACAACATCAACTTCATTATGTGTAGTAGTGACTATACCCTACATGACCAAAATACTCTAGCTATATACTTGTCCAAACTTCCTACCACTACAGATATCAGTAGTAGAACTCAACACACAACTCAGGATATAAATAGCCATAATTTAAACCTAGAAGATGATTGATCACGTTGACCCTGATCTAAACCTCCATAACCTGACACCCAATCAAAACCTATTGGAAAGTAACTGCCTTTATTACACAGCATCACAAGCCACCACTATCCTAAACAATGCTAAAAGTCTATCAGTACTTAACTACAACATCAGGTCCTTAAGCAAACACTATGATGACCTCCTAGCACTCCTTGAATCACTAAAGACACCCTTCTCCTGCATTATTCTTACTGAGACCTGGCTTAAGCAGGACACAATAGATATCTACCCTCTACCAGGATACACAGCAATTCACAACTGCAGAACAAACCAAGTTGGGGGTGGTATTGCAATCTATTACTCTAACCAATTATCTTGTCTTAGCACCACTTGCTTTAGTGATGAATATGGGGAATACATTTTTGCTAATTTTACTGTAAAAAACCTTAAGACGCCTATAACAATCGGTGCCATTTACCGGATACCTCACACAAACATCCCAAATTTCAGTGAGAAATTAAAGTCACTAATAACAAACAGACAAATGAATAAGCACCACCACCTCTTAGCTGGAGACTTCAACATCAACCTTGGCTTACTAGATGATCAGCCTGTAACTGATTTCATCAACAATATGAACAACACACTTCTCATACCAACAATAACTAAACCAACCAGGCTCACTGAGACAAGTGCAACCAGCGTCAGAGTCAGCGTGCCTCGTTGTGCTCCCGGTTTTCTGGTGTTTTCACGGTCGCTCTTACGTGCTAGAACTTTAATTTGTGTCATCAATCCTATACGATACATCCCTCTAGCGCCTGGAACCAATCTTGGGCGGAAAACATTATATACTGAGTCAAAAAAGGAGAATTAGTGTGCACTTCCTAGCAGAGTTTACTGCCAGAGGGGAATCATAGGCCTGTGTCCCGTGTGAAAAAAAATAATAATAATTGAACTTTGTGTCAGAGGAAAGAAAGTCTCCCTGAAAGCATTGAGTATACATAGTGTATAGTGTATACTACAGTGGCTCCCTAGTATATTGATGATAAAGGCTAAAGTGTCATTTGAAAACAGGTGAATTTGTAAATGAAGTGATAAGCCTATAGAGGCAGGTGCCAGAAGTCGCCAGAAACTTACCACAGGTCAGCTGTTTTTAATAATCTTCCTGGCCTGCTAGTGTACTCGCATATAATCTAGTGATACCAGTGAATAGCAGAATACAGTGTTGTAGTAGCATCTAACCAGTATTATAATGGTACTTAGTGGAGTGGAGTGACTTTCATTAGTTTCTTTTTCTTGAAATACCAGACGTTACTGTGAATTTCATATAACCTGTAGTTACCAGCGGTCGCAATATACACAACGAGAAGCAATTATTACTACAGAAAAAGCGTCCTTCCTCCAAAATTTGCACCAGTCAACTATAGTGATAATATAGCATTTATTGTGGTGGAGAAGAAAAAAAAAAAAAAAAAATAGAGAAGCTAGATACAGCGATTGATAAACAAGGGTGGAGGTCGACCGTTCGTCATTGTAGGAGTGCCAGCAGTCACCAGCTCTTCAACACGCAAGTTATACTTTTGTATCAATCAAATCACATATTACTCGGGTAGATAATTTCCAGTAGATCCTTCATGTGTTAGCTCAAATCACCGACCAGTATGGTTTAAATAAGTGACCCACTGATCAGATCAGATAGACTGGTCCGAACCCTTGACTGGTCCGAACCCTTGACAGGTCCGAACCCTGGACTGGTTTCAAACGGTTTCGTTGTGCACCACCTAGCAGGTTATTAATAGAATATTCAAGAGGTTGCTAGTAGAATTGCAGTAAATCAACCATTCAAATCATTATGAAGCTGTGTGTAGTCTGTGGTCAGTCAAACAAACGGGCTTCCACATGCATAAATTGTCATTTCTGTGGAAATTGGTGTCACGCCCCTTGTGCAGATATCCAAGAACTAGCTACAAGCAGTATTAAAACAGGGAAGTGTTTTTGGGTATGCCCAAATGAGATAAATCTGTGGACTAAAATCACAAGGGTATTAAAAGAGGTCAACATCAAAGCTGCTTTCATAGAAAACCTGGAAGCTTTCTACAACAGATGGGAACATAAAAAGTCCGGGCTGAATTGTACTGCCCTTGATACTGGCCATGTAGTCAGAAACTGTAAGGCTGGAGATGATGTCCTGGTAGTCAGTAAATGGGGGGCTGATAGTGCTGTCCTGGGAGACAGTAATGGGGAAGCTGGAGGTGCTGTCCTGGGAGACAGTAATGGTGAAGCTAGAGGTGCTGTCCTGGGAGACAGTAATGGTGAAGCTGGAGATGCTGTCCTGGGAGACAGTAATGGGGAAGCTGGAGATGCTGTCCTGGGAGACAGTAATGGTGAAGCTGGAGATTTTGTCCAGGTAGTCGGGAATTATACGCAGGAAGGAATACATATAAATGACCTCATAGGGGACAGGAGCCATAGTAGGGAAACAAGTGTAGTCAAAGATAAGATAAAACCAATATTGCAAACTAGAAATACCGCAGGAAATAGCAAACAAGAGGACTCCACTAGCAATAGTGAGGATATATTACCAAAAACAACTGGTGGGAGCTCCATTGTTGGTGCTAGGGAGGATAGAAGTAAGACAGGGAAACATGCACCAACAGGGAATACAGTCACAGAAACCCAAGGCAAACGGAAACCAAGCCTCTGCACATACTATGCACTCGGTATCTGCTGGCATGGGAAATCTGGAAAAACAGATGGGACGTGCAACTATGACCACCCTAGGAAATGCCATGCCCATATGACAACAGGAAAATGCAAACTCCCTTCCTGTAAGCTTTTTCACCCTGAACTGTGTACCTCTTCAGTACAGGAAAGACTGTGCTATAACTTAAATTGCCAGGCATACCATCTAAAGGGGACAAAAAGATACAAAACATCCAGGCCATGGGAAAACCGGGGTAGCCACAGCCACTCAAGAGGGAGAGGTTTTTTAGTGCCAGGAAGGAAGAAAAACTGGCAGGAAATGGCAGAAATCGTACACCAAATCCAGTCATTCCTGGAGTGGAACCACAGTCGATGGCCTCCACTCCAAACCAACAGATACAGATACTAATGCCGGAAAAAAAATCCCCCCCCAGTACCAACAATACCACCAGTCCGATAACATTCTTTTTTGCAAATATACAGGGTCTAAAGCCAGCAACAAACAACAAAATACCTTTCATCCGTGGACTGCTTGCAGAGGCAAAGGCAATGTTCGCGGCTTTCACTGAGACCCACATAAAGGATCACTTGGACAACGAAATATGGATCCCAGGTTACAACCTATACAGATGTGACAGAGTGAACAGGCAAAAGGGGGGGGTTGGCCTGTACATTGCAGAGTCACTTGTTTGCACAGAACTGCTAAATGCCTCAAATGATGTAGTGGAAGTTTTAGCAGTAAAGGTCGAGAACCAAAACCTAGTCATTGTGATATTCTACAAGCCTCCGGATGCAACATCCCAGCAATTCCAGGAACAGCTGTTAAAAATTGACCACTGTCTGGAAAACCTTCCAGCTCCTGCACCCAACATCTTGCTCCTGGGGGATTTCAACTTAAGGCACCTAAAATGGAGGAATATAGCAAATAATATTGTTGCAGTAATAACACCAGGAGGCAGCTCTGATGAAAACTCACACTCACGCGAGCTTTTAAATCTCTGCACAAAATTCAATTTAAACCAGCAAATAATAGAGCCTACTAGACTGGAGAATACACTAGACCTCATCTTCACTAACAATGATGATCTGATAAGAAATATCACCATATCAAAAACAATATACTCAGATCACAACATAATTGAGGTACAGTCATGTATGCGCGGAGCCCCAGACCGCCATAATGAGATTAGTCACGAGGGAGCATTCACCAAATTCAACTTCAATAACAAAAACATAAAGTGGGACCAAGTAAACCAAGTCCTAACCGATATAAGCTGGGAAGATATACTAAGCAACACAGACCCCAACTTATGCCTAGAACAGATTAACTCGGTGGCACTCGATGTATGCACAAGGCTTATTCCTCTAAGAAAAAGGAGGAGTAGATGTAAAACAGAAAGAGACAGGCGCTCCCTTTACAGGCGACGGAAAAGAATAACAGAGCGGCTAAAAGAGGTCAATATATCTGAAATGAGTAGGGAGACACTGGTCAGAGAAATAGCAAGCATCGAACTTAAGCTAAAAGAATCCTTTAGGAGTCAGGAATCGCGGGAAGAACTAAAAGCCATAAATGAAATCGAAAGAAACCCAAAGTATTTCTTCTCCTATGCCAAATCAAAATCGAGAACAACGTCCAGTATTGGGCCCCTACTTAAACAAGATGGGTCCTACACAGATGACAGCAAGGAAATGAGTGAGCTACTCAAGTCCCAATATGACTCAGTTTTTAGCAAGCCGCTAACCAGACTGAGAGTCGAAGATCAAAATGAATTTTTTATGAGAGCGCCACAAAATTTGATTAACACAAGCCTATCCGATGTTATCCTGACGCCAAATGACTTCGAACAGGCGATAAATGACATGCCCATGCACTCTGCCCCAGGGCCAGACTCATGGAACTCTGTGTTCATCAAGAACTGCAAGAAGCCCCTATCACGAGCCTTTTCCATCCTATGGAGAGGGAGCATGGACACGGGGGTCGTCCCACAGTTACTAAAAACAACAGACATAGCCCCACTCCACAAAGGGGGCAGTAAAGCAACAGCAAAGAACTACAGACCAATAGCACTAACATCCCATATCATAAAAATCTTTGAAAGGGTCCTAAGAAGCAAGATCACCACGCATCTAGAAACCCATCAGTTACACAACCCAGGGCAACATGGGTTTAGAACAGGTCGCTCCTGTCTGTCTCAACTATTGGACCACTACGACAAGGTCCTAAATGCACTAGAAGACAAAAAGAATGCAGATGTAATATATACAGACTTTGCAAAAGCCTTCGACAAGTGTGACCATGGCGTAATAGCGCACAAAATGCGTGCTAAAGGAATAACAGGAAAAGTCGGTCGATGGATCTATAATTTCCTCACTAACAGAACACAGAGAGTAGTCGTCAACAGAGTAAAGTCCGAGGCAGCTACGGTGAAAAGCTCTGTTCCACAAGGCACAGTACTCGCTCCCATCTTGTTCCTCATCCTTATATCCGACATAGACAAGGATGTCAGCCACAGCACCGTGTCTTCCTTTGCAGATGACACCCGAATCTGCATGACAGTGTCTTCCATTGCAGACACTGCAAAGCTCCAGGCAGACATCAACCAAATCTTTCAGTGGGCTGCAGAAAACAATATGAAGTTCAACGATGAGAAATTTCAATTACTCAGATATGGTAAACATGAGGAAATTAAATCTTCATCAGAGTACAAAACAAATTCTGGCCACAAAATAGAGCAAAACACCAACGTCAAAGACCTGGGAGTGATCATGTCGGAGGATCTCACCTTCAAGGACCATAACATTGTATCAATCGCATCTGCTAGAAAAATGACAGGATGGATAATGAGAACCTTCAAAACTAGGGAGGCCAAGCCCATGATGACACTCTTCAGGTCACTTGTTCTATCTAGGCTGGAATATTGCTGCACACTAACAGCACCTTTCAAGGCAGGTGAAATTGCCGACCTAGAAAATGTACAGAGAACTTTCACGGCGCGCATAACGGAGATAAAACACCTCAATTATTGGGAGCGCTTGAGGTTCCTAAACCTGTATTCCCTGGAACGCAGGAGGGAAAGATACATGATTATATACACCTGGAAAATCCTAGAGGGACTAGTACCGAACTTGCACACGAAAATCACTCACTACGAAAGCAAAAGACTTGGCAGACGATGCACCATCCCCCCAATGAAAAGCAGGGGTGTCACTAGCACGTTAAGAGACCATACAATAAGTGTCAGGGGCCCGAGACTGTTCAACTGCCTCCCAGCACACATAAGGGGGATTACCAACAGACCCCTGGCAGTCTTCAAGCTGGCACTGGACAAGCACCTAAAGTCAGTTCCGGATCAGCCGGGCTGTGGCTCGTACGTTGGTTTGCGTGCAGCCAGCAGCAACAGCCTGGTTGATCAGGCTCTGATCCACCAGGAGGCCAGGTCTCAGACCGGGCCGCGGGGGCGTTGACCCCCGGAACTCTCTCCAGGTAAACTCCAGGTAAATAATAGACCACATATGGACCAATATACTAGCCCCCCTTAAATCAGGGATAATCACAGATAGCACTACAGACCACTACCCTACCTTCCTCCTGACAAACATTAGTAAACCACCACTTGAATACAACAGTCTCATTTAGACTCCATGACGAGGCCTCAGTAAGGAAGTTCACAGCTGACCTAGAGACTGTTGATTGGCCTACAGAATTCTCCAAGGCCAATGGTATTGATGACTGGACAGACATTTTTCTTAACAAATTAGACTATACAACAAACATTGTCCTATAAAAACAAAACAGATCACAAACAAACGGCTTGGTTGCCCATGGCTAACCAGCACCATTCTGAAATCCATTGACAAGAAACACCAATATGAAAAGCAATATAGACAGGGCTTAATACACAAAGATACTCTTAAACACTATTCATCAGCTCTCACCAAAGTAATAAAAAAAGCCAAACAACTATACTACTCCAGTAGATTCACAGACACTAGAGGAGATATAAAAAAGACCTGGAAAACACTCTCTCAGATTCTAGGGACCCACAAACTGAGAAAAACCAAGAATATTGTCCTAACTAAACCTAATGAAACACCACTACATCCCACTGACACAGCTAACAAGATAAACGACTTCTTCTCAAACATAGGATCTAATCTCGCCAGTAAAATCCCACATACCAATGCCCATGCCGGGGACTACCTAGATGGAAATTTCCCTAATTCCTTCTATCTTGCACCAACTGAGCCCACGGAAGTCATTGAGATCATAAAGTCACTTAAAAATAACTCGGGGAATCTGTCTCATGTCCCACCATTACTGTACAAGTGAGCGGCCCATGTCCTTTCGCATGCTATTTCATTACTTTTTAACAAGTCAATAGAGACTAGCACCTTCCCGAAACTACTCAAGATGGCAAGGGTTACACCAATACATAAAGGTGGTGACCCTACAGACTTAAACAACTATAGGCCAATATCTAACTTACCATTGCTATCCAAAATCTTTGAGAAACTCGTGCACAGGAGACTGTATTCATTTATAACGGCTCAAAACATACTCAACCCCTGCCAGTTTGGATTCAGGAAAAATAAAAGCACTAATGATGCAATCATAAAAATGCTAGATCTGCTTTACACAGCATTGGAAAATAAGGAATATCCACTAGGAATTTTTATTGACCTAAGAAAAGCTTTTGACACAGTAGACCACGACATCCTACTCCACAAACTTGATCAGTACGGTATAAGAGGCCATGCGCTTGCTTATTTCAAATCTTACATTACTAATAGGTATCAGTACGTCACCATTAAAGACACAGCATCAGCAACACGGCCACTTGAGGCCACTTGATACTGGAGTTCCGCAGGGAAGTGTCCTTGGTCCCCTGCTCTTCCTCATATACATCAATGACCTTCCAAACGTATCCCAACACCTGAAACCCATTCTCTTTGCTGATGACACGACTTATGTCATCTCTCACCCTAATCTTGCCACCCTCAACACCATTGTGAATGAGGAGCTGATTAAAATATCGACTTGGATGACAGCCAATAAACTTACGCTTAACACTGACAAAACCTACTATATTATGTTTGGTAGCAGAGCAGGAGATGCACAAATTAACATTAAGATTGACAACACTCTAATTACCAGAAATAATGGGGGAAAATTCCTAGGCTTATACCTTGACAACAACCTGAATTTCAGCACCCATATCCAGCATATAACCAAAAAAGTATCCAAAACGGTTGGGATCCTCTCCAAGATACGATCCTACGTGCCGCAAAATGCCCTTCTCACACTATACCACTCACTTATTTATCCATACCTCACCTATGCTATTTGTGCTTGGGGATCAACTGCAGCAACACACCTAAAGCCAATAATAACCCAACAAAAAGCTGCAGTAAGAATAATCACTAAATCCCATCCCTGGCAACACCCCCCCCCCACTCTTCATAGATCTAAACTTACTCCCAGTTCAGTACATCCACACTTACTACTGTGCAATCTATATCTACAGGGCCTTAAGCTCTAATATCAACCTTGACCTAAAACGCTTTCTTGATAGTTGTGACAGAACCCACAGGCATAACACCAGACACAAACATCTCTACGACATTCCCCGTGTCCAACTAAACCTTTACAAAAATTCAATGTATGTCAAAGGCCCTAAAATCTGGAATACCCTACCTGAGAACTCTAGAACTGCAGACACATTCATCACCTTCAAAACTACCATTAGAAAACATCTTACCTCCCTGATACACCCCGTCAACTAACTACACGAATACCACCTGGTGGTTCACACTTACACTCACTCACTCATTTGACCATAAACAGAAATATTAATCTCAGTCTTAAAATAATGAATCCTGTGATACTCCAATACTGAAACTATGTACTGTGCCAAAACAAAAGCATTCACATTGCTAAACTCACAAACTAGTATTTAGTCACTTAGCCATAATACCAACTTACCTCATAATTTGTAATATTTTACAATTAAGAATAAAACTAAGTATGCCCGAAATGCCTAGCCATGCTAAGCGTTCTAGTGGTACACTCTGTAATCACAATTTTACTACATGTAAACCAAACAATAACCAAATTTCTGTAAACTCAGCATTGTAATCCTTATAGAGAATAAACTCTGAATTTGAATTTGAATTGAATACCTGAGATATCATGGGTGAATCCTTTGAAGGGAGTGGAGTTGGAGGGGTAGTCAGCCATGTTTGTTGTTGTGTACGAATGGTACATAATACCGACAAGATGAGAGTAAGACACATATGCAACATCTGGGTATCTTTATCGTAGACGTTTCGCCATCCAGTGGCTTTATCAATACAAATTCTAGGACATAACATAGTTCTACTGTCTTCAAGTTATGTCCTAGAATTTGTATTGATAAAGCCACTGGATGGCGAAACGTCTACAATAAAGATACCCAGATGTTGCATATGTGTCTTACTCTCATGTTTGTTGTTGTTGTTCCCTGGGTGGTGGTGGTGAGGGGGGTTGTTGTTGTTGTTCCCTGGGTGGTGGTGGTGACGGGGGTTGTTGTTGTTGTTGTTCCCTGGGTGGTGGTGGTGAGGGGGGTTGTTGTTGTTGTTCCCTGGGTGGTGGTGGTGAGGGGGGTTGTTGTTGTTGTTCCCTGGCTGGTGGTGGTGAGGGGGGTTGTTGTTGTTGTTGTTCCCTGGGTGGTGGTGGTGAGGGGGGTTGTTGTTGTTGTTCCCTGGGTGGTGGTGGTGACGGGTTGTTGTTGTTGTTCCCTGGGTGGTGGTGGTGAGGGGGGTTGTTGTTGTTGTTCCCTGGGTGGTGGTGGTGAGGGGGGTTGTTGTTGTTGTTGTTCCCTGGGTGGTGGTGGTGAGGGGGGTTGTTGTTGTTCCCTGGGTGGTGGTGGTGAGGGGGGTTGTTGTTGTTGTTCCCTGGGTGGTGGTGGTGAGGGGGGTTGTTGTTGTTGTTGTTCCCTGGGTGGTGGTGGTGAGGGTTGTTGTTGTTGTTGTTGTTCCCTGGGTGGTGGTGGTGAGGGGGGTTGTTGTTGTTCCCTGGGTGGTGGTGGTGAGGGGGGTTGTTGTTGTTGTTCCCTGGGTGGTGGTGGTGAGGGGGGTTGTTGTTGTTGTTACCTGGGTGGTGGTGGTGAGGGGGGTTGTTGTTGTTGTTCCCTGGGTGGTGGTGGTGAGGGGGGTTGTTGTTGTTGTTCCCTGGGTGGTGGTGGTGAGGGGGGTTGTTGTTGTTGTTCCCTGGGTGGTGGTGAGGGGGGTTGTTGTTGTTCCCTGGGTGGTGGTGGTGAGGGGGGTTGTTGTTGTTCCTTGGGGGGGGTGAGGGGGGTTGTTGTTGTTCCCTGGGTGGTGGTCGGGAGGGGGGATGATGTTACACCGGCGTCCTGCCGGCCATCAGATGTATGATAGAACTGATAAATTGGCTAAGCTGTATGCTTTCAAAGAGGGAGTAGATTACGATCTTGGGTTGTCAGTTAGTAGTTTATTTATTTATTTATCAATTTGAACATGATACAGAGAAGTACAAAAGAATAGTTAAATGCAGCATGCCAAAGCCACTTGAATGCATAGCATTACGGGCAGGCTTAAAATTAACTTAAGATTAACTAAGCAATGAAGTATTCAGTGATAAAACATTATTGTAAACAGATAACAATCTAGCACAAATGAGTATTACAAAAACAGGTCATATGGTTGATTGCATTGCTGTACAATCAGTATTTATTTATTTATTTATTTAATTTGAACATGATACAGAGAAGTACAAGGAAGACAATTTTTAAAGTGCAGCATGCCAAAGCCCCTTGTATGCAGAGCATTATGGGCAGGCTTAAAATTAACTTAAGATTAACTAAGCAATGATATATTCAGTGGTACAAAAATTATTGTAAACAGATAACAATCTAGTACAAATGAGTATTACAAAGACAGGTCATATGGTCATTTACTGTGTTGCTGTGTAATCAGTAGAATGGAGTATTATGTTAAGTAATGAAGTTAAATAGTAACAAAGTTTGATTGGGTCACAGGTTGACATTTATGAGATACAATAATGAGATACATATATGAGATACATATATGAGATACAATTTATGAGATACAATTATTCAGTATTTATTTAGTTGTGGGTGAGTAAGTGATTTTTGAGAAGAGACTTGAATTTGTAAACAGTGTTTCTTTTATATTCCTTTTCTTGATGTTCTTCTCTGCAAAGCTGACCATGAACTTCGTTTTAAAGTCTATCGAAAACCCACCATCCAAAACGATCTTCTCCACTTCTACTCTCACCACGACACCAAAACTAAACGTGGTGTAACTATAGGCTTTTTCCTGCGCGCACTCAGAATCTGCAGCAATGAGTTCCTTGAGGAAGAATGCACTATAATTGAACAAGTATTTTCCAAACTTCACTATCCTCGTCACTTCATCAGAGACTGCAGACGACGGGCATTAAACATCTTTAACACACTCAGGGAAGACACTGCCGAGAAGAGATACATAGTCCTCCCCACCAACTCCATTGCCAAACACGTTAAGATAAGATTTCGTTCGGATTTTTAACCCCGGAGGGTTAGCCACCCAGGATATCCCAAGAAAGTCAGTGCGTCATCGAGGACTTGTAACTTATTTCCATTGGGGTCCTTAATCTTGTCCCCCAGGATGCGACCCACACCAGTCGACTAACACCCAGGTACCTATTTGCTGCTAGGTGAACAGGACAATAGGTGTAAGGAAACGTGTCGGAATTTCCACCCGCCGGGAATCGAACCCGGGCCCTCCGTGTGTGAAGCGGGAGTTTTAGCCACCAGACCACCGGGCCACGTTTCCAACATCTTTTCCAATACCTCATTCCAGGTAACTACCTCCACAATCACGACCATCAAGGACATTACCAGTAATAGACAGGACAAGCTTCCATCCTCTGCAGGGGTATACATAATCCCTTTAATTCAATTTAATTAAATTCAAAGTTTATTCTCTATAAAGATTACAATGTTGAATTTACAGAATTTGGTTGCTGTGTGGTTTACATGTAGTTAAATAATGATTACAGAGTGTACCACTAGAACGCCTAGCATGGCTAGGCATTTCGGGCAGACTTAGTTTAATTCTTTATTTTAAAATATTACAAATTATGAGGTTAAGTTGGTATTATGGCTAAGTGACTAAATACTAGTTTGTGAGTTTAGCAATGTGAATGCTTTTGTTTTGGCACAGTACATAGTTTCAGTATTGGAGTATCATAGGATTCATTATTTTAAGATTGAGATTAATATTTCTGTTTATGGTCAAATGGGTGAGTGAGTGTAAGTGTGAACCACCAGGTGGTATTTGTGTAGTTAGTTGATGGGGTGTATCAGGGAGATAAGATGTTTTCTAATGGTAGTTTTGAAGGTGATGAATGTGTCTGCAGTTCTAGAGTTCTCAGGTAGGGTGTTCCAGATTTTAGGGCCTTTGACATACATTGAATTTTTGTAAAGGTTTAGTTGGACACGGGGAATGTCGTAGAGATGTTTGTGTCTGGTGTTATGCCTGTGGGTTCTGTCACAACTATCAAGAAAGCGTTTTAGGTCAAGGTTGATATTGGAGTTTAAGATCCTGTAGATGTAGATTGCACAGTAGTAAGTGTGGATGTATCCCTTGTAATGACTGCAGCAAATTATACATGGGTGAAACATCAAGAGACCTCCAAACATGTAATTCAGAACGCCAATACGCAAGCAGGTCTGACGATCCAAGGAATGCCTGTGTACATCATCGCAATTCACGCAACCATTTAATCAACTACAGAAACTCAAGACTTACTGCCAGAGAAGACATCACTCAATACCGAAGAATCCTGGAATCATCGCTTTTCTCTATATCCAACAACTTCAACCAGAACAATGGCTTCTATAACATAGCTGAACCACTTGCCAAGAAACTTCTTCATCGCTATCCCACATAAGAACATAGTAATGGAGAAACACTGCAGGTCTACTCACATACTTATCCAATCTCCCTTCCAAGCTACCCAAGATTTTAGACTATAACCCCACTCGGTAGATCATCACATGCAGCATTCTCCACTTGACCCAGCATTCTGAACCTGACTATAAATACTCGCTTACCTTCCACCCCAGGTAGATCTGTTTGAGACTTGAAAAAGCTCACTGTGTGGGCGAAACGTTGTCAATAAAGGATAACATTATACTGCATATGTGTTTATATTTCCAAGCCCATTCAAACCCCTGAACAGAAGCCCTCCAAACTTTCCTCAGCACTGGTGAACACCCCTCCAGATGGATCGAAAAAAACTGGAACCGACCTCCACATGAATCAGATACAAAAGCTATGTCAAGTAAGGCAACAGCGTCACTTCTCCGCTCCTACGTCAGCGTGCCTCGTTGTGCTCCCGGTTTTCTGGTGTTTTCACGGTCGCTCTTACGTGCTAGAACTTTAATTTGTGTCATCAATCCTATACGATACATCCCTCTAGCGCCTGGAACCAATCTTGGGCGGAAAACATTATATACTGAGTCAAAAAAGGAGAATTAGTGTGCACTTCCTAGCAGAGTTTACTGCCAGAGGGGAATCATAGGCCTGTGTCCCGTGTGAAAAAAATAATAATAATTGAACTTTGTGTCAGAGGAAAGAAAGTCTCCCTGAAAGCATTGAGTATACATAGTGTATAGTGTATACTACAGTGGCTCCCTAGTATATTGATGATAAAGGCTAAAGTGTCATTTGAAAACAGGTGAATTTGTAAATGAAGTGATAAGCCTATAGAGGCAGGTGCCAGAAGTCGCCAGAAACTTACCACAGGTCAGCTGTTTTTAATAATCTTCCTGGCCTGCTAGTGTACTCGCATATAATCTAGTGATACCAGTGAATAGCAGAATACAGTGTTGTAGTAGCAACTAACCAGTATTATAATGGTACTTAGTGGAGTGGAGTGACTTTCATTAGTTTCTTTTTCTTGAAATACGAGACGTTACTGTGAATTTCATATAACCTGTAGTTACCAGCGGTCGCAATATACACAACGAGAAGCAATTATTACTACAGAAAAAGCGTCCTTCCTCCAAAATTTGCACCAGTCAACTATAGTGATAATATAGCATTTATTGTGGTGGAGACGGAAAAAACAAAAATAGAAAAGCCAGATACAGCGATTGATAAACAAAGAGGTCGACTGTACGTCATTGTAGGAGCTGCCAGATATCACCGGCTCTTCAACACGCAAGTTATACTTTTGTATCAGTCAAATCACATATTACTCGGGTAGATAATTTCCAGTAGATCCTTCATGTGTTAGCTCAAATCACCGACCAGTATGTTTTAAATAAGTGACCCACTGATCAGAGCAGATCGACTGGTCCGAACCCTTGACTGGTCCGAACCCTTGACTGGTCCGAACCCTTGACTGGTCCGAACCCGGGACTGGTTTCAAACAGTTTCGTTGAACAATAAAGCAGACTGTAAATGGATGGGTTTGTAGGCGCCCTTATAAACACAAACATTAAAAATCAGGAACGTGACGGTAAGCTGTCCAATATACAAAAAGAGTTAGAAACAGAAATACAAATAGCTAGAGCTTCATTTAAGGTTATTAATATAATATTCAAGAGGTTGCTAGTAGAATTGCAGTAAATCAACCATTCAAATCATTATGAAGCTGTGTGTAGTCTGTGGTCAGTCAAACAAACGGGCTTCCACATGGATAAATTGTCATTTTTGTGGAAATTGGTGTCACGCTCCTTGTGCAGATATCCCAGAACTAGCTACAAGCAGTATTAAAACAGAGAAGTGTTTTTGGGTATGCCCAAATGAGGAAAATCTGTGGACTAAAATCACAAGGGTATTAAAAGAGGATAACATCAAAGCTGCTTTCATAGAAAACCTGGAAGCTTTCTACAACAGATGGGAACATAAAAAGTCTGGGCTGAATGGTACTGCCCTTGATACTGGCCATGTAGTCACAAACTGTAAGGCTGGAGGTGATGTCCTGGTAGTCAGTAAATGTGGGGCTGATAGTGCTGTCCTGGGAGACAGTAATGGTGAAGCTGGAGGTGCTGTCCTGGGAGACAGAAATGGTGAAGCTGGAGATACTGTCCTGGGAGACAGTAATGGTGAAGCTGGAGATTTTGTCCAGGTAGTCGGGAATTATACGCATGAAGGAATACATATAAATGACCTCATAGAGGACAGGAGCCATAGTAGGGAAACAAGTGTAGTCAAAGATAAGATAAAACCAATATTGCAAACTAGAAATACCGCAGGAAATAGCAAACAAGAGGACTCCAATAGCAATAGTGAGGATAAATTACCAAAAACAACTGGTGGGAGCTCCATTGTTGGTGCTAGGGAGGATAGGAGTAAGACAGGGAAACATGCACCAACAGGGAATACAGTCACAGAAACCCAAGGCAAACGGAAACCAAGCCTGTGCACATACTATGCACTTGGTATCTGCTGGCATGGGAAATCTGGAAAAACAGATGGGACATGCAACTATGACCACCCTAGAAAATGTCATGCCCATATGACAACAGGAAAATGCAAACTCCCTTCCTGTAAGCTTTTTCACCCTGAAATGTGTACCTCTTCAGTACAGGAAAGACTGTGCTATAACTTAAATTGCCAGGCATACCATCTAAAGGGGACAAAAAGATACAAAACATCCAGGCCATGGGAAAACCTGGGTAGCCACAGCCACTCAAGAGGGAGAGGTTTTTTAGTGCCAGGAAGGAAAAAAAACTGGCAGGAAATGGCAGAAATCGTACACCAAATCCAGTCATTCCTGGAGTGGAACCACAGTCGATGGCCTCCACTCCAAACCAACAGATACAGATACTAATGCCGGAAAAAAAATCCCCCCCCAGTACCAACAATACCACCAGTCCGATAACATTCTTCTTTGCAAATATACAGGGTCTAAAGCCAGCAACAAACAACAAAATACCTTTCATCCGTGGACTGCTTGCAGAGGCAAAGGCAATGTTCGCGGCTTTCACTGAGACCCACATAAAGGATCACTTGGACAACGAAATATGGATCCCAGGTTACAACCTATACAGATGTGACAGAGTGAACAGGCAAAAGGGGGGGGGTTGGCCTGTACATTGCAGAGTCACTTGTTTGCACAGAACTGCTAAATGCCTCAAATGACGTAGTGGAAGTTTTAGCAGTAAAGGTCGAGAACCAAAACCTAGTCATTGTGGTAGTCTACAAGCCTCCGGATGCAACATCCCAGCAATTCCAGGAACAGCTGTTAAAAATTGACCACTGTCTGGAAAATCTTCCAGCTCCTGCACCCAACATCTTGCTCCTGGGGGATTTCAACTTAAGGCACCTAAAATGGAGGAATATAGCAAATAATATTGTTGCAGTAATAACACCAGGAGGCAGCTCTGATGAAAACTCACACGAGCTTTTAAATCTCTGCACAAAATTCAATTTAAACCAGCAAATAATAGAGCCTACTAGACTGGAGAATACACTAGACCTCATCTTCACTAACAATGATGATCTGATAAGAAATGTCACCATATCAAAAACAATATACTCAGATCACAACATAATTGAGGTTCAGACATGTATGCGTGGAGCCCCAGACCGACAAAATGAGACTAGTCACGAGGGAGCATTCACCAAATTCAACTTCAATAACAAAAACATAAAGTGGGACCAAGTAAACCAAGTCCTAAC
Source organism: Cherax quadricarinatus (assembly GCF_038502225.1). Taxonomy (NCBI): domain Eukaryota; kingdom Metazoa; phylum Arthropoda; class Malacostraca; order Decapoda; family Parastacidae; genus Cherax; species Cherax quadricarinatus. Next base: position 58,738,250 of record NC_091292.1, read on the forward strand.
CGATATAAGCTGGGAAGATATACTAAGCAACACAGACCCAAACTTATGCCTAGAACAGATTAACTCGGTGGCACTCGATGTATGCACAAGGCTTATTCCTCTAAGAAAAAGGAGGAGTAGATGTAAAATAGAAAGAGACAGGCGCTCCCTTTACAGGCGACGGAAAAGAATAACAGAGCGGCTAAAAGAGGTCAATATATCTGAAATGCGCAGGGAGACACTGGTCAGAGAAATAGCAAGCATCGAACTTAAGCTAAAAGAATCCTTTAGGAGTCAGGAATCGTGGGAAGAACTAAAAGCCATAAATGAAATCGAAAGAAACCCAAAGTATTTCTTCTCCTATGCCAAATCAAAATCGAGAACAACGTCCAGTATTGGGCCCCTACTTAAACAAGATGGGTCCTACACAGATGACAACAAGGAAATGAGTGAGCTACTCAAGTCCCAATATGACTCAGTTTTTAGCAAGCCGCTAACCAGACTGAGAGTCGAAGATCAAAATGAATTTTTTATGAGAGAGCCACAAAATTTGATTAACACAAGCCTATCCGATGTTATCCTGACGCCAAATGACTTCGAACAGGCGATAAATGACATGCCCATGCACTCTGCCCCAGGGCCAGACTCATGGAACTCTGTGTTCATCAAGAACTGCAAGAAGCCCCTATCACGAGCCTTTTCCATCCTATGGAGAGGGAGCATGGACACGGGGGTCGTCCCTCAGTTACTAAAAACAACAGATATAGCCCCACTCCACAAAGGGGGCAGTAAAGCAACAGCAAAGAACTACAGACCAATAGCACTAACATCCCATATCATAAAAATCTTTGAAAGGGTCCTAAGAAGCAAGATCACCACCCATCTAGAAACCCATCAGTTACACAACCCAGGGCAACATGGGTTTAGAACAGGTCGCTCCTGTCTGTCTCAACTACTGGATCACTACGACAAGGTCCTAAATGCACTAGAAGACAAAAAGAATGCAGATGTAATATATACAGACTTTGCAAAAGCCTTCGACAAGTGTGACCATGGCGTAATAGCGCACAAAATGCGCGCTAAAGGAATAACAGGAAAAGTCGGTCGATGGATCTATAATTTTCTCACTAACAGAACACAGAGAGTAGTCGTCAACAGAGTAAAGTCCGAGGCAGCTACGGTGAAAAGCTCTGTTCCACAAGGCACAGTACTAGCTCCCATCTTGTTCCTCATCCTCATATCCGACATAGACAAGGATGTCAGCCACAGCACCGTGTCTTCCTTTGCAGATGACACCCGAATCTGCATGACAGTGTCTTCCATTGCAGACACTGCAAGGCTCCAGGCGGACATCAACCAAATCTTTCAGTGGGCTGCAGAAAACAATATGAAGTTCAACGATGAGAAATTTCAATTACTCAGATATGGTAAACATGAGGAAATTAAATCTTCATCAGAGTACAAAACAAATTCTGGCCACAAAATAGAGCGAAACACCAACGTCAAAGACCTGGGAGTGATTATGTCGGAGGATCTCACCTTCAAGGACCATAACATTGTATCAATCGCATCTGCTAGAAAAATGACAGGATGGATAATGAGAACCTTCAAAACTAGGGAGGCCAAGCCCATGATGACACTCTTCAGGTCACTTGTTCTATCTAGGCTGGAATATTGCTGCACTCTAACAGCACCTTTCAAGGCAGGTGAAATTGCCGACCTAGAAAATGTACAGAGAACTTTCACGGCGCGCATAACGGAGATAAAACACCTCAATTATTGGGAGTGCTTGAGGTTTCTAAACCTGTATTCCCTGGAACGCAGGAGGGAGAGATACATGATTATATACACCTGGAAAATCCTAGAGGGACTAGTACCGAACTTGCACACGAAAATCACTCACTACGAAAGCAAAAGACTTGGCAGACGATGCACCATCCCCCCAATGAAAAGCAGGGGTGTCACTAGCACGTTAAGAGACCATACAATAAGTGTCAGGGGCCCGAGACTGTTCAACTGCCTCCCAGCACACATAAGGGGGATTACCAACAGACCCCTGGCAGTCTTCAAGCTGGCACTGGACAAGCACCTAAAGTCAGTTCCTGATCAGCCGGGCTGTGGCTCGTACGTTGGTTTGCGTGCAGCCAGCAGCAACAGCCTGGTTGATCAGGCGCTGATCCACCAGGAGGCCTGGTCACAGACCGGGCCGCGGGGGCGTTGACCCCCGAAACTCTCTCCAGGTAACTCCAGGTTACCCCATTCCAAACTACCATTCCTCCATTTCCCCCCACAAACTACTTAAATCACAACCAAAGCTTCGCCTTGAAGCCAAACATGATGCCTTAAGCTGTGTTGATAACTTAGTCACATAGAACGCTCTCTCACAAATTATTTAATTACTTACGTTGATGGTTCTGTTCACCAATCCACTGGTGCAGCTGGTAGTGCTGCTGTCGTACAGGGTGATGGCTCTCTTAAAGAAATTGGAGTATGCATCAATAACTGGGCCTCTACCCTTCAAACAGAACTGTTTGCCATACTCCTTGCACTGAAATGCATCCATGTATCCAAGACTGACACTTTAATTGTAACTGGTTCTCTGTCATACATAAGTGGTCGCAACTCATTAAGTATAAACTGCGTCATGCTTGTGTGAGAAGCCAGACACAGGCATGGTAGGATTGTGCACAGTAGTGTCAGAGTGCACATGGCGTGGGTTCCATCTCACGTTGGTCTTCAGATGCATGATAGAACTGATAAATTGGCTAAGTTGTATCCTTTCAAAGACGGGGTAGATTACAATCTTGGCTTGTCAGTTAGCAGTTTGAGAACAATAATACGAAAAGAACTTCAACTGAATTTTATTGACTTAAGACTCAGGGAGACTGACACCAGTCAGCCCATCTATCATCATTCTATCAAGCAGGAGGAACCACATGTCTATGGTGCACCCAACAAAATAAGCCGACTCTTGGATGTCACTACCGCCTGGCTCCGGCTGGGTTATAAGTAACTTTGGCAGGTTATATCACCACCACCAGATGTGGACCAAACGAAATGCAAAGTTTGTCATATGGACTATTGTCACACCCTGCATCATTATTTATTGGAGTGCGATAAAATTAATGCATTCAGAGACAACTCAGAAATGTCCAAGATGTGTCAAAGTATTTTATCCACAGTGGTATATGAAAAACCATTCTGGAAAAATACCCTGACTTCGCACCCTGTAAATAAAGCATTACCACGTTTGTGTGTGTGTATGTACTCACCTATTTGTGGTTGCAGGGGTCGAGTTATAGCTCCTGGCCCCACCTCTTCACTGATTGCTACTAGGTCCTCTCTCTCCCTGCTCCATGAGCTTTATCAAACCTCGTCTTAAACTATGTATGGTTCCCGCCTCCACTACGTCACTTTCTAGGCTATTTCACTGCCTGACTACTCTATGACTGAAGAAATACTTCCTAACACTCCTTTGAATCATCTGAGTCTTCAACTTCCAATTGTGACCTCTTGTTTCTGTGTCCCATATCTGGAACATCTCGTCTTTGTCCACCTTGTCTATTCCGCACAGTATTTTATATGTCGTTATCATGTCTCCCCTGACCCTCCTGTCCTCCAGTGTCGTCAGGCCGATTTCCCTTAACCTTTCTTCGTAGGACAATCCCCTTAGCTCTGGGACTAGTTTTGTTGCAAACCATTGCACTTTCTCTAATTTCTTGGCATGCTTGACCAGGTGTGGATTCCAAACTGGTGCTGCATACTCAAGTATGGGTCTGGCGTAAATGGTGTACAGAGTCTTGAACGATTCCTTACTGAGGTATCGGAACGCTATCCTTAGGTTTGCCAGATGCCCGTATGCTGCAGCAGTTATCTGATTGATGTGCTCCTCAGGAGATGTGCTCGGTGTTATACTCACCACAAGATCTTTTTCCTTGAGTGAGGTTTGCAGTCTTTGGCCACCTAGACTATACTGTGTCTGCGGTCTTCTTTGCCCTTCCCCAATCTTCATGACTTTGCATTTGGCAGGGTTAAATTCAAGGAGCCAGTTGCTGGACCAGGCTTGTAGCCTGTCCAGGTCTCTTTGTAGCCCTGCCTGATCCTCGACCGATTTGATTCTCCTCATTAACTTCACATCATCTGCAAACAAGGACACTTCTGAGTCTATCCCTTCTGTCATGTCATTCACATATATCAAAAACAGCACAGGTCCTAGGACTGACCCCTGTGGAACCCCGCTTGTCACAGGCACCCACTCTGACACCTCGTCATGTACCATGACTCGTTGTTGCCTCTCTGTCAGGTATTTTCTGATCCACTGCACTGCCTTTCCTGTTATGTGTGCCTGATCCTCTAGCTTTTGCAGTAACCTCTTGTGAAGAACTGTGTCGAAAGCCTTCTTGCAGTCCAAGAAAATGCAGTCTATCCACCCTTCTCTCTCTTGTCTTACTTCTGTCACCTTGTCATAAAACTCCAGTAGGTTTGCGACACAGGATTTTCCTTCCCTGAAACCGTGCTGGTTGTCGATTATACACTTGTTTCTTTCCAGGTGCTCCACCACTCTCCTCCTGATGATCTTCTCCATGACTTTGCATACTCTACACGTTAGTGACAGGTCTGTAGTTTAATGCCTTATGTCTGTCTCCTTTTTTAAAAATTAGGACTACATTTGCCATCTTCCATGCCTCTAGGAGTTGCCCAGTGTCAATGGATGTGTTGAAGATCTTTGCTAATGGCACACACAGCATCTCTGCTCCCTCTCTAAGGACCCACAGAGAGATGTTGTCTGGTCCCAATGCCTTTGAGGTGTCACGTTCACATAGCAGCTTCTTCACCTCCTCCTTGGTTATGTGTACCTCATCCAGCACTTGTTGGTGTACCTCCCTGTTCTGATTTCCTGGAGTCCTACCAGTTTCCACTGTAAATACTTCTTTAAATCCCGTGTTGAGCTCCTCACATACCTCTCGGTCATTTCTTGTGAACTCCTCATCACCCTTCCTCAGTCTGATTACCTGGACTTTAACTGTTGTTTTCCTCCTGATGTGGCTATACAACAGCTTTGGGTCAGACTTGACTTTCGATGCCATATCATTGTCATATTGTCGCTGAGCCTCCCTTCTTACCTGTGCATATTCGTTTCTGGCTCTTTGACTAATCTCTTTATTTTCCTGAGTTCTTTGTCTTCTGTACCTTTTCCATTCTCTAGAACACCTAGTTTTTGCCTCCCTACACCTTTGGGTGAACTAAGGACTCGTTCTGTTCTTCCCATTATTTCTGTTTCCCTTGGGAACAAACCTCTCCTCTGCCTCCTTGCATTTTGTTGTCACACAGTCCATCATTTCTTGTACTAGTTTTCCTGTAAGTTCTCCCTCCCACTGGATGTTTTGCAGGAAGCTCCTCATGCCTGAGTAATCCCCCCTTTTGTAGTTTGGTTTTTACCATCCTATTCCTGCTACTCTCTCAACTTGAAGCTCAACTATGTAGCCAAAGTACAGAACCACATGACCACTAGCTCCTTGGGGCCTTTCATACATGATATCCTCGATGTCCTAACTACTCAAGGTGAATACAAGGTCCAGTCTTGCTGGATCATCCTCGCCTCTCTCTCCGGTAGTGTCCCTGACATGTTGATGCATGAAGTTTTCCAGTACCACATCCATCATCTTGGCTCTCCATGTTTCGGGACCCCCATGGGGCTCCAAGTTTTCCCAGTCAATCTCCTTATGATTGAAATCACCCATAACTAGTAACTTTACTTCCCATGTGAGCTCCTCTGGACACCTCGGCTAGTGTGTCGACCATTGCTCTGTTGCTCTCATCGTATTCTTCTCTTGGCCTCCTGCAGTTCTGTGGCGGGTTGTACATTACTGCAATTATCACTTTATGGCCCTCAGACTGGATTGTTCCTATTAAGTAGTCCCTTTTGCCCATGCCATCCATTCCTTCTATTTTCTCAAAACCCAAGCATGGTTTTTAATGAGCAGTGCAACTTCTCCCCCTCTCCTCCCTCTGTCTTTCCTGAGGATTTGATATCCGGGTGGAAAGATTGGATCTGTTATCATTCTGGTGAGTTTTGTTTCTGTGAGTGCTATTATGTCTGGGGATGTCTCCTTGATTCTTTCATGCCACTCCTCACACTTATTTGTTATTCCATCTTTTCTAAGACTGGTCTGGGGGTACATTGGGGTTGGGGGAGTGGGAGACCTGATGAGGAACTATGGGTGGTTGCTGTTGGGGTGGAGTTTGTAATGAGGTGGGTGGAGGCTTTGGATATGGCATGGGTGTTTTGGGTTAGAATGTTTGGCTGCACTGGGGTTGTCCTGGCTGGGGGGCTTCTGTAGGTAGTTGTGAGGGAGGCTGTATTTGATCTTCCTGAGTCTGGGATCTCCTGTCCATCTCCATCTTCTCCTCTCTTTCCTCCATTTGCCTTTGTACCATCTCAGTTTCTGCCTTTCTTCTTGTGTTTTGTCGTGGTAGAGATACACCTTCCGGTATGCCGGCATGTCCCTTAGTCTTGCTTTCTCCTGCAGGATCCTGGCCCGAGTGATTCTGCCCTGAAAGTCACTTTCACTGGCAGGGTTCTTCTTCTTGCAAACTCCCCTATTCTCCGTGTGTGTGTGTGTGTGTGTGTGTGTGTGTGTGTGTGTGTGTGTGTACTCACCTAATTGTGCTCACCTAGTTGTGGTTGCAGGGGTCGAGACTCAGCTCCTGGCCCCGCCTCTTCATTGATTGCTACTAGGTTCTCTCTCTGCTTCCTGAGCTTTGTCATACCTCTTCTTAAAACTATGCATGGTTCCTGCCTCAACTACATCACTTGCTATTCCACTTCCTGACGACTCTATAATTGAAGAAATACTTCCTAACATCCCTGTGACTCGTCTGAGTCTTCAGCTTCCAATTGTGACCCCTTGTTTCTGTGTCCCCTCTCTGGAACATCCTGTCTCTGTCCACCTTGTCTATTCCCCACAGTATCTTGTATGTCGTTATCATATCTCCCCTGACCCGTCTGTCCTCCAGTGTCGTCAGTCCGATTTCCCTCAACCTTTCATCGTACGACATTCCCTTAAGCCCTGGAACTAGCCTTGTTGCAAACCTTTGTACTTTCTCTAACTTCTTGACTTCAGCAGCCTTCTCCCGAGCCCTGCACCCCAGCAGCAGCTCCGCTCGAAGTCTCTGCTCAGGAGCTCTGCACCCCAGCAGCAGCTCTGCTCGAATCTCCTGATCATGCTCTTCCTTGGGCTTTTATGGTGGTCCAAGCACCCTCCACGACCACGTGTACCACCTGACGCCTAGGTCTGATGCCGTCAAGAACAAAAGGCCTCAGACGTGGGCATGGCTACAGACGTTTGCCAAGGCAAGATGTGACCATATAATTGGTTAAATTAGGTCTCCCCAGAGACCTCACAAGCCCAGCTGAACTACATCACATGACCAGGTGTGGGTTCCAGACTGGTGCTGCATACTCCAGTATGGGCCTAACCTACACAGTGTACAGTGTCTTGAACGATTCCTTATTAAGGTATCGGAATGCTATTCTCAGATTTGCCAGGCGCCCATAAGCTGCAGCAGTTATCTGGTTGATGTGTGCCTCTGGTGACATGCTCGGTGTTATGGTCACCCCAAGATCTTTCTCCCTGAGTGAGGTCTGTAGTCTTTGTCCACCTAGCCTATACTCTGTCTGCGGTCTTCTTTACCCTTCCCCAATCTTCATGACTTTGCATTTGGCAGGGCTGAATTCGAGAAGCCAGTTTCTGGACCACGTGTCCAGCCTGTCCAGGTCTCTTTGCAGTCCTGCCTCATCCTCATCCGATTTAATTCTTCTCATCAACTTCACATCATCTGTGAATAGGGACACTTCAGAGTCTATCCCTTCTATCATGTCATTCATATATATCAAAAATAGCACTGGTCCTAGAACTGACCCTTGTGAGACCCTGCTCGTCACAGGCACCCACTGTGATACCTCTTCACGTACCATAAGATAAGATAAGATAAGATAAGATTTCGTTCGGATTTTTAACCCCGGAGGGTTAGCCACCCAGGATAACCCAAGAAAGTCAGTGCGTCATCGAGGACTGTCTAACTTATTTCCATTGGGGTCCTTAATCTTGTCCCCCAGGATGCGACCCACACCAGTCGACTAACACCCAGGTACCTATTTTCTGCTAGGTGAACAGGACAATAGGTGTAAGGAAACGTGTCGAAATGTTTCCACCCGCCGGGAATCGAACCCGGGCCCTCCGTGTGTGAAGCGGAAGCTTTAGCCACCAGGCCACCGGGCCACCATGACTCGTTGTTGCCTCCCTGTCAGGTATTCCCTGATCCATTGCACTGCCCTCCCTGTTACATTCGCCTGATCCTCCAGCTTCTACACTAATCTCTCGTGTGGAACTGTGTCAAAGGCCTTCTTGCAGTCCAGGAAAATGCAATCGACCCACCCCTCTCTCGTGTCTTACTTCTGTTACCTTGTCATAAAACTCCAGAAGGTTTGTGACACAGGATTTGCCTTCCATGAATCCATGCTGGTTTTCATTTATAATCCTGTTCCATTCCAGGTGTTCCACCACTCTCCTCCTGATAATCTTCTCCATGATTTTGCATACTATACATGTCAGAGACACAGGTCTGTAGTTTAGTGGCTTGTTTCTGTCTCCTTTCTTAAATATGGGGACTACATTTGCCGTCTTCCATATCTCAGGTAGTTGCCCAGTTTCAAGGGATGTGTTGAAGATTGTGGTTAAGGGCACGCACAGTATCTCTGCTCCTTCTCTAAGGACCCACAGGGAGATGTTGTCCGGTCCCATTGCCTTTGAGGTATCCAGGTCACTTAGCAGCTTCTGCACTTCCTCCTCGGTTGTTCGTATGTCATCCAACACTTGTTGGTATATTCCCTCTTGATGTTCCCTTCTGTGCTGTCTTCCCAGAGCCCTTCCTGTCCCTACTGTAAAAACTTCCTTAAATCTCGTGTTTAGCTCCTCACATACCTCCTGATCATTTCTTGTGAGTTCTCCACCTTCTGTCCTCAGTCTGATCACCTGGTCTTTGATTGTTGTCTTCCTCCTGATGTGGCTATACAACAGTTTGGGGTCAGTCTTGACTTTCGATGCTATGTTATTTTCATACTGTCACTGGGCCTCTCTCCTTACCTGTGCATACTCGTTCCTAGCTCTGCGACTAATCTCCCTATTTTCATGTGTTCTCTGCCTTCTGTACTTTTTCCATTCTCTATTACACTTAGTTTTTGCCTCCTTACACCGTCGGGTAAACCAGGGGCTTGTTCTGGTCTTCCCATTGTTTCTGTTGCCCTTGGGAATAAACCTTTCCACTGCCTCCTTGCATTTTGTTGTTACATATTCCAACATTTCATTTACTGGCTTTCCTGTCAGCTCTCTGTCCCATGGAACCACCTGCAGGAAATTCCTCAAACCTATATAGTCCCCTCTTTTATAGTCTGGCTTTTCCCATTCAAGAATTTTTTATGAGAGAGCCACAGAATTTGGTTAACACAAGCCTATCTGATGTTATCCTGACGCCAAATGACTTCGAACAGGCGATAAATGACATGCCCATGCACTCTGCCCCAGGGCCAGACTCATGGAACTCCGTGTTCATCAAGAACTGCAAGAAGCCCCTATCACGAGCCTTTACAATCCTATGGAGAGGGAGCATGGACACGGGGGTCGTCCCACAGTTACTAAAAACAACAGACATAGCCCCACTCCACAAAGAGGGCAGTAAAGCAACAGCAAAGAACTACAGACCGATAGCACTAACATCTCATATCATAAAAATCTTTGAAAGGGTCCTAAGAAGCAAGATCACCACCCATCTAGAAACACATCAGTTACACAACCCAGGGCAACATGGGTTTAGAACAGGTCGCTCCTGTCTGTCTCAACTATTGGATCACTACGACAAGGTCCTTGATGCACTAGAAGACAAAAAGAATGCAGATGTAATATATACAGACTTTGCAAAAGCCTTCGACAAGTGTGACCATGGCGTAATAGCGCACAAAATGCGTGCTAAAGGAATAACAGGAAAAGTCGGTCGATGGATCTATAATTTCCTCACTAACAGAACACAGAGTAGTAGTAGTCAACAGAGTAAAATCCGAGGCAGCCACGGTGAAAAGCTCTGTTCCACAAGGCACAGTACTCGCTCCCATCTTGTTCCTCATCGTCATATCTGACATAGACAAGGATGTCAACCACAGCACCGTGTCTTCCTTTGCAGATGACACCCAAATCTGCATGACAGTGTCTTCCATTGCAGACACTGCAAGGCTCCAGGCAGACATCAATCAAATCTTTCAGTGGGCTGCAGAAAACAATATGAAGTTCAACGATGAGAAATTTCAATTACTCAGATATGGTAAACACGAGGATATTAAATCTTCATCAGAGTACAAAACAAATTCTGGCCACAAAATAGAGCGTAACACCAACGTCAAAGACCTGGGAGTGATCATGTCGGAGGATCTCGCCTTCAAGGACCATAACATTGTATCAATCGCATCTGCTAGAAAAATGACAGGATGGATAATGAGAACCTTCAAAACTAGGGATGCCAAGCCCATGATGACACTCTTCAGGTCACTTGTTCTATCTAGGCTGGAATATTGCTGCACACTAACAGCAACTTTCAAGGCAGGTGAAATTGCCGACCTAGAAAATGTACAGAGAACCTTCACGGCGCGCATAACGGAGATAAAACACATCAATTACTGGGAGCGCTTGAGGTTCCTGAACCTGTATTCCCTGGAACGCAGGTGGGAGAGATACATGATTATATACACCTGGAAAATCCTAGAGGGACTAGTACCGAACTTGCACACGAAAATCACTCACTATGAAAGCAAAAGACTTGGCAGACGATGTAGCATCCCCCCAATGAAAAACAGGGGTGTCACTAGCACGTTAAGAGACCATACAATAAGTGTCAGGGGCCCGAGACTGTTCAACTGCCTCCCAGCATACATAAGGGGGATTACCCACAGACCCCTGGCAGTCTTCAAGCTGGCACTGGACAAGCACCTAAAGTCGGTTCCTGATCAGCCGGGCTGTGGCTCGTACGTTGGTTTGCGTGCAGCCAGCAGTAACAGCCTGGTTGATCAGGCTCTGATCCACCAGGAGGCCTGGTCACAGACCGGGCCGCGGGGGCGTTGAGCCCCGGAACTCTCTCCAGGTAAACTCCAGGTAAACTTGCAATTCTACTATGTATTCAAAGCACAGAACCACGTGGTCACTAGCTCCTAGGGGACTCTCATATGTGATGTCCTCAATGTCTGAACTGCCCAGGGTGAACACAAGGTCCAATCTTGCTGGTTCATCCTCCCCTCTCACTCTGGTAGTGTCCCTAACATGTTGGTGCATGAGGTTTTCCAGCACCACATCCAACATCTTGGCTTTCCATGTTTTGGGACCCCTATGGGGCTCCAGGTTTTCCCAGTCAATCTCCCTGTGGTTGAAATCACTCATAACCAGCAACTTTGCTCTGCTCGAGTGAGCTCTTCTTGCCACCTCAGCAAGTGTGTCCACCATTGCTCTGTTGCTCTCTTCATATTCCTCTCTTGGCCTCCTGCAGTTCTGTGGTGGATTAAGGGTAGAAGAAGAGACAGGTAGGCAAGGAATACCGGAAGAGAAGGATATACACATTTTTCTGACAATTCAAAGTTTATTCTCTATAAGGATTACAGTGCTGAGTTTACAGAAATTTGGTTATTGTGTGGTTTACATGTAGTAAAATTGTGATTACAGAGTGTACCACTAGAACGCTTAGCATGGCTAGGCATTTCGGGCAGATTTAGTTTTATTCTTAATTGTAAAATATTACAAATTATGAGGTAAGTTGGTATTATGGCTAAGTGACTAAATACTAGTTTGTGAGTTTAGCAATGTGAATGCTTTTGTTTTGGCACAGTACATAGTTTCAGTATTGGAGTATCACAGGATTCATTATTTTAAGATTGAGATTAATATTTCTGTTTATGGTCAAATGAGTGAGTGAGTGTAAGTGTGAACCACCAGGTGGTATTCGTGTAGTTAGTTGACAGGGTGTATCAGGGAGATAAGATGTTTTCTAATGGTAGTTTTGAAGGTGATGAATGTGTCTGCAGTTCTAGAGCTCTCAGGTAGGGTATTCCAGATTTTAGGGCCTTTGACATACATTGAATTTTTGTAAAGGTTTAGTCGGACACGGGGAATGTCGTAGAGATGTTTGTGTCTGGTGTTATGCCTGTGGGTTCTGTCACAACTATCAAGAAAGCGTTTTAGGTCAAGGTTGATATTAGAGTTTAAGGCCCTGTAGATGTAGACTGCACAGTAGTAAGTGTGGATGTACTGAACTGGGAGTAAGTTTAGGTCTATGAAGAGTGGGGGTGTGTGTTGCCAGGGATGGGATTTAGTGATTATTCTTACTGCAGCTTTTTGTTGGGTTATTATTGGCTTTAGGTGTGTTGCTGCAGTTGATCCCCAAGCACAAATAGCATAGGTGAGGTATGGATAAATAAGTGAGTGGTATAGTGTGAGAAGGGCATTTTGCGGCACGTAGTATCGTATCTTGGAGAGGATCCCAACCGTTTTGGATACTTTTTTGGTTATATGCTGGATATGGGTGCTGAAATTCAGGTTGTTGTCAAGGTATAAGCCTAGGAATTTTCCCCCATTATTTCTGGTAATTAGAGTGTTGTCAATCTTAATGTTAATTTGTGCATCTCCTGCTCTGCTACCAAACATAATATAGTAGGTTTTGTCAGTGTTAAGCGTAAGTTTATTGGCTGTCATCCAAGTCGATATTTTAATCAGCTCCTCATTCCCAATGGTGTTGAGGGTGGCAAGATTAGGGTGAGAGATGACATAAGTCGTGTCATCAGCAAAGAGAATGGGTTTCAGGTGTTGGGATACGTTTGGAAGGTCATTGATGTATATGAGGAAGAGCAGGGGACCAAGGACACTTCCCTGCGGAACTCCAGTATCAAGTGGCCGTGTTGCTGATGCTGTGTCTTTAATGGTGACGTACTGATACCTATTAGTAATGTAAGATTTGAAATAAGCAAGCACATGGCCTCTTATACCATAATGATCAAGTTTGTGGAGTAGGATGTCGTGGTCTTCTGTGTCAAAAGCTTTTCTTAGGTCAATAAAAATTCCTAGTGGATATTCCTTATTTTCCAATGCTGTGTAAAGCAGATCTAGCATTTTTATGATTGCATCATTAGTGCTTTTATTTTTCCTGAATCCAAATTGGCAGGGGTTGAGTATGTTTTGAGCCGTTATAAATGAATACAGTCTCCTGTGCACGAGTTTCTCAAAGATTTTGGATAGCAATAATATGGTAAGTTAGATATTGGCCTATAGTTATTTAAGTCTGTAGGGTCACCACCTTTATGTATTGGTGTAACCCTTGCCATCTTAAGTAGTTTCGGGAAGGTGCTAGTCTCTAGTGACTTGTTAAAAAGTAATGAAATAGCATGCGAAAGGACATGGGCCGCTCGCTTGTACAGTAATGGTGGGACATGAGACAGATTCCCCGAGTTATTTTTAAGTGACTTTATAATCTCAGTGACTTCCGTGGGCTCAGTTGGTGCAAGATAGAAGGAATTAGGGAAATTCCCATCTAGGTAGTCCCCAGCATGGGCATTGGTATGTGGGATTTTACTGGCGAGATTAGATCCTATGGTTGAGAAGAAGTCGTTTATCTTGTTAGCTGTGTCAGTGGGATGTAGTGGTGTTTCATTAGGTTTAGTTAGGACAATATTCTTGGTTTTTCTCAGTTTGTGGGTCCCTAGAATCTGAGTGTTTTCCAGGTCTTTTTTATATCTCCTCTAGTGTCTGTGAATCTACTGGAGTAGTATAGTTGTTTGGCTTTCTTTATTACTTTGGTGAGAGCTGATGAATAGTGTTTAAGAATATCTTTGTGTATTAAGCCCTGTCTATATTGCTTTTCATATTGGTGTTTCTTGTTAATGGATTTCAGAATGGTGCTGGTTAGCCATGGGCAACCAAGCCGTTTGTTTGTGATCTGTTTTGTTTTTATAGGACAATGTTTGTTGTATAGTCTAAGTAATTTGTTAAGAAAAATGTCTGTCCAGTCATCAATACCATTGGCCTTGGAGAATTCTGTAGGCCAATCAACAGTCTCTAGGTCAACTGTGAACTTCCTTACTGAGGCCTCGTCATGGAGTCTAAATGAGACTTTGTTGTATTCAAGTGGTGGTTTACTAATGTTTGTCAGGAGGAAGGTAGGGTAGTGGTCTGTAGTGCTATCTGTGATTATCCCTGATTTAAGGGGGGCTAGTATATTGGTCCATATGTGGTTTATTATGGTTGCACTTGTCTCAGTGAGCCTGGTTGGTTTAGTTATTGTTGGTATGAGAAGTGTGTTGTTCATATTGTTGATGAAATCAGTTACAGGCTGATCATCTAGTAAGCCAAGGTTGATGTTGAAGTCTCCAGCTAAGAGAAGGTGGTGCTTATTCATTTGTCTGTTTGTTATTAGTGACTTTAATTTCTCACTGAAATTTGGGATGTTTGTGTGAGGTATCCGATAAATGGCACCGATTGTTATAGGCGTCTTAAGGTTTTTTACAGTAAAATTAGCAAAAATGTATTCCCCATATTCATCACTAAAGCAAGTGGTGCTAAGACAAGATAATTGGTTAGAGTAATAGATTGCAATACCACCCCCAACTTGGTTTGTTCTGCAGTTGTGAATTGCTGTGTATCCTGGTAGAGGGTAGATATCTATTGTGTCCTGCTTAAGCCAGGTCTCAGTAAGAATAATGCAGGAGAAGGGTGTCTTTAGTGATTCAAGGAGTGCTAGGAGGTCATCATAGTGTTTGCTTAAGGACCTGATGTTGTAGTTAAGTACTGATAGACTTTTAGCATTGTTTAGGATAGTGGTGGCTTGTGATGCTGTGTAATAAAGGCAGTTACTTTCCAATAGGTTTTGATTGGGTGTCAGATTATGGAGGTTTAGATCAGGGTCAACGTGATCAATCATCTTCTAGGTTTAAATTATGGTTATTTATATCCTGAGTTGTGTGTTGAGTTCTAGTACTGATATCTGTAGTGGTAGGAAGTTTGGACAAGTATGTAGCTAGAGTATTTTGGTCATGTAGGGTATAGTCACTACTACACATAATGAAGTTGATGTTGTCTATGTGTTGTGCTGGAATGAACTAAAGTACAACTAGGTATAAACTAGTAATATAAAAATACAAATTAAAAATAGAACAAGACTCTCACTTGTAATTGCACTAAGGTCTAACAATGACTTTTGTGGAGTCTATGTTTTGAGCTAGAATGAGCTATAGTACAATAGGTTTAATCTAATAATATAAAAACACAAATTAAAAATAGCACTAGTCTCTCACTAGTAATTGCACTATGGTCTAATATAATGAATTTGGTATCGACTCTGTATTGAGTTAGAATGAGCTATGTTACAACTGAATTTAATCTAATAATATAAAAATACAAATTAAAAATAGCACCAGTCTCTCACTAGTAATTGCACTATGGTCTAATATAGTGAATTTGGTATTGACTATGTATTGAGCTAGAAAGAGCTATAGTACAACTAGGTTTAGTCTAATAATATAAAAATACAAATTACAAATAGCACCAGTCTCTCACTAGTAATTGTACTATGGTCTAGTATAGTGAATTTGGTATTGACTATGTATTGAGCTAGAATGAGCTAGAGTAAAACTGTTTTTTTTTTTTTTTTTTATTATTCGCCGGTATTCTCCCGGCCCGGGTCTTTTCCAAGTAGTGGTTATTATTATTATTATTAAAGATTAGCCGGTATTCTCCCGGCCCTGGCCTTTTCCAAGTGGTGGCCCGGCCTTGGCTCCCTCTTTAGGGAGTGTCTGAGACTGAAGTCTCCCATGGGAGGAGGCACAAGTACCTCCTCATCTTTGGGACCAACTGTCCCCAGGCCTAGCCACAAGCTAGGCCTCTCTGGTCTGCCATCCCCGCCCCAAGGGAGCAAATGGGAATGACAGTCTTATGAGCTAAAAGCTCGGACTCAGGCACCTACCCTACCCTAGAAGGGTTAGGCATGGTGTTGATGCCAAGTAGTGGTGTTATTATTATTTATTATTAAATATTCGCCGGTATTCTCCCGGCCCGGGCCTTTTCCAAGTGGTGGCCCGGCCTTGGCTCCCTCTTTAGGGAGTGTCTGAGACCTAAGTCTCCCATGGGAGGAAGCACAAGTACCTCCTCATCTTTGGGACCAACTGTCCCCAGGCCTAGCCACAAGCTAGGCCTCTCTGGTCTGCCATCCCCGCCCAAGGGGGTAAATGGGAATGACAGTCTTGTGAGCTAAAGGCTCGGGCTCAGGCACCTACCCTACCCTAGAAGGGCTGGGCATGGTGTCGATCAAAGTAGTGGTGATTAATCTAATAATATAATAAAGGAACAAGACTCTCAATTGTAAATGCACTAAGGTCTTATGTAAGTTGTTTACAAGAATTAGAGTATAATTAGATTTAAATTGACAGGATAAAATACACAAATTAAGGTAGCAAAAGAATAATAAAAAAAATTATAAAAATAAAAATGGCAATGACTCGGTTATAATATGCTAGTAAGATGGTAGACAGGATAATATAAAAGTTGTAGTTGAAAATACTAGTTTAAAAAAGTATGGAATAAAAATGGTCAATAAAAGAAGTTTACAATTAGTTTGATCAATATAGTTTAAAGTAAAATTGGGCAATAATAGGGATTTAGAATAAAATTGGGCAATTGAGTATTTTTTAAAGTGAGGTAGAATTATTGAAGACAAGTTATGGTTAGTTTATAGTAAAATAAGATGGAACAGTGATGTAAGTTGTAAAAAAGGAGATAGATTCTGTAGATATGAAACACAATTAAGACTATGAGGTAGAATGGTCGTTGAATACAACAATGACAATCGAAAGTAGTTGGGGTATTAGAATTTTAGGGGGGCACAAATTTATGACAATATAACACTAACGGTGGACTATGGGTATTATCTGCACTTTACTCTGATTCTGTTAGTCCAGCCTCACTTAGGAATGTTTTAAGGTCATGTTCTGTGGAGATGAAGTATCTCTTCCCAGTGGGCTGTTTCCTAACTGCGATTTTTCCATCTCTCACATGTAATGCGGCTGCTTCATGCGAGAATCACATGTTGGGAACAAAAGCTAGCTGCTATGTTTTCCCCTGTCACATTCCGTTACACAGGATATACTGCGTTTATTAAGCCATGAAATATGTCAGCCTGATGTGGG
>NC_091292.1:58760491-58780491 GCF_038502225.1 Cherax quadricarinatus
GATTGTGCAGGGACCTGATTGCATCATCAATTGCACTGGAAGGTAGATTTTCCAAAGACACAATTTCATCTTCACCCAGATATGCCCTGAAGGGGTCAAATCCTAGGGTGTTAAGATTGGGTTTAGGAGTTACAGGTATTCTAAATGGAGAAGTTTGTAGTTGTATTATAACAGGGATATGGTCAGATCCTACATTTCCACCAGGAGATATACGACAGTGAAAGATGTCACAGTCTCTGTTTGTCAGTACAATATCTGGTGTTCCTGGATGAGGTCCGATGTACGATTTGAAGAATGGGCCTTGAAATGACAAGTTTCTAGCTGTCATGATATTAAAGAGTTGTTTTCCTTTTAAGTCACCCAGTGGAATACCAGCTCCACAGTTAAAGAGGGCAGGGTGATGAGCATTAAAATCTCCAGCTAGTATTGTTGGAATATTTCTGCTTAATATCCTATGTAGAGGAATTGACTCTATATATGGCTGTCTCGGGGGAAAATATCCAGTTCCTATTACTAGTTGTCCATGCGACGTTGTTAGTTCTATTGCAAGAATGTTATCTTCATCCACATGAATATTTTTAAATGTATATCCTAATTTAACCAAGATGGCTACACCACTAAACGGTCCTCTCGATTTTTCAACAGTACAGTATCCACGTAATTTAATATGTTGATCAACTCTTGCAGCTGTCTCGTTCAAAAGTATAACATCGGGATTATAGTTATGTAGTTCAACCTCAAGAAGGTAACGGTTATTAAAGAAATGTTTAACATTAAGTTGGAAGATTGTAATCCCCATTATTTCTTATTCTTCGATCGTACACTGCGTTCTGAACGCCTGCAAGTAATGTCATGTGTTGTATCTACACTATTCCTGCTGGACTCGTCAAGGGGAGGAGAGAACTTTTGCGTGGATGCTTGTGTATTAAAAATGCCATCATCTTCACTATAGGCAGTAATATTAACAGACTCATTAGAATCGTTAGAGTCGTTAGAGTCGTTAGAATCGTTAGAGTCGTTAGAGTCATCATCATAAAACTGAGGTATGCTATTCTCAGTTTCAGGAAGCAGAGGCTCGTGAGAGTTAATGGGAGACTGTGTGGGCTCCAAGGGAATATTAGATAGGCAAGGTGAGTTACCTTGGGAAAGTTCCTGTTCAACAGGTTCAGCTACAATAGCGGGAGAGTAGGCACCACTTTCTGGGGCATTGTTATGTTCAGGTTTTGACTTATTGGGTTGAGAGTTGACAACCTGGGTTTGCGAGGAGGACGATCCCTGGGCCAGGGATGACTTAGGCTTATTTTTAGATGTAGAGTATGGTACATACTTCTTGTTATGAGAAGGCTGGGTCATAATGGTCTTCACATTTTCAGGGATAATGATGGGAGTGATCCCATTAGCCTTTAACAGATCATTTAAAACACGAGAGCAGAGTTGAATATCACCACCTGCTGTGTCTTTGGCCACCAAGTACATTAGTTGTGCTCTCATTATATCCCCGTCTGTGGGTACCTGAGACACATGAGATGCGACTGAACCTTGTTGTTGTGTCTGTTGTAAGTGAGGGTTAGATTGGGGCTCTCCAAGAGGGGCAGAATTCCAAACATTGGAACCATTGGTAGAGACCTGAGGAGTCCCATTTGATCCAGGCAGAGCTGGGAAGGAAGCTTGGGACATGGTTGGCGGTGCCTGGGGAGTGGTCTTCTTAGAAGTGGATAGTTTCTTGGCGTCAAGAATTTTCTGCATTTCCTTTTTCCTTTCAGGACAAATAGCAGAAACAGCATGATGTTTTCCATTACAGAGGACACATTTAGGTGTATTTTTATTGTTACAATCACGATAGGAATGTTGGCCAGAGCAAATGCTACAAATTTGCCCTTGTATACTGCATTTGTTGTTGTTATGACCAAAGGCATAACACTTGAAACATTGTGTCACACTGACAAAGCGTTCCATGGAAATTTGGTCAGATGTACATCTGGTATTGAAACATTTGAAGCCATTTTGACACACAAGTTTGGCCTCTTCAGGTGTCTCGAGTATTAATTTTAAAGTTACCTTATTGTTGTTGGGGTTCGAGAATTTATGTGCTTCAACAGCCCTAAGGTCAGAATTCTCGGTATTAATGTTATCAACAATTTCATTAACATTGCTGTGTTTCATAAAACTGTTGATTCTGGCCACAAACACAGTCCTCTGAGCTTGATAGCTGTCAGGTGCAACTGGGATAACACCAGAAGTCTTCAGTTTATCCAAGACATCATGCTTTAGGAGTTGGAGTAACTCTTCTTCCGAAGAGAGGAGAAGTACTACTCCAGTGTGGGTTTTAAAAACATCCACTGGAGCAACAGTTGAGTTAGAGCAAATACAATTGAGAATGTCTTTCATGGACATTTGATTACCAACAATGTGTAATCTTACACGAATCCTCGCCATGATGCCTAGGAAGGAGCATGTGGCAGAGGAGTTGCTTAACAAAAAGGTATCTTTCCTTAATGTTAGCCTAACATCCTATTTCAGCTGACTTATGAAGGTCAGCTCCTAAGATAGCCTACCCTCGAGTAGTGAGGGGAAAGGGCCCAAGGCAAAGATCGGCTGGATTTTAAAAAACCACACGGGCTACCAGATGGTCAAAATGCCTTGTGTTAACTCGCCAAAGCGAAGTTGCCGAAAAATAAGAAGATAGGACAGTCAGAAGGATAGCAATGTATGTAGTGTGTTAAGTGTGTGGGCCAGTGTTGATGTATGGGTGAGGGGAGGATGGGGAAGGATGGGGGGATGGGGATGAGAGGGGTGAACAAGCAAGCAAGTCACCGCCTTACCCTCTTGATGGGATGGGGCTCGAAGTGACTGCAAGCAAGTCTCCTCTCAGCTCTGGTGAAGAACTACTCAGGATAACCCAAGTATATATATATATATATATATATATATATACATGTATATATATATATATATATATATAATTTGTTACCAAAAGAACCTTAGAAAACTTACCTAACCTTATTATAACAGGCACAATTTAATTTAGCCTAATCCAAGTAAATATATTTTAGATAACTTTACAATAATTTAACAATAAACAAACACAATTAAATATATTTTTCTCGTTAGGTTCAGAATAATTTTTGCGAAATTATTAAATACACAAATTTTCGCTTGCCTTATTCGGCAAGAGCTGCTATTTCAGCCAAAATAGCAAGTTTTACCTATTCGGCACGACATTATATATCACCTTATAATCACCAAAGATAAATAATATTTAGCACAGCATCACTCAACGTCACAACACTGTCGACACGCCAACCTACCTGACGCCAGGGATCTATTATGCAAGAAACAACACTGTCGACACGCCAACCTACCTGACGCCAGGGATCTATTATGCCAGAAACAACACTGTCGACACGCCAACCTACCTGACGCCAGGGATCTATTATGCCAGAAACAACACTGTCGGCACGCCAACCTACCTGACGCCAGGGATCTATTATGCCAGAAACAACACTGTCGACTCGCCAACCTACCTGACGCCAGGGATCTATTATGCCAGAAACAACACTGTCGGCACGCCAACCTACCTGACGCCAGGGATCTATTATGCCAGAAACAACATTGTCGACACGCCAACCTACCTGACGCCAGGGATCTATTATGCCAGAAACAACACTGTCGACACGCCAACCTACCTGACGCCAGGGATCTATTATGCCAGAAACAACACTGTCGACTCGCCAACCTACCTGACGCCAGGGATCTATTATGCCAGAAACAACACTGTCGACTCGCCAACCTACCTGACGCCAGGGATCTATTATGCCAGAAACAACACTGTCGACACGCCAACCTACCTGACGCCAGGGATCTATTATGCCAGAAACAACACTGTCGACTCGCCAACCTACCTGACGCCAGGGATCTATTATGCCAGAAACAACACTGTCGACTCGCCAACCTACCTGACGCCAGGGATCTATTATGCCAGAAACAACACTGTCGACTCGCCAACCTACCTGACGCCAGGGATCTATTATGCCAGAAACAACACTGTCGACACGCCAACCTACCTGACGCCAGGGATCTATTATGCCAGAAACAACACTGTCGACACGCCAACCTACCTGACGCCAGGGATCTATTATGCCAGAAACAACACTGTCGACACGCCAACCTACCTGACGCCAGGGATCTATTATGCCAGAAACAACACTGTCGACTCGCCAACCTACCTGACGCCAGGGATCTATTATGCCAGAAACAACACTGTCGACTCGCCAACCTACCTGACGCCAGGGATCTATTATGCCAGAAACAACACTGTCGACACGCCAACCTACCTGACGCCAGGGATCTATTATGCCAGAAACAACACTGTCGACTCGCCAACCTACCTGACGCCTGGGATCTATTATGCCAGAAACAACACTGTCGACTCGCCAACCTACCTGACGCCAGGGATCTATTATGCCAGAAACAACACTGTCGACACGCCAACCTACCTGACGCCAGGGATCTATTATGCCAGAAACAACACTGTCGACTCGCCAACCTACCTGACGCCAGGGATCTATTATGCCAGAAACAACACTGTCGACTCGCCAACCTACCTGACGCCAGGGATCTATTATGCCAGAAACAACACTGTCGACTCGCCAACCTACCTGACGCCAGGGATCTATTATGCCAGAAACAACACTGTCGACTCGCCAACCTACCTGATGCCAGGGATCTATTATGCCAGAAACAACACTGTCGACTCGCCAACCTACCTGACGCCAGGGATCTATTATGCCAGAAACAACACTGTCGACTCGCCAACCTACCTGACGCCAGGGATCTATTATGCCAGAAACAACACTGTCGACATGCCAACCTACCTGACGCCAGGGATCTATTATGCCAGAAACAACACTGTCGACTCGCCAACCTACCTGACGCCAGGGATCTATTATGCCAGAAACAACACTGTCGACTCGCCAACCTACCTGACGCCAGGGATCTATTATGCCAGAAACAACACTGTCGACACGCCAACCTACCTGACGCCAGGGATCTATTATGCCAGAAACAACACTGTTGACTCGCCAACCTACCTGACGCCAGGGATCTATTATGCCAGAAACAACACTGTCGACTCGCCAACCTACCTGATGCCAGGGATCTATTATGCCAGAAACAACACTGTCGACTCGCCAACCTACCTGACGCCAGGGATCTATTATGCCAGAAACAACACTGTTGACACGCCAACCTACCTGACGCCAGGGATCTATTATGCCAGAAACAACACTGTCGACTCGCCAACCTACCTGACGCCAGGGATCTATTATGCCAGAAACAACACTGTCGACTCGCCAACCTACCTGACGCCAGGGATCTATTATGCCAGAAACAACACTGTTGACTCGCCAACCTACCTGACGCCAGGGATCTATTATGCCAGAAACAACACTGTCGACACGCCAACCTACCTGACGCCAGGGATCTATTATGCCAGAAACAACACTGTCGGCACGCCAACCTACCTGACGCCAGGGATCTATTATGCCAGAAACAACACTGTCGACTCGCCAACCTACCTGACGCCAGGGATCTATTATGCCAGAAACAACACTGTCGACACGCCAACCTACCTGACGCCAGGGATCTATTATGCCAGAAACAACACTGTCGACTCGCCAACCTACCTGACGCCAGGGATCTATTATGCCAGAAACAACACTGTCGGCACGCCAACCTACCTGACGCCAGGGAACTATTATGCCAGAAACAACACTGTCGGCACGCCAACCTACCTGACGCCAGGGATCTATTATGCCAGAAACAACACTGTCGACTCGCCAACCTACCTGACGCCAGGGATCTATTATGCCAGAAACAACACTGTCGGCACGCCAACCTACCTGACGCCAGGGATCTATTATGCCAGAAACAACACTGTCGGTACGCCAACCTACCTGACGCCAGGGATCTATTATGCCAGAAACAACACTGTCGACTCGCCAACCTACCTGACGCCAGGGATCTATTATGCCAGAAACAACACTGTCGACTCGCCAACCTACCTGACGCCAGGGATCTATTATGCCAGAAACAACACTGTCAACTCGCCAACCTACCTGACGCCAGGGATCTATTATGCCAGAAACAACACTGTCGACTCGCCAACCTACCTGACGCCAGGGATCTATTATGCCAGAAACAACACTGTCGACACGCCAACCTACCTGACGCCAGGGATCTATTATGCCAGAAACAACACTGTCGACACGCCAACCTACCTGACGCCAGGGATCTATTATGCCAGAAACAACACTGTCGACTCGCCAACCTACCTGACGCCAGGGATCTATTATGCCAGAAACAACACTGTCGACACGCCAACCTACCTGACGCCAGGGATCTATTATGCCAGAAACAACACTGTCGACACGCCAACCTATCTGACGCCAGGGATCTATTATGCCAGAAACAACACTGTCGACTCGCCAACCTACCCGACGCCAGGGATCTATTATGCCAGAAACAACACTGTCGACTCACCAACCTACCTGACACCAGGGATCTATTATGCCAGAAACAACACTGTCGACATGCCAACCTACCTGACGCCAGGGATCTATTATGCCAGAAACAACACTGTCGACTCGCCAACCTACCTGACGCCAGGGATCTATTATGCCAGAAACAACACTGTCGACTCGCCAACCTACCTGACGCCAGGGATCTATTATGCCAGAAACAACACTGTCGACTCGCCAACCTACCTGATGCCAGGGATCTATTATGCCAGAAACAACACTGTCGACTCGCCAACCTACCTGACGCCAGGGATCTATTATGCCAGAAACAACACTGTCGACTCGCCAACCTACCTGACGCCAGGGATCTATTATGCCAGAAACAACACTGTCGACTCGCCAACCTACCTGACGCCAGGGATCTATTATGCCAGAAACAACACTGTCGACTCGCCAACCTACCTGACGCCAGGGATCTATTATGCCAGAAACAACACTGTCGACTCGCCAACCTACCCGACGCCAGGGATCTATTATGCCAGAAACAACACTGTCGACTCGCCAACCTACCTGACGCCAGGGATCTATTATGCCAGAAACAACACTGTCGACACGCCAACCTACCTGACGCCAGGGATCTATTATGCCAGAAACAACACTGTCGAATCGCCAACCTACCTGACGCCAGGGATCTATTATGCCAGAAACAACACTGTCGACACGCCAACCTACCTGACGCCAGGGATCTATTATGCCAGAAACAACACTGTCGACTCGCCAACCTACCTGACGCCAGGGATCTATTATGCCAGAAACAACACTGTCGACACGCCAACCTACCTGACGCCAGGGATCTATTATGCCAGAAACAACACTGTCGGCACGCCATCCTACCTGACGCCAGGGATCTATTATGCCAGAAACAACACTGTCGACTCGCCAACCTACCTGACGCCAGGGATCTATTATGCCAGAAACAACACTGTCGACACGCCAACCTACCTGACGCCAGGGATCTATTATGCCAGAAACAACACTGTCGACACGCCAACCTACCTGACGCCAGGGATCTATTATGCCAGAAACAACACTGTCGACACGCCAACCTACCTGACGCCAGGGATCTATTATGCCAGAAACAACACTGTCGACTCGCCAACCTACCTGACGCCAGGGATCTATTATGCCAGAAACAACACTGTCGACACGCCATCCTACCTGACAGCAGGGATCTATTATGCCAGAAACAACACTGTCGACACGCCAACCTACCTGACGCCAGGGATCTATTATGCCAGAAACAACACTGTCGACACGCCAACCTACCTGACGCCAGGGATCTATTATGCCAGAAACAACACTGTCGGCACGCCAACCTACCTGACAGCAGGGATCTATTATGCCAGAAACAACACTGTCGACTCGCCAACCTACCTGACGCCAGGGATCTATTATGCCAGAAACAACATTGTCGACTCGCCAACCTACCTGACGCCAGGGATCTATTATGCCAGAAACAACACTGTCGACTCACGAACCTACCTGACGCCAGGGATCTATTATGCCAGAAACAACACTGTCGACTCGCCAACCTACCTGACGCCAGGGATCTATTATGCCAGAAACAACACTGTCGACTCGCCAACCTACCTGACGCCAGGGATCTATTATGCCAGAAACAACACTGTCGACTCGCCAACCTACCTGACGCCAGGGATCTATTATGCCAGAAACAACACTGTCGACTCGCCAACCTACCTGACGCCAGGGGTCTATTATGCCAGAAACAACACTGTTGGCACGCCAACCTACCCGACGCCAGGGATCTATTATGCCAGAAACAACACTGTCGACTCGCCAACCTACCTGACGCCAGGGATCTATTATGCCAGAAACAACACTGTCGGCACGCCAACCTACCTGACGCCAGGGATCTATTATGCCAGAAACAACACTGTCGACACGCCAACCTACCCGACGGCAGGGATCTATTATGCCAGAAACAACACTGTCGACACGCCATCCTACCTGACGCCAGGGTTTTATTATGCCAGAAACAACACTGTCGACACGCCATCCTACCTGACACCAGGGATCTATTATGCCAGAAACAACACTGTCGACACACCAACCTATCTGACACCAGGGTTTTATTATGCCTGAAACAACACTGTCGACACGCCAACCTACCTGACACCAGGGTTTTATTATGCCAGAAACAACACTGTCGACACGCCAACCTATCTGACACCAGGGTTTTATTATGCCAGAAACAACACTGTCGACACACCAACCTATCTGACACCAGGGTTTTATTATGCCAGAAACAACACTGTCGACACACCAACCTATCTGACACCAGGGTTTTATGCCAGAAACAACACTGTCGACACACCAACCTATCTGACACCAGGGTTTTATGCCAGAAACAACACTGTCGACACGCCAACCTAATTACACCAATGTATCATTATGCCAGAAACATTTCTGGTCGTTCCCGTCACAATCAGTCATCGTCAGGAACAGCATGGAGAACACTTGTCAATTATTGCAGCAACATTCCCAACAATATTACCTCCGTATATTAAGAACAGAGGGTCACCAGGGTCACTATAATGTATCTGTCACTGCCACTATATACTGCCATCATCAGTATAAACCTTGGTAATAAATACCGACAAGTTGATTTAGAAAAACACGTGTTTGCTCACGTGCTTTTCTAAACCAACTACCATCACTGTCAATACTTACCACCATCATTGTCACTACATACCACCATTGTCACTATATACAATCATCAGTCACTACACATCACTGTCACTACATATCACCATCATTGTCACTACATCATCACTGTCACGTCATCATCATTGTCACTACATCATCAAATGAATTCTGTGGTTCTTGAGAGCTGCTCAAGACACATTACATTAAGAAAAAGAAAGAGAAGATGTAAGCTAGAGTGACGCTCCCTACACAGACGAAGCAGTGGTGAAGTGCTTCTCCATACAAGATGAGAAGAAGAAATGCTGTAATAAAGACATCAGATTCCAAAATACAGGTGAAAAATAGTAATGGTGAAAATTAGTATAGCAAATAGCGATGAAGAGTCGCCACCCACAGACAAAGAAAATATAAAGATTAACACTACTAAGATAGCCAGTTTATTACCCTCACTCTGCTCCCTGGAAAAACGCTTGACCATCACTGAAATTACTGTCATCGTATGAAAGTTTCAATGTTATAAGTTAATTTTGTTATTTTTCCTTTTTTAAATGCTGCTCACTGAAAGAAATATCCTAATTGTGGTTAATATGTTCAGGCAAGCCCATTCAAACCCCTGCACAGAAGCCTTCCAAACTTTCCTCAGCACTGGTGAAAACCCCTCCAGATGGATCGGAAAAACTGGAACTGACCTCCACATGAATCAGATACATGATCCATGTCAAGTAAGGCAACAGCGGTACTTCTCCGCTCCGCTGGAATATTGCTGCACACTAACAGCACCTTTCAAGGCAGGTGAAATTTCTGACCTAGAAAATGTACAGAGAGCCTTCACGGCACGCATAACTGCGATAAAACGCCTCAGTTACTGGGAACGCTTGAAGTTCCTCACCTGTACTCCCTAGAAGGCAGGCGGGAGAGATACGTGATTATATACACTTGGAAAATCGTAGAGGGACTAGTACCAAACTTGCACACGAAAATCACTCCCTACGAAAGCAAAAGACTTGGCAGACGATGCAACATCCCCCCAATAAAAAGCACGGGTGTCATTAGCACGATAAGAGACAACACAATAAGTGTCAGGGGCCCAAGACTGTTCAACTGCCTCCCAGCATACATAAGGGGGATTACCAATAGACCCCTGGCTGTCTTCAAGCAGGCACTGGACAGGCACTGGACAGGCACCTGAAGTCAGTACCTGACCAGCCGGGCTGTGGTTCGTACGATGGACTGCGTGAGGCTAGCAGTAACACCCTGGTTGATTAGGCCCTAGTACACCATGAGATCTGGTCACAGACCGGGCCACGGGGGCGTTGACTCCCGGAACTCTCTTCAGGTATGGAATATTACCTCATTCCAAACAACCCTCCCTCCATTTCCCCCCAAACTACTACTTAAATCACAACCAAAGCTTCGCCTTGAAGCCAAACAGGATGCCTTAAGCTGTATTGATAACTTAGTCACACAGGAATCTCTCTCACAAATTATTTACGTTGATGGTTCTGTTCACTAATCCACTGGCGCAGCTGGCAGTGCTGCTATTGTCTTACAGGGTGAACATTAAAATGGTATAAAATACCGACAGGTTGTTAGGTAAGACACATATGCAACAGTTAGGTATCTTTATTTCGAAACGTTTCGCCTACACAGTAGGCTTCTTCAGTCGAGTACAGAAAAGTTGATAGAAGCAGAAGAGACTTGAAGACGATGTAATCAGTCCATCACCCTTAAAGTTTTGAGGTGGTCAGTCCCTCAGTCTGGAGACTGAGGGACTGACATCGTCTTCAAGTCTCTTCTGCTTCTATCAACTTTTCTGTACTCGACTGAAGAAGCCTACTGTGTAGGCGAAACGTTTCGAAATAAAGATACCTAACTGTTGCATGTGTGTCTTACCTAACAACCTGTCGGTATTTTATACCATTTTAATGTTCAATCTGTCAGACACTGCAACACAAGGGCATCTTGGTACAGACCTGAAATCAACTTCGACAACCTCTACTAGTGAGAACGGCTGGATTTGAGAGGGACCTGACCTCCCAACATCTGCGTTCTACTAGTGACCTACGTCTCACCTCCTGGCGCTATATAAGGCTCCATCCTGTCATTTCAACTCCATATTGTTTCAGACTATGGAACAATGCTCTTCTCCAGACTGAGGGACTGATCACCTCAAAACTTTAAGGGTGATGGACTGATTACATCGTCTTCAAGTCTCTTCTGCTTCTATCAACTTTTCTGTACTCGACTGAAGAAGCCTACTGTGTAGGCGAAACGTTTCGAAATAAAGATACCCAACTGTTGCATATGTGTCTTACCGTTTTACAGGGTGATGGCTCTCTTAAAGAAATTGGAGCACGCATCAATAACGGGGCCTCTACCCTTCAAACAGAACTGTTTGCCATACTCCTTGCCTTCAAATGCATCCATGTATCTAAGGTTGACGCTTTAATTGTAAATGATTTGAGAACAATAATACAAAAAGAACTTCATCTGAATTTTATTGACTTAAGACTCAGGGAGACTGACACCAGTCAGTCCATCTATCATCATTCTATCATGCACGAGGAGCCACATGGCTATGGTGCATCCAACAAAATAAGCAGACTCTTGGATGTCACTACCGCCTGGCTCCGGCTGGGTTACAAGTATCTTTGGCAGGTTAAATCACCACCACCAGATGTAGAAAAAACGAAATGTAAACTTTGCCGGATGGACAATTGTCACACCCTGCGTATAAATGTAAGTAAATTTACGTATACTTACATGATCCATTCCCTTTGTACCTTGTTCAGCTATCAAAACTTTGAGGCCCATTCCCTGAACCATTATGTACCTCTATAATCTGTAAACACCTTTGTAACGTGTCATGATTGTGACCAGACCTACCTGGAGTTCAGTACCTTTATAACTTGCTCAGCT
The DNA here is from genome assembly GCF_038502225.1 of Cherax quadricarinatus. Lineage (NCBI taxonomy): Eukaryota > Metazoa > Arthropoda > Malacostraca > Decapoda > Parastacidae > Cherax > Cherax quadricarinatus. The sequence continues at coordinate 58,772,656 of NC_091292.1, forward strand.
ATCAAAACTTTGGGGCCCAGTCCCTGGACCCATTATGTACCTCTGTAATCTTTTAGCTACCGCCCACAGGATGGGTATGGGGTGCATAATATATTAAGCTAACTAGATGCTGCCCATATTATTATAGTTATTTGAGAAGCACTAAACTCAGATGGGGAATAAAAGGTAATAAAGGTTTGGTCAAAGTATATGGAGAGTAGCTCTAATAACATGGATCAAAAGTCAGTCACCAGCGTTTAGTCTAGTGACTGAAGGCTGTCCATTCTATACCAAAGTGATGAAATGCAATCATTATTATAATCAAATAAAGCACTAAACCGACAAGATCATGCAGTGCTACAGGGCAAAAAAATAGTGCCCGGGCTATAAACAGCTAGGTGAAGAATGGATTAGAGGTGAGGAGAGAAAAGGGCTGGAAAGGACGTTAGGGGCTATGTGTCAAAGTTCGTATAGTAAAGCAGTTGCTGACAAAATGTCAAAAAGTGTTCGTAAGTCAAAGGCAGGACCGTCTGCACGAAGGGAAGATAAGGTAAGAGTGGTAGGGCAGCGGCGTTAGTGGAAGAGGTAAATCCTGTGAACTCGCTGGTAAACCGGACAATCCACAAGAAAGTGAAGAACTGAAACAGGGACCCGACAAAGCTCGCAGAGAAGAATAGGGCGTCCTTCCATGAGATACCCATGGGTAAGGCGAGTATGGCCGATGTGGAGATGGGAGAGCACAGTCTCCCAAGTACAGCAATGGTGGCAAGATGGCCACAAACCCAACAGCGGTTTAATAGAGTGCAACTTGTTATGGTGCATATCCGACCGCTGTTGTTGCCAACAGCCACAAAGATAGGCAGTGATGAAGGTAAAATAATCCCTGAATGGAATACCTCTATAGGGAACCGGATGATGACGCACTGCTGACCACGCAGCAGCGTCCGCCCGTTCATTGCCCTGCACATTGTGTCCAGGGACCCAACAGAAAATGACATCTTTGTTTTGCTAGCTACACAGCACAACCAAAGTTGAATAAGGAGCAATGAATGAGGGGAATCAAATTGTTTAATGGCCTGTAAAGTGCTGAGGGAGCCCAAAATGATCACAAACGCAAGAGTTATACATGTAATACGGAGAAGCACTATACCTGGAGTTTACCTGGAGAGAGGTCTGGGGGTCAACGCCCCCGTGGCCCGGTCTGTGACCAGACCTCATGGTGGATCAGGGACTGGTCAACCAGGCTGTTACTGCTGGCCGCACGCAATCCAACGTACAAGCCACAGCCCAGCTGGTCAGGTACCGACTTTAGATGCTTGTCCAGTGCCTGCTTGAAGACAGCCAGGGGTCTATTGGTAATCTCCCTTATGTATGCTGGGAGGCAGTTGAACAGTCTTGGGCCCCTGACACTTATTGTGTTGTCTCTTAACGTGCTAGTGACACCCCTGCTTTTCATTGGGGGGATGTTGCATCGTCTGCCGAGTCTTTTGCTTTTGTAGAGAGTAATTTTCGTGTGCAAGTTTGGTACTAGTCCCTCTAGGATTTTCCAGGTGTATATAATCATGTATCTCTCCCGCCTGCGTTCTAGGGAGTGCAGGTTCAGGAACTTAAGTGCTCCCAGTAATTAAGGTGTTTTATCTCCGTTATGTGTGCCGCCAAGGTTCTCTGTATATTTTCTAGGTCAGCAATTTCACCTGCCTTGAAAGGTGCTGTAAGTGTGCAGCAATAGTCCAGCCTAGATAGAGCAAGTGACCTGAAGAGTGTCATCATGGGCTATGAGGATATCATACAACTCATTGGTAAAAATACTAGCCGCAACTAACAAATGACCTCGGACAACATCGTCAGGGGAACACCACTGCAAACCCAACACAATCAGAAGATTTATAACCATCTGTATAAACAGTGCTGGCATGAGCATGCAACCGGAAGTGATCAAGAAAAAGAGACTGAGAAGCAGCGGTAGGCAGGACAGCTTTGGTGCACGGCAGTAGAGGAGAACAGACATGAACCGTCGGAACCTCCCAAGGGAAAAGGGAAAAGGCAGACACTACATGAACATACAAGGGAGGCAACTGGAGAGAAGACCAGAGTGAAGACAAAGAGAAAACGGACAGAGCAGGCAGGGGCACCGATCAAATAATGGACTTCCATTAACGTCTTAGACTAATCAATATGTAGAAGGAACATGAAGGTCATGAGAGCAGACAAAGTAATGAAGGCAGTGAGCATCACGATGATCGGCTAAGGAAGGAACATTCGCTTCAGCATACAGGCTTTCAAAAGGGGCTGAACGAAAGGCACCAAGGCATAAATGTAGACCCTGATGATGAAGGGAATCTAACTTAGAAAGAGTTGCAGGAGAAGCCGCAGAATAGATTTGGCTGCCATACTCCAGCTTTGACAAGACTAGGGAGGAGTGCAAACGGAGGGGAGACCAACGATCTTCTCCCCATGAATGATGTGCAAGAATTTTAAGAAGGTTCAGCTGACCATGGCAAGCTGCCTTCAAAGAGGAAATGTGAGGTTTCCATGTTAACCGGCAATCAAATAGAAGGCCAAGAAACTTGACCGTATCACACTCTGGGATATGTGAGCCAAGCAAATACAATGGAAATATCTGGGACAAGAGGACATCTAGTGAAGGTAATGAAATGGATTTTCGCACTAGAAAATTTAAAGCCATGAGAAGTGGTCCAATGGGAAACTCGGTCAATCGCATCCTGAAGGGAGGCCACTACTAGGCGACAGACAGTGCCTGCATAAACTATAGTGAAGTCATCCACATAAAGCGACGACCAAATATGCGATGGAAGAGAAGAAGGTAGGTTTTTTTTATAGCCAAGAGAAAAAGGGTAGTGCTAAGGACACAACCTTGTGGGACTCCCTCGGCCTGAACAAAGTCTGAGGAAAGCGAGGTGCCAACACAGACATGAAAATGTCTTTCAGATAAGAAAGCAGCTAGGAAGGCTGGTAGATTACCATGGAGGCCAAAGGAGTGGGCCTGGGCTAAGATGTTATACCTCCAATTGGTGTCATATGCCTTCTCAAGATCAAACAAGACTGCTAAGATGGAGTGTTTATTAGCAATGGCATTTCACACATGTATATCTAAGTGGAGCAAGGGGTCCAAAGTAGAGCGGCCCTTGTGAAAGCCATATTGCTGAGGAGAAAGACTATCGTGAGTCTCCAAATACCACATCAGATGTCTATTCACCAATCATTCCATCACCTTGCAGACTACACTGGTCAGAGCAATGGGACGATACTGAGAGGTATCAAACCCCTAAGTGGTTTGCAAAACAGTAGTACAATGGCAGATTTCCATTGAGGGAGAACTTGTATCCAAACAAGATTGAAAAGATGCAAAAGGACTGTAAGGGCTGTAGAATGCAGATGCTGTAGCATACAAATATGAATATCAGGCCCAGCTGCTGATGACCGGCAAGCAGAAAGCGTGGACTCTTGCTATAAGAGAGTAAAAGGTATGTTATATGGCTCCATCCCATTAGAAGAGAAATCCATGAGTGAATGCTCCCTGGCAAAGATAGGTCCTCATTTCCATGGCAACTTCAAGAGGTTCTGTAACCCGCAAAATGGGAGCCGGCTCCAGAGCGTATGCCACATAACTTCTGTGCCTTCTTGCAAACCGCACACACAGGGGAAGTTGAGGTAAAACTAGAAACGTAGTCTTGCCAACAAGTGTGTTTAGCATTGTGTATGATGATGCAAGTGACTGCAGTCTGATATCAATAATGGCCCCATGCAGCACATTTCAAACGCACTGCACAGGCACATGCAGGAGACCACCAAGGTATGGATGTTTGAGAATGCCTGCCCGAGGTTTGAGGAATAGAAAGTGGTGCTGCAGTCAAAACTAAGGTCAAAAACTGGTGCACCATCTCATCAATAGAGGACGGAGAAGGGTCCTCACAAAAAGCAGTTAAATGAGAGCATAAGTCCCAATTCACTCGTCCAAATTGCCGACGGGGGCTACAAGGTGGTTGGTAATATGTAGTAGAAGTAAGAATAATAGGAAAGTGATCACTGACGTGCAAATCCGGGAGAACAGACCAAGCATAATCAAGTGCAATTGATGAGCAGATAAAAAGATCAATGCAAGAGAGAGACTGAGTGCAAGAGTCAAAATGGATGGGAGCACCCATATTTAAAACAAGAAAAGGATGAGAAATGAGAAGAGCCTCCAACTGATCACTACAAAAGTCACAGTGGGAGCCTCCCCAAAGATGATCATGAGTGTTAAAATCACCTAACAACAAGATGAGTGGCAGCAGAGAAGATATCAAGAACGCAAGATCCAAAATACAGAATGCATGGGAAGGGGAGAGATATAGAGAGCAAGCTGTATATCACCTGTGCAAATAAATGTAGGCTGCAGTATAATGCAGCAGAGAATGAACGAAGACCTGTTGAAACAGTATATGTACCAATGCACACAAGAAGCGCACTTTCATTAAAAATTTCATCAGGAAAGGGATCAGAAGAATGCGACAGGACATAGCCTGAAATGGGACACACAACAGCTGAACGAACTTTAGGCTCTTGTAACGCGACACATATTGGGGAAAACTAGGAGAGCAACACCTGGAGCTCTCTCCGATTACCCGAGGCCACGAATATTCCATTGTAAATAAGTCATTACAGCCTCTCCTCACTTAACAACGGAGTTCCATTCCTACGACCAGGTAGGTAAACAAATTCGTCACTAAGTAAGGAGCATACTATAATGGTAATGGGTTTGTGTCAGTTATCTTTGATACTGTTTTAATGTCACCTTTGCACCATTTATAACATTTCTGGTGCATTTTCAAATGTTTATACAGTAGTGTACTGTATATTGTAATAAGTAGAATAGAGGAAATCAGCTCTAATATACATTATTTAAGCATGCACACTGGTCAGAGAGCCCGTCATAAGTCCAAGGTGTCAGTAAATGAGCGAGAAGAGGCTGTATTTACAAAGATAGATATGCCAACAATGAGAAGCGATAAAATCTGTGGGCTAGTAGGGTCAGTGAAGTCAATGTGTGGAGGCAATGGAAAGTGTGTAAGCAAGGAGGAATCGGAATGCTGTGAAGGAAAAGACTGCTCCGAGAGTTGTGAAAAATAAGAAGGGGCATAAGGAGGTGCACCGGTGTCCATCGAGGGTTTCATCTCGGCAATATAGTCAGAAATAGCATCAAGTGTCTCAGCGGACAAGGAAAATGCCGATACCATGGCTTTAGAAAGGTGAGGTAGAGCAAGTAGATATCGGGGAGACTATGGAGGGAACCAAAGAGGTCTGAGAGGGGAGGGGAGTATGAACCTGGAGAGATGTGCCAGTGGGGACAAAAGAGTTCTGCAGTGGAACAGGAGAGGAAGAAGGCTGGAAGGGGATTGGGGAAGAAGTCTGGAGGGGAACAGGAGAAGAGGGGAGCACATGAGGGGGATGAGCCTCCACCTTTGTGTGAGAATTAGAAAGCTGAAAAGGAGAACTGTTGAGGAACTGTAAGCACTGTAGGAGAGACTTGGGCTTAGGAGACAGGTTCAACTTTGCAGGTGATAGGCACGAAGAAGGTGCAGGCATGCGAAGCCTTGCAGACTGAGAAACTAGTGGGCGAGAAGATGAAGAAGTAGAGGTAGGAAGAGGTAAGGAAGTGGGGGTTTTAGAGCATAAAACCACAAAAGAATTAGAGACAGGGGGTGACCCTGGAAGACAAGGCACCGGAGGAGCTGGTAGGCAGGGGGACCGCCAAGGTTGAATATCTTCTAGCTACTCGAGAATAAGGAACACGAGGAACATTCTTCTGTAGGCAGAGCCTGGAGACAGCCATAGCACAAGACCTTTGCTTTCCTTAAGACAATGGATTTCATATTCATTAAGATAGGCCTGACATCAGCAGGAAAAAGAAGGGTGAGTTTCGTTGCAATTAAGACAAGTGGGGTGAAGACTGAAAGATGTATAGGCATGATCCACAGCACTGTAGACCAGGCACTTCACTGCAACCCTGCAGTATTTAGCTGGATGTCTGCAGTGCCAACAATTTTGACACCATTGAGGTGTAAGAACCACTTTATGGACCCCTAGGTGATGTCCCACAATATAAATGGAGGATGGGAATTCACAACAGTCGAAGGTTAAGCAGATGTTACTGGGAAAGTGCCTCCATCCACAAGCGGACACGACATATGTATCCACTCTGAGAATCGGAAGGTCCTGAAAAACTAATTGCTCTAAAATATCATCACCGCAAGGCAGAAAATCACATTTTACAATGGTACACAGTAAGACCATTGTACCACTGCAAGAACTGAGGGTAGCATGCTTGTGAACTGTAATAGGAACATTATCAATGGAAGTAAGATGGGAAAGATCATGAGCTTGGCCTGCGTTCTGAACTGTAACAATGCACACACCGCTCTGAAGAGTGTGAAAGGATATATTTAGTCCAACGTGTCATAAAAGAGCTTTACAGGTACTATGGTCTGAAAGATAATCAGTTAGAGACATCGGCTGCAAGGAAAAGAATTTGGTCCACTGTGTACTTGTAAACATGGTGCGTAAAGGAAATGGGTGTCGTGTAGGTTGTTTCTGGGTGGAATGAGCAGAAATCAAAGGACCATCATCAGCAAATGGTCTGGAACATTTAGGCATAGGATCACGGGCAGCCCAACCTGAGGCAGGTGGGCGATCCAAAAACCATTGCACCACATTTTTGGAAGCCAGACGCATAGTTACAGATGTGCAAGGGGCAGAGGCACTAGAAGAAATGGGCAGAGCCTTGGCACCTGGAGCAAGTGATGAAGCATCACCAGCAGGAGGCACAAGGGTATGGAAAAAGTCTGGATAATGATCCAACAATAAAGTCAGGTCAGAACAGGATATGGTAACAAAAAGGGGCCTGGGAGGAGGAGGGGGGTCACAGAAGGAAGACTCCATGATGGTGGTATTTTTTTCTCGTTATTTGAAGAAAAAAAAAGAAAAGAAAAAAAACGAAGAGGGACAGTAGAGGGACAGTTACTAGAAGGCATGAAAGGGTCGTAAGTTCCCCTCTCATCAAAGAGGACCTCGACACTGTCCACAGTGCAGATGCAGCATGGAACCCGTGCCTTTACACCAGCAAACCAGCACTCCGGAAAAGTAACATCACATCCACCGAGCCACCTCGGCAGACATAAGAGAGGGTGGTCAGATACCCACCACAAAGCATACATCATTTGGCTGCCACCTCCGAGAACCGACAGGCAGCCTCTGGAGATACACCCATCACCTGAAGGACACCCTGCTTTACCTCCTGGAAATCCGGTATGGGAGCAAGGTGCCTCCAGATGATCCAGAGTCCACGGCAAACTACACCACTCCCGAGGAACCCCACAGAGTGGGATGAACCCCGGCACACTTCCCTCTACCTAGAAATCATAATGCCAGAGGGGAGGACCCCAGAGGCTACAAGCAGGACAAAGAAATGGGAGGGGGGGAGGGAAAAAAGTGAGGATGGGGAGAATGGGATAGGAAAGAGACGATTGGGGGGTAATTAGGTTTGGTCTGAGGAAGATCAAAAGGTTCATTTCCTCAGACCAAGAGCCTCTTTACCACAAGGAGCCCCCATTAAAGAGGATGAAATACAACATTATGAATAAAATTAAACAGGGAAGGCAACTGCGCATGGAAAACTGACTCATGACATTTCACCCAGTGGTTTTTTAACCACCCACATTATAGCTTTATCAACCATAATAGGACTCATCCATAGTTTGACCTTGCCATGTACTTGACGAAGCTCACTGTGGGTAAAATGTCCTTCAATAAATGTTTCCCCTGCTAAAAATGTCTTTTGAAATTACCAGTAATAAAGGA
>NC_091292.1:58785491-58810491 GCF_038502225.1 Cherax quadricarinatus
GTCTGTCTTCCTCAGCCCCTCGTGTCTTTCACCCCTCCGTGTCTATCACCCCCCGTGTCTTCCTCAGCCCCCCGTGTCTTTCACTCCTCCGTTTCTATCACCCCCCGTGTCTTCCTCAGTCCCCCGTGTCTATCACCCCCGTGTCTTCCTCAGCCCCCGTGTCTTCCTAAGTCCCCCGTGTCTATCACGCCCCGTGTCTTCCTCAGTCCCCCGTGTCTTCCTCAGTTCCCCGTGTCTATCACGCCCCGTGTCTTCCTCAGCTGAGTGCTGGCACGGACTTTAGTGACCAGTACAACACTGCTCACACTCTCACTCAGACTCGTGGGAACTTTTAAGATCTTTCAAAATATTTATCAGTGATGACAGATAAAACAAGTTAGTAATGTGTAACAGTGAGCGGGTTCTTAATCCAAGGAACTGGACCTATCCTCCACTTCCATTCAACTTATTTCCTATTTTTCAGGCGCAGTTTGGCCCTTACGGGTTCAGTGCTTCCTCCTTATTATGAAAATAATCGAGTATCGCGTAGCTCGATTGCTAGCGCACTCAGCTTACACATTTAGGTCCTTGGTTCGATCCCCGATACGGGTGGAAACATTTGGACATGTTTCCTTAAGACACTTGCTGCCCCTGCTAACCTAGCAGTAGATAGGTACCTGGGTGTTAGCCGACTGGCGTGGGTTGCATCCTGGGGAACGATCGTTCCAGACCTCAAGACATAGTCAATACCAAATTCACTATATTAGACCATAGTGCAATTACTAGTGAGAGACTAGTGCTATTTTTAATTTGTACTTTTATATTATTAGATTAAACCTATTGTACTTTAGCTCACTCTAGCTCAAAACATAGACTCCACAAAAGTCATTATTAGACCTTAGTGCAATTACAAGTGAGAGTCTTGTTCTATTTTTAATTTGTATTTTTTATATTGCTAGTTTATACCTAGTTGTACTTTAGTTCATTCCAGCACAACACATAGACAACATCAACTTCATTATGTGTAGTAGTGACTATACCCTACATGACCAAAATACTCTAGTTATATACTTGTCCAAACTTCCTACCACTACAGATATCAGTAGTAGAACTCAACACACAACTCAGGATATAAATAATCATAATTTAAACCTAGAAGATGATTGATCACGTTGACCCTGATCTAAACCTCCATAATCTGACACACAATCAAAACCTATTGGAAAGTAACTGCCTTTATTACACAGCATCACAAGCCACCACTATCCTAAACAATGCTAAAAGTCTATCAGTACTTAACTACAACATCAGGTCCTTAAGCAAACACTATGATGACCTCCTAGCACTCCTTGAATCACTAAAGACACCCTTCTCCTGCATTATTCTTACTGAGACCTGGCTTAAGCAGGACACAATAGATATCTACCCTCTACCAGGATACACAGCAATTCACAACTGCAGAACAAACCAAGTTGGGGGTGGTATTGCAATCTATTACTCTAACCAATTATCTTGTCTTAGCACCACTTGCTTTAGTGATGAATATGGGGAATACATTTTTGCTAATTTTACTGTAAAAAACCTTAAGACGCCTATAACAATCGGTGCCATTTACCGGATACCTCACACAAACATCCCAAATTTCAGTGAGAAATTAAAGTCACTAATAACAAACAGACAAATGAATAAGCACCACCTTCTCTTAGCTGGAGACTTCAACATCAACCTTGGCTTACTAGATGATCAGCCTGTAACTGATTTCATCAACAATATGAACACACTTCTCATACCAACAATAACTAAACCAACCAGGCTCACTGAGACAAGTGCAACCATAATAGACCACATATGGACCAATATACTAGCCCCCCTTAAATCAGGGATAATCACAGATAGCACTACAGACCACTACCCAACCTTCCTCCTGACAAACATTAGTAAACCACCACTTGAATACAACAAAGTCTCATTTAGACTCCATGACGAGGCCTCAGTAAGGAAGTTCACAGCTGACCTAGAGACTGTTGATTGGCCTACAGAATTCTCCAAGGCCAATGGTATTGATGACTGGACAGACATTTTTCTTAACAAATTACTTAGACTATACAACAAACATTGTCCTATAAAAACAAAACAGATCACAAACAAACGGCTTGGTTGCCCATGGCTAACCAGCACCATTCTGAAATCCATTGACAAGAAACACCAATATGAAAAACAATATAGACAGGGCTTAATACACAAAGATACTCTTAAACACTATTCATCAGCTCTCACCAAAGTGATAAAAAAAGCCAAACAACTATACTACTCCAGTAGATTCACAGACACTAGAGGAGATATAAAAAAGACCTGGAAAACACTCTCTCAGATTCTAGGGACCCACAAACTGAGAAAAACCAAGAATATTGTCCTAACTAAACCTAATGAAACACCACTACATCCCACTGACACAGCTAACAAGATAAACGACTTCTTCTCAAACATAGGATCTAATCTCGCCAGTAAAATCCCACATACCAATGCCCATGCCGGGGACTACCTAGATGGAAATTTCCCTAATTCCTTCTATCTTGCACCAACTGAGCCCACGGAAGTCATTGAGATCATAAAGTCACTTAAAAATAACTCGGGGAATCTGTCTCATGTTCCACCATTACTGTACAAGCGAGCGGCCCATGTCCTTTCGCATGCTATTTCATTACTTTTTAACAAGTCAATAGAGACTAGCACCTTCCCGAAACTACTCAAGATGGCAAGGGTTACACCAATACATAAAGGTGGTGACCCTACAGACTTAAACAACTATAGGCCAATATCTAACTTACCATTGCTATCCAAAATCTTTGAGAAACTCGTGCACAGGAGACTATTCATTTATAACGGCTCAAAACATACTCAACCCCTGCCAGTTTGGATTCAGGAAAAATAAAAGCACTAATGATGCAATCATAAAAATGCTAGATCTGCTTTACACAGCATTGGAAAATAAGGAATATCCACTAGGAATTTTTATTGACCTAAGAAAAGCTTTTGACACAGTAGACCACGACATCCTACTCCACAAACTTGATCACTACGGTATAAGAGGCCATGCGCTTGCTTATTTCAAATCTTACATTACTAATAGGTATCAGTACGTCACCATTAAAGACACAGCATCAGCAACACGGCCACTTGATACTGGAGTTCCGCAGGGAAGTGTCCTTGGTCCCCTGCTCTTCCTCATATACATCAATGACCTTCCAAACGTATCCCAACACCTGAAACCCATTCTCTTTGCTGATGACACGACTTATGTCATCTCTCACCCTAATCTTGCCACCCTCAACACCATTGTGAATGAGGAGCTGATTAAAATATCGACTTGGATGACAGCCAATAAACTTACGCTTAACACTGACAAAACCTACTATATTATGTTTGGTAGCAGAGCAGGAGATGCACAAATTAACATTAAGATTGACAACACTCTAATTACCAGAAATAATGGGGGAAAATTCCTAGGCTTATACCTTGACAACCTGAATTTCAGCACCCATATCCAGCATATAGCCAAAAAAGTATCCAAAACGGTTGGGATCCTCTCCAAGATACGATACTACGTGCCGCAAAATGCCCTTCTCACACTATACCACTCACTTATTTATCCATACCTCACCTATGCTATTTGTGCTTGGGGATCAACTGCAGCAACACACCTAAAGCCAATAATAACCCAACAAAAAGCTGCAGTAAGAATAATCACTAAATCCCATCCCTGGCAACACCCCCCCCCACTCTTCATAGATCTAAACTTACTCCCAGTTTTGTACATCCACACTTACTACTGTGCAATCTACATCTACAGGGCCTTAAACTCTAATATCAACCTTGACCTAAAACGCTTTCTTGATAGTTGTGACAGAACCCACAGGCATAACACCAGACACAAACATCTCTACGACATTCCCCGTGTCCGACTAAACCTTTACAAAAATTCAATGTATGTCAAAGGCCCTAAAATCTGGAATACCCTACCTGAGAACTCTAGAACTGCAGACACATTCATCACCTTCAAAACTACCATTAGAAAACATCTTATCTCCCTGATACACCCCGTCAACTAACTACACGAATACCACCTGGTGGTTCACACTTACACTCACTCACTCATTTGAGCATAAACAGAAATATTAATCTCAGTCTTAAAATAATGAATCCTGTGATACTCCAATACTGAAACTATGTACTGTGCCAAAACAAAAGCATTCACATTGCTAAACTCACAAACTAGTATTTAGTCACTTAGCCATAATACCAACTTACCTCATAATTTGTAATATTTTACAATTAAGAATAAAACTAAGTATGCCCGAAATGCCTAGCCATGCTAAGCGTTCTAGTGGTACACTCTGTAATCACAATTTTACTACATGTAAACCAAACAATAACCAAATTTCTGTAAACTCAGCATTGTAATCCTTATAGAGAATAAACTTTGAATTGAATGGAGCTGAACTTTTCTCCAGGCTGAGGGACTGACCATCTCAAATACTTTCTCTCTCATTACTACTGCTGCCTTTGTATTTGACCGAAGAAGCCTATTATGTAGGCGAAACGTTTCATCATTAAAGATACCCAATTGCTGCACGTGTGTCTTAATCTTCAAGTGAATCTTATTCAGATGAGGTCAGGTAGACAATGAAGTCACGTGATCCCTGTTGTTAGGCAGGGTGGTCTTTACCTGCTTCACTATCATTAATGTCAGTTTTTTTTTTTTTAAATTTTGTAGTTTCCAGAACTATGCTCACGGTGTCGGTGACAGCGATTAGCGAGGCTTTTAGACATCGTTGGCGCCAAAAATTTTGTTCAGTGAGGATGAGGTGTGCATCATTCTAATTCATCAAATGTTCGGTGGAGTTCCTGTGGAGGACACAGGCGTACTTTATCAAGTCGTCCCTGATGCAGGCGTTTCGATATTCATTTAGAAGGACCGAAAGCTTTCTGCCTGTTTCCCTACATATTTCCTAGGACAGTGTCCACCGGGGACGGTGTAGACGCCTGGTGTGCAAGTTAGAGGTGTGGGACTCCCAGTACCTAACTGTTGGTCTTAACAAATGCTGTGTCCTCTGTCCAACTTAATAAAGTCGTCACTGAGAACATTTTTAATAAAGGCTTGTTCTGTCTAATTTGCGAATGAGAGAGTAGCTCCAGCTCCTTTAACCAAGAGCCCTTCACACGCATTAAGCAACCCAGTTCTGAAATTATACGAGTTAAAATAGTAAGGGTTATACAGCACCCGAGATATAGCAGAAAAGTAGACCTGATCCCACGAAATGAAGACCATCTTCATTTTTTTTTTTACACCAGGAAACCTTTCCTAGCACCACAGCGCCCGGCTGAAGGAACCTCCTTGAAAAGTTTTGTTAAAGGTAGTTTTTATGTCAGCATCATGAGGAAACTGAATTATGCTTATGATAAAAACATAAATTAAGACCTCTTGACATAGAGCAACAACATTTGTTTACAGTTTGGTCTAACAACCACGTTTTTTTTTCAGATAACGGCCTTCGTTCTGCAACACCTGGTGACACTAGTGATAATTACAAGAGGGTACTGATGAGTTCTCTTGATATCAGTGATAAGCTAACAGAAAATATAGCTTCTCTGCCATCCGAGGTCGTTAGAAAAAATACAACCCACTGTCATCTACTGAATAATCGTCACCAAGAAGATTTTATTTCAAATCAGAATGTATCTAAGGATAGCTATGAACTCCTCAACGCTCCCGCAGCTGCCGACAACGAGACCTACAAGAGCGTGGAAAATCGTCACCGTTACAATCTCTCCATTCTTATTATGGCCTCGGTGGGTCGAAGCGGCTCTACATTTCTCGGTGAACTTTTAGCTTCACAAGGGAACAACATGTATATGTTTGAGCCAATCAGGTCGCTACAAAAGCCGTACCTAAAGGCAAGTGTCGTGGCGGTACTGCTCAATCTTTTTCACTGCAATATAAAGCAAAATTTTCTTGAATTGGGCAAAGTACCCTATACAAATATCAAACATCATTACATCAAAGACAAGTCAAAGGAGCAAATTGTGCTGCACGCTGTAAACGAACACTGCAAGATGGAACCAATACGCATTATTAAGACGATTCGCACTCGACTTCAGTGGACCAAGCAACTTCTAGAAGACAAAGATCTTAATCTGAAAGTGATCCACTTAGTACGTGATCCACGAGGATCATTCGTCTCCACGTTAAATTTAGAATGGAATTTGACGACCAGTAATGTGTGTCACAAGATTCTGCAGGTGAGGTCTTAGTACCACTAACATCAACCACAGTGTATGTGCAATACATCTTTTAGATAACACTATAAACACATGTAAAACACCTTTAATACACACACACACACACACACACACACACACACACACACATCGAAGACCAGGCAGAACTACAAAGGGATCTGGACAGGCTGCAGACCTGGTCCAGCAACTGGCTCCTGGAGTTCAATCCCACCAAGTGCAAAGTCATGAGGATTGGGGAAGGGCAAAGAAGACCGCAGACGGAGTACAGTCTAGGGGGCCAGAGACTACAAACATTACTCAAGGAAAAAGATCTTGGGGTGAGTATAACACCAGGCACATCTCCTGAAGCGCACATCAACCAAATAACTGCCGCAGCATATGGGCGCCTGGCAAACCTCAGAACAGCATTCCGACATCTTAATAAGGAATCGTTCAGGACCCTGTACACCGTGTACGTTAGGCCCATATTAGAGTATGCGGCACCAGTTTGGAACCCACACCTAGCCAAGCATGTAAAGAAACTAGAGAAAGTGCAAAGGTTTGCAACAAGACTAGTCCCAGAGTTAAGAGGTATGTCCTATGAGGAGAGGTTAAGGGAAATCAACCTGACGACACTGGAGGACAGGAGAGATAGGGGGGACATGATAACGACTTACAAAATACTGAGAGGAATTGACAAGGTGGACAAAGACAGGATGTTCCAGAGACTGGACACAGTAACACGGGGACACAGTTGGAAGCTGAAGACACAGATGAATCAAAGGGATGTTAGGAAGTATTTCTTCAGCCACAGAGTAGTCAGGAAGTGGAATAGTTTGGGAAGCGATGTAGTGGAGGCAGGATCCATACATAGCTTTAAGCAGAGGTACGATAAAGCTCATGGTTCAGGGAGAGTGACCTAGTAGCGACCAGTGAAGAGGCGGGGCCAGGAGCTTGGACTCGACCCCTGCAACCTCAACTAGGTGAGTACAACTAGGTGAGTACACACACACACACACACACACACACACACACATGCGCGCGCGCACACACGCACACAAACGCACACACACGCGCACACACACACACGCGCACACACGCGCACACACGCGCACAAACGCGCGCGCGCACACACACACACGCACGCACACGCACAGACACGCACGCACGCACACAGACACACACACACACTCGTGGAGGAGTCACGCTGTTTGAGCTCGTGTTTTGGTGGTAATTTCTGACTGTACCATAAGGAATAGAGTGTGGGATATAGGCGTGTGCACGCATAAGAGTGAATATAATCACTTAAGCCCCGAAAAAAGGAAATATAAGTGATCACAGAAAAGCAATTTAGTAAATAGTGACAGTTACTATGTGGGGGCCGTTGGAAGGAAAGTGAACGGTTGTGTCAGCCCTAAATAGTGTTGCCATAATAACGCAGTGGGGTATTTGAAGAATAAGTGCGAATCAAGATCAGGGAGATAAGAGATATGTATAGATGTGTCAGTAAATACAGTGAGTGAAAAAAAAATAGATGAGCTAGAGACCACAGTGCCTACAGGAAGTTAGTGGAAAAATTACCGAGAAGCATCAAGCATTTTCAAACTGGGACCCAGGAGGATGACAACATTACTCCACTGCCAGCTGCAAGTAATATTCACCTAGTTTGAGTTGCATGGGGTCAGCACCAGTCTCTAGCTAGAAATTGGGGGTCACTCTCCTCAAGCTATCAGAATTAGAATAAGCAGCATTTACTGGCATTTAATAGAATTTATTGAGGTTTAGGAGAGTTAAGCAGTTAATGATAGATAGCCTAGTATGAGAGGTAGCCTAGCGAAGCCTAGCATACAGAATTGAATGTAATTTTAGGCACAAGATAGTACAGTGGGAACCAAGAGATTGGGTACATATGCAAAACATATGTAGTACATATGAGGGAAATAAGGACTGCTTACATAAACACATGCATACACACACACAAACACACACACACATACACACACACACACACACACACACACACACACACACACACACACACACACACACACATACAAGATTTCACACCTTTATGTGAATTTACGTAATTTTAGGCACACAAGACAGTACAGTGGAAACCAAGAGATAGGGTACATATGCAAAACATATGAGGGAAATAAGGACTGCTTACATAAATGCACGCATACACACACACATACACGCACACTAGGTGAGAACAGGATCTGCTGTTAGGCACTTGAATAGCTGTAGTGCACACACACACACACACACACACACACACACACACACACACATACAGGATTTCACACCTTTATGTGAATTGACCCTCTAACCCTTCCTTCTCTCTCCATCTCTTTGTCTCTTTTCCTCTCTTCCTCTCTAGTCTTCTCTCTCTCTATTCTTCTCTTCTTCTCTCTCTCTTAATCTTTCTCTCCCTTCCCCTCTCTCTATTCCTCTCTCTCCCTTTCTCTCTCTTCCTCTCTCTTTTTCTTTTCCTCTCTCTCTCTTCCTCTCTCTCTCTCTCTTCCTCTCTCTCTTCCTCTTTTTCTCTCTTCCTCTCTCTCTCTCTCTTTTCCCTTCTCTCTCTCCCCTCTCTCCTCCTACTTTCCCTCCTCTCCTCTCTTTCTCTCACTCTCTCCCCCTTTTCCTTTTCACTCTCCCCCTCTCCTTCTACCTTTCCCCTCTCTCTCTCTTTCTCTCTCTCTCTCTCTCTTTCCTTTACTAAAAAAAAAATGGTTGGGACTCGTAGGAATCAGGGATCAGATGACAATGGTATTGGTAGGGAGGAATGGATGGAGGAGCAGTGGAGAAGGATTGAGCAAGAATGGGAGAGAAAATTAGGAGAGCTTTCTGAAAAAATGGAGAAAGAGCTCTCTGCGAAATGGGAAAAGAGGTTGGAGAAGGAGATGAAGAAATGGGAGGCACAAGTCAAAACTGCAGTAGACAGGGTAAGGGTCCTAGAGTTTGAGGTAAACAGGCTGAAGCAAGTCTCATGGGCAGTGACCAGAGAAGACACAGCATATGAAACTGAGAGGATGAACAGGAAGGAAGGAGATATGAATTATGCTAAGGTCATATCAGCCTGCAAAGAAGGGTCAGGGAGTAAAAGGAAAGAGCAGCTGGGTGCAGATAGAGAGGGAGATAAGTCGAATGCTGAGGCACAACCATGCTACCAAGAGCCACTGGAAAAATCAAGGGAGAAAATGACCATATACAGACAGGAACCAGAGTCACAGAGGGAGAGGCAATGGGAGGAGGAAAGGGCAAAATCAGTGTTTATCCATGGGCTTCGGGAGAGAGAGGAAAAGACACACTGAAAGACGGCAGGAAGAAAGAAAGGAGATTGGGAAAATCATCACGGAAATAGGGGGAGAAGACATGGACGAGATTGTAAATTTTCAGAAAATAGGGGGGTACGTGAAGGGGAGAAACCGACTGATCAAGCTGATTCTCAGGACAAACAGTGAGGAACAGGATCCTCCAAGAGAAACCAAGGTTGAAAAACTCGGAAGAGTACAAGAAGGTGTTCCTAGACAGAGACAGAACACAAACAGAGACACAGCAGCTGAGGGAGAGGACAAAAAAGCGAAAGGAGATAGGAAAGGAAACAAGGATGGAACCAGCAGAGGTCAGTCAGAGCAGAACAGAGAAGCAAGGGCAAACACACACAACTATCCTCAGAACCCCACAACCTATCACACCATCCCAACACAAACTACAATCCATACCCACAGCTTCCACCCAACCCCCCAATCATAGAATCCCACAGTATGCTACCAGGTCTTCCACCCCTACAGGCCCCCAAACCACAGTATTGGAAAGGAAACTGAAGGTATGGTACACAAACGCTGATGGAATAACAAACAAGTGGGAGGAGTGGCACGAAAGAGCCAAAGAGACATCACCGGACATCATAGCGCTCACAGAAACCTAGCTTACAGGTATGATAACAGATGCCATCTTTCCAACGGGATACCAGATCCTGAGGAAAGACAGAAGGAACAGGGGGGGTGGAGTGGCACTGCTGATCAAACACCGATGGAATTTTGATGAGCTGGAGAGAGGAGACAGCGGAGAAGAAAGTGATTACATAGCGGGAACGCTTCACTCTGGAGGTCCCAAGGTGGTAATTGCAGTGATGTATAACCCACCACAGAACAGCAGGAGACCAGGGCATGAGTATGACGAGAGCAATAGAGCGATGGTTGACACACTGGCTGCAGTGGCCAGAAGAGCTCATGCATGCAGGGCAAAGCTCCTGATCATGGGCGACTTTAACCACAAGGAGATCCACTGGGAGAACTTGGAGCCACATGGGGGCCAAGATACATGGAGGGCTAAGATGATGGAGGTGGTACTGGAAAACTTCATGTACCAACACGTAAGGGACACTACAATGAGAGAGAGGAGAGGATGAGCCAGCAAGACTGGACTTAGTATTCACCTTGAGCAGTGCAGATATTGAGGACATCACATATGAAAGACCCCTTGGGGCCAGGGATCATGTGGTTTTGAGCTTCGAATACACAGTAGAGCTACAAGTGGAGGGGGAAGCAGGAAGGCCAGGACAAATGAAACCAAACTACAGGAAAGGGGACTACACGGGAATGAGGAACTTCCTGAACGAGGTTCAGTGGGACAAAGAACTGGCAGGGAAGCCAGTTAATGAGATGATGGAATATGTAGCAACAATGTGCAAGGAGGCTGAAGAGAGGTTTGTACCCAAGGGAAACAGGAATAATGAAAAGGCCAGGATGAGCCCATGGTTCACCCAAAGGTGCAAGGAGGCAAAAACCAAGTGTGCTAGGGAATGGAAGAAATATAGAAGGCAAAGGACCCAGGAGAATAAGGAGAGCAGTCGTAGAGCCAGAAACAAATATGCACAGATAAGAAGGGAGGCCCAACGACAATATGAAAACGACATAGCAGCGAAAGCCAAATCTGACCCGAAGCTGTTATACAGCCACATCAGGAGGAAAACAAGTCAAGGACCAGGTAATCAGGTTAATGAAGGAAGGAGGAGAGACAACAAGAAATGACCGTGAAGTATGTGAGGAACTCAACAAGAGATTCAAAGAAGTGTTCACAGAGGAGACAGAAGGGGCTCCAGAGGGACGGAGAGGTGTGGCACATCACCAGGTGCTGGACACGGTACACACAACCGAGGAAGAAGTGAAGAGGCTTCCGAGTGAGCTAGATACCTCAAAGGCAATGGGGCCAGATAACATCTCTCCATGGGTCCTGAGAGAGGGAGCAGAGGCGCTATGTGTACCCCTAACAACAATATTCAATACATCTATCGAAACAGGGAGATTGCCTGAGGCATGGAAGACAGCAAATGTAGTCCCAATCTTTAAAAAAGGAGACAGACATGAAGCACTAAACTACAGACCAGTGTCACTGACATGTATAGTATGCAAAGTCATGGAAAAGATTGTCAGGAGAAGAGTGGTGGAACACCTAGAAAGGAATGATCTCATCAACAGCACCCAACATGGTTTCAGGGACGGAAAATCCTGTGTCACAAACCTACTGGAGTTCTATGACAAGGTTACAGCAGTAAGACAAGAGAGAGAGGGGTGGGTGGATTGCATTTTCTTGGACTGCAAGAAGGCGTTTGACAAAGTACCACACAAGAGATTAGTGCAAAAACTGGAGGACCAAGCAGGGATAACAGGGAAGGCACTACAATGGATCAGGGAATATTTGTCAGGAAGACAGCAGCGAGTAATGGTACGTGGCGAGGTGTCAGAGTGGGCACCTGTGACCAGCGGGGTCCCACAGGGGCCAGTCCTAGGACCAGTGCTGTTTCTGGTATTTGTGAATGACATGACAGAAGGAATAAACTCTGAGGTGTCACTGTTTGCAGATGACGTGAAGTTGATGAGAAGAATTCATTCGATCGAAGACCAGACAGAACTACAAAGGGATCTGGACAGGCTGCAGACCTGGTCCAGCAATTGGCTCCTGGAGTTCAATCCCACCAAGTGCAAAGTCATGAAGATTGAGGAAGGGCAAAGAAGACCGCAGACGGAGTACAGTCTAGGGGGCCAGAGACTACAAATCTCACTCAAGGAAAAAAATCTTGGGGTGAGTATAACACCAGGCACATCTCCTGAAGCGCACATCAACCAAATAACTGCTGCAGCATATGGGCGCCTGGCAAATCTCAGAACAGCATTCCAACATCTTAATAAGGAGTCGTTCAGGACTGTACACCGTGTACGTTAGGCCCATATTGGAGTATGGGGCACCAGTTTGGAACCCACACCTAGCCAAGCATGTAAAGAAACTAGAGAAAGTGCAAAGGTTTGCCACAAGACTAGTCCCAGAGCTAAGAGGTATGTCCTACGAGGAGAGGTTAAGGGAAATCAACCTGACGACACTGGAGGACAGGAGAGATAGGGAGGACATGATAACGACTTACAAAATACTGAGATGAATTGACAAGGTGGACAAAGACAGGATGTTCCAGAGACTGGACACAGCAACAAGGGGACACAGTTGGAAGCTGAAGACACAGATGAATCACAGGGATGTTAGGAAGTATTTCTTCAGCCACAGAGTAGTCAGGAAGTGGAATAATTTGGGAAGCGATGTAGTGGAGGCAGGATCCATACATAGCTTTAAGCAGAGGTATGATAAAGCTCAAGGTTCAGGGAGAGTGACCTAGTAGCGACCAGTGAAGAGGCGGGGCCAGGAGCTTGGACTCAACCCCTGCAACCTCAACTAGGTGAGCACGCACACACACACACACACACACACACACACACACACACACACACACACACACACACACACACACACACACACACACACACGCACAGCAAATATTTTACCTTGATTTTGCTATGATATATTTTCATCTTATAAGTAATTTAGAGCCTATGGTATGCGATGTATATTTCTCTGATGCATATTGTGCTATGATGCAATACATGGTAATCGTCAGGTAGTTTAGGATCACATATTCAGAACATGGAGACAGACCGGACAAAAGCATCAATATTTTTTTTCTTGCGATATATATATATATATATATATGTCGAAGCTGAGGGACTGATCACCCTGTATCTACCTTCTCCACTGTGTTTGTTGTCTCCTCTGTAATTCGACTGAATCAAATACAAGAAATAGTATTGATTTTGGCATCATGACTAACTTATGTTATTTAACTGCCACCAATCATGGACAGCAACTGACAGCAGCTACCCGTGTGTATTACACGGTGCCCGTGTAATACACATGGTGCCAGTGTAATGCACATGGTGCCAGTGTAATGCACATGGTGCCAGTGTAATACACATGGTGCCAGTGTAATGCACATGGTGCCAGTGTAATACACATGGTGCCAGTGTAATACACATGGTGCCAGTGTAATACACATGGTGCCAGTGTAATACACATGGTGCCAGTGTAATACACATGGTGCCAGTGTAATGCACATGGTGCCAGTGTAATACACACGGCGCCCGTGTAATACACATGGTGCCAGTGTAATGCACACGGTGCCAGTGTAATACACACGGCGCCCGTGTAATACACATGGTGCCAGTGTAATGCACATGGTGCCAGTGTAATACACACGGCGCCCGTGTAATACACATGGTGCCAGTGTAATGCACACGGTGCCAGTGTAATACACACGGCGCCCGTGTAATACACATGGTGCCAGTGTAATACACATGGTGCCAGTGTAATGCACACGGTGCCAGTGTAATACACACGGCGCCCGTGTAATACACGCGGCGCCCGTGTAATACACGCGGCGCCCGTGTAATACACGCGGCGCCCGTGTAATACACGCGGCGCCCGTGTAATGCACACGGTGCCAGTGTAATACACACGGCGCCCGTGTAATACACGCGGCGCCCGTGTAATGCACATGGTGCCAGTGTAATACACATGGTGCCAGTGTAATGCACACGGCGCCCGTGTAATACACACGGCGCCCGTGTAATACACATGAGGTTACAGAGGTATTCTATATACAAAATTGAGTCTTCGTTACCTTTGGATTTTTCGCTGTTTTTATTAAATATTAAATTATGTAAATTAAAGCTAATTTCACAGTGGCCAACAAAATATTTAATAAGGTATTATAAACAGCTGTAGAAAATTTGACGATTTTTATCCAGAATGTCCATAATTTCTTTTAAACTGCCTGACTATAATGGCTACATTATACTTTCCTCAGGATCTCCAGCAGAGACAGGAGATGGAGGAGCTTTATCCACACAGATATTTCTTTATTACGTGAGTAACACTAAGTACCGATGAGTGTTTCGCACCGTCTAGGTTTTGGAATCTAACACCATGCATGGTGTTAGAATCCAAAACCTATACGGTGTGTTAATGGCTGCTTCGTTGCCATTAATACACTACCTTCTAGTCTGGCAGATGATACTGCCACCATGAAATCATCTACTGATTCCACCGTCAATGTACCAGGAACCTAGCAGCAAATAGGTACGTGGGTGTTAGTCGCCTGGTGTGGGTCGCATCCTGGGGGACAAGACTGAGGACCAGAATGGAAATAAGACAGACGGTCCTCGATGACGCACTGACTTTCTTGGGTTATCCTGGGTGGCTAACCCTGCGGGGTTAAAAATCCTAAAGAAATCCTATCTTAACCACCCAAAACTACTGCCTCTCTCTCTTGTTTACCTCGGAGTCAATGATCTGAGGGGGGTGAGGTGGACCTGCCTCGCATGGGCCAGTAGGCCTGCTGCAGTGTTCCTTCTTTATGTTCTTATCTGAGCACTGATATCTATCCTAACATATATATAACCCGCACACTGAAGAATATAATTTATGACGACGTTTCGGTCCGGTCTGGGACCACTAACCAGTTAATAGTCCGAGTAGGACCAAAATGTCGTATTAAGTTTCAGTCTCTTATGTGTATTTTGTGTATTGTTCCAGTAAGGGTATTGTGTTTTATATTCTTACAATATATAGTTAGTATATAGTTATTAAGGAAAGAGATACATCTCTCTCAATAGTTGCAGTGAAGAGTACCAAGTACTCTACCACGGACACAACCTGTGACCTTGAATCAAGGACACAACAATTATAAAGATGTTCTTAATGAGGCACTCAGCGGGACATCAAAATAATTAAAACCGTAATCAAGTTTTTTCCCCACTGATGGATATACTAAAAACCATATAACTTATACAGCTTAACACCCCTTAAGTTATTTAATATGACTATAAAGTAAAATTGTCGGCCAGATACACGTCACTCGAAAAACAATTATAATTTGTGAATCGATTTCTTGATTTTTTTTTTCAATTTATCGCCTACAGGTTTCTTCTGTATTGCATGAGATTAATTAAAACTTCGTCAACATTCACACTGACTCAGCTACCTGTACAACATTCACACTGATTCAGCTACCTGCACAACATTCACACTGATTCAGCTACCTGCACAACATTCACACTGATTCAGCTACCTGCACAACATTCACACTGACTCAGCTACCTGCACAACATTCACACTGTGACTCAGCTACCTGCACAACATTCACACTGACTCAGCTACCTGCACAACATTCACACTGTGACTCAGCTACCTTCACAACATTCACACTGACTCAGCTACCTGCACAACATTCACACTGACTCAGCTACCTGCACAACATTCACACTGACTCAGCTACCTGCACAACATTCACACTGATTCAGCTACCTGCACAACATTCACACTGACTCAGCTACCTGCACAACATTCACACTGACTCAGCTACCTGCACAACATTCACACTGTGACTCAGCTACCTGCACAACATTCACACTGTGACTCAGCTACCTGCACAACATTCACACTGTGACTCAGCTATCTGCAAAACATTCACACTGTGACTCAGCTACCTGCACAACATTCACACTGTGACTCAGCGACCTGCACAACATTCACATTGTGAATCAGCGACCTGCACAACATTCACATTGTGACTCAGCTACCTGCACAACATTCACACTGTGACTCAGCTACCTGCACAACATTCACACTGTGACTCAGCTACCTGCACAACATTCACACTGTGACTCAGCTACCTGCGCAACATTCACACTGTGACTCAGCTACTTGCACAACATTCACACTGTGACTCAGCTACCTGCACAACATTCACACTGTGACTCAGCTACTTGCACAACATTCACACTGTGACTCAGCTACCTGCACAACATTCACACTGTGACTCAGCTATTTGCACAACATTCACACTGTGACTCAGCTACCTGCACAACATTCACACTGTGACTCAGCTACCTGCACAACATTCACACTGTGACTCAGCTACCTGCACAACATTCACACTGTGACTCAGCTATTTGCACAACATTCACACTGTGACTCAGCTACTTGCACAACATTCACACTGTGACTCAGCTACCTGCACAACATTCACACTGTGACTCAGCTACCTGCACAACATTCACACTGTGACTCAGCTATTTACACAACATTCACACTGTGACTCAGCTACCTGCACAACATTCACACTGTGACTCAGCTACCTGCACAACATTCACACTGTGACTCAGCTATTTGCACAACATTCACACTGTGACTCAGCTACTTGCACAACATTCACACTGTGACTCAGCTACCTGCACAACATTCACACTGTGACTCAGCTACCTGCACAACATTCACACTGTGACTCAGCTACCTGCACAACATTCACACTGTGACTCAGCTACCTGCACAACATTCACACTGACTCAGCTACTTGCACAACATTCACACTGTGACTCAGCTACCTGCACAACATTCACACTGACTCAGCTACCTGCACAACATTCACACTATGACTCAGCTACCTGCACAACATTCACACTGTGACTCAGCTACCTGCACAACATTCACACTGTGACTCAGCTACCTGCACAACATTCACACTGTGACTCAGTTACCTGCACAACATTCACACTGTGACTCAGCTACCTGCACAACATTCACACTGTGACTCAGCTACCTGCACAACATTCACACTGTGACTCAGCTACCTGCACAACATTCACACTGTGACTCAGCTACCTACACAACATTCACACTGTGACTCAGCTACCTGCACAACATTCACACTGTGACTCAGCTACCTGCACAACATTCACATTGTGACTCAGCTACCTGCACAACATTGACACTGTGACTCAGCTACCTGCACAACATTCACACTTTGACTCAGCTACCTGCACAACATTACATTCACACTGTGACTCAGCTACCTGCCCAACATTCACACTGTGACTCAGCTACCTGCACAACATTCACACTGTGACTCAGCTACCTGCACAACATTCACACTGTGACTCAGCTACCTGCACAACATTCACACTGACTCAGCTACCTGCACAACATTCACACTGTGACTCAGCTACCTGCACAACATTCACACTGTGACTCAGCTACTTGCACAACATTCACACTGTGAATCAGCTACCTGCACAACATTCACACTGTGACTCAGCTATTTGCACAACATTCACACTGTGACTCAGCTACCTGCACAACATTCACACTGTGACTCAGCTACCTGCACAACATTCACACTGTGACTCAGCTACCTGCACAACATTCACACTGTGACTCAGTTACCTGCACAACATTCACACTGACTCAGCTACCTGCACAACATTCACACTGACTCAGCTACCTGCACAACATTCACACTGACTCAGGTACCTGCACAATATCACACTGTGACTCAGCTGCCTGCACAACATTCACACTGTGACTCAGCTACCTGCACAACGTTCACACTGTGATTCGGCTACCTGCACAACATTCACACTGTGACTCAGCTACATGCACAACATTCACACTGTGACTCAGCTACCTGCACAACATTCACACTGTGACTCAGCTACCTGCACAACATTCACACTGTGACTCAGCTAACTGCACAACATTCACACTGACTCAGCTACCTGCACAACATTCACACTGACTCAGCTACCAGCACAACATTCACACTGTGACTCAGCTATCTGCACAACATTTACACTGACTCAGCTACCTGCACAACATTCACACAGTGACTCAGCTACCTGCACAACATTCACACTGACTCAGCTACCTGCACAACATTCACACTGACTCAGCTACCTGCACAACATTCACACTCAATCAGCTACCTGCACAAAATTGACACTGACTCAGCTACCTGCACAACATTCACACTGTGACTCAGCTACCTGCACAACATTCACACTGTGACTCAGCTACCTGCACAACATTCACACTGTGACTCAGCTACTTGCACAACATTCACACTGTGACTCAGCTACTTGCACAACATACACACTGTGACTCAGCTACTTGCACAACATACACACTGTGACTCAGCTACTTGCACAACATTCACACTGTGACTCAGCTACTTGCACAACATACACACTGTGACTCAGCTACTTGCACAACATTCACACTGTGACTCAGCTACTTGCACAACATTCACACTGTGATTCAGCTACCTGCATAACATTCACACTGTGACTCAGCTACCTGCACAACATTCACACTGTGACTCAGCTACTTGCACAACATACACACTGTGACTCAGCTACCTGCGCAACATTCACACTGTGACTCAGCTACCTGCACAACATTCACACTGTGACTCAGCTACCTGCACAACATTCACACTGTGACTCAGCTACCTGCACAACATTCACACTGTGACTCAGCTACCTGCACAACATTCACACTGTGACTCAGCTACCTGCACAACATTCACACTGTGACTCAGCTACCTGCACAACATTCACATTGTGACTCAGCTACCTGCACAACATTCACACTGTGACTCAGCTACCTGCACAACATTCACACTGTGACTCAGCTACCTGCACAACATTCACACTGTGACTCAGCTACCTGCACAACATTCACACTGTGACTCAGCTACCTGCACAACATTCACACTGTGACTCAGCTACCTGCACAACATTCACACTGTGACTCAGCTACCTGCACAACATTCACACTGTGACTCAGCTACCTGCACAACATTCACACTGTGACTCAGCTACTTGCACAACATTCACACTGTGACTCAGCTACCTGCACAACATTCACACTGTGACTCAGCTACCTGCACAACATTCACACTGTGACTCAGCTACCTGCACAACATTCACACTGTGACTCAGCTACCTGCACAACATTCACACTGTGACTCAGCTACCTGCACAACATTCACACTGTGGCTCAGCTACCTGCACAACATTCACACTGTGACTCAGCTACCTGCACAACATTCACTGTGACTCAGCTACCTGCACAACATTCACACTGACTCAGCTACCTGCACAACATTCACACTGTGACTCAGCTACCTGCACAACATTCACACTGTGACTCAGCTACCTGCACAACATTCACACTGTGACTCAGCTACTTGCACAACATTCACACTGTGACTCAGCTACCTGCACAACATTCACACTGTGACTCAGCTACCTGCACAACATTCACACTGTGACTCAGCTACCTGCACAACGTTCACACTGTGACTCAGCTACCTGCACAACGTTCACACTGTGTCTCAGCTACCTGCACAACATTCACACTGTGACTCAGCTACCTGCACAACATTCACACTGTGACTCAGCTACCTGCACAACATTCACACTGTGACTCAGCTACCTGCACAACATTCACTGTGACTCAGCTACCTGCACAACATTCACACTGACTCAGCTACCTGCACAACATTCACACTGTGACTCAGGTATTTGCACAACATTCACACTGTGACTCAGCTATCTGCACAACATTCACACTGTGATTCAGCTACCTGCACAACATTCACACTGTGACTCAGCTACCTGCACAACATTCACACTGACTCAGCTACCTGCACAACTTTCACACTGACTCATCTACCTGCACAACATTCACACTGTGACTCAGCTACCTGCACAACATTCACACTGTGACTCAGCTACCTGCACAACATTCACACTGTGACTCAGCTACCTGCACAACATTCACACTGTGACTCAGCTACCTGCACAACATTCACACTGACTCAGCTACCTGCACAACATTCACACTGTGACTCAGCTATCTGCACAACATTCACACTGTGACTCAGCTATCTGCACAACATTCACACTGTGATTCAGCTACCTGCACAACATTCACACTGTGACTCAGCTACCTGCATAACATTCACACTGTGACTCAGCTACCAGCACAACATTCACACTGTCGCTCACCTACCTGCACAACATTCACACTGACTCAGCTACCAGCACAACTTTCACACTGACTCAGCTACCTGCACAACATTCACTGTGACTCAGCTACCTGCACAACATTCACACTGTGACTCAGCTACCTGCACAACATTCACACTGTGACTCGGCTACCTGCACAACATTCACACTGTGATTCAGCTACCTGCACAACATTCACACTGTGACTCAGCTACCTGCACAACATTCACACTGACTCAGCTACCAGCACAACATTCACACTGTGACTCAGCTATCTGCACAACATTCACACTGTGACTCAGCTATCTGCACAACATTCACACTGTGACTCAGCTACCTGCACAACATTCACACTGTGACTCAGCTACCTGCACAACATTCACTCTGTACTCAGCTACCTGCACAACATTCACACTGTGACTCAGCTACCTGCACAACATTCACACTGTGGCTCAGCTACTTGCACAACATTCACACTGTGATTCAGCTACCTGCACAACATTCACACTGTGACTCAGCTACCTGCACAACATTCACACTGTGACTCAGCTACCTGCACAACATTCACACTGACTCAGCTACCTGCAAAATATCACACTGTGACTCAGCTGCCTGCACAACATTCACACTGTGACTCAGCTACCTGCACAACATTCACACTGATTCAGCTACTTGAACAACATTCACACTGTGACTCAGCTACCTGCACAACATTCACACTGTGACTCAGCTACCTGCACAACATTCACACTGTGATTCAGCTACCTGCACAACATTCACATTGACTCAACTACCTGCACAATATCACACTGACTCAGCTACTTGAACAACATTCACACTGTGACTCAGCTACCTGCACAACATTCACACTGTGACTCAGCTACCTGCACAACATTCACACTGTGACGCAGCTGTCTGCACAACATTCACATTGTGACTCAGCTACATGCACAACATTCACACTGTGACTCAGCTACCTGCACAACATTCACACTGTGACTCAGCTACCTGCACAACATTCACACTGACTCAGCTACCTGCACAACATTCACACTGTGACTCAGCTACTTGCACAACATTCACAGTGACTCAGCTACCTGCACAACATTCACACTGACTCAGCTTCCTGCACAACATTCACACTGTGATTCAGCTACTTGCACAACATTCACAGTGACTCAGCTACCTGCACAACATTCACACTGTGACTCAGCTGCCTGCACAATATTCACACTGTGACTCAGCTACCTGCACAACATTCACACTGTGACTCAGCTACCTGCACAATATTCACACTGTGACTCAGCTACCTGCACAACATTCACACTGTGACTCAGCTACTTGCACAACATTCACACTGTGACTCAGCTACCTGCACAACATTCACACTGTGACTCAGCTACCTGCACAACATTCACACTGTGATTCAGCTACCTGCACAACATTCACATTGACTCAGCTACCTGCACAACATTCACACTGTGACTCAGCTACCTGCACAACATTCACACTGTGACTCAGCTACCTGAACAACATTCACACTGTGACTCAGCTACCTGCACAACATTCACACTGTGACTCAGCTACCTGCACAACATTGACACTGTGATTCAGCTACCTGCACAACATTCACATTGACTCAGCTACCTGCACAACATTCACACTGTGACTCAGCTACCTGCACAACATTCACACTGTGACTCAGCTACCTGCACAACATTCACACTGTGACTCAGCTACCTGCACAACATTCACACTGTGACTCAGCTACCTGCACAACATTGACACTGTGACTCAGCTACCTGCACAACATTCACACTGTGACTCAGCTACTTGCACAACATTCACACTGTGACTCAGCTACCTGCACAACATTCACACTGTGACTCAGCTACCTGCACAATATTCACACTGTGACTCAGCTACCTGCACAACATTCACACTGTGTTTCAGCTACCTGCACAACATTCACACTGTGACTCAGCTACCTGCACAACATTCACACTGTGACTCAGCTACCTGCACAACATTCACACTGTGTTTCAGCTACCTGCACAACATTCACACTGTGACTCAGCTACCTGCACAACATTCACACCGTGACTCAGCTACCTGCACAACATTCACACTGTGACTCAGCTACCTGCACAACGTTCACACTGTGTCTCAGCTACCTGCACAACATTCACACTGTGACTCAGCTACCTGCACAACATTCACACTCTGACTCAGCTACCTGCACAACATTCACACTGTGACTCAGCTACCTGCACAACATTCACACTGTGACTCAGCTACCTTCACAACATTCACACTGACTCAGCTACCTGCACAACATTCACACTGTGACTCAGCTACCTGCACAACATTCACACTGACTCAGCTACCTGCACAACATTCACACTGTGACTCAGCTACCTGCACAACATTCACACTGACTCAGCTACCTGCACAACATTCACACTGTGACTCAGCTATTTGAACAACATTCACACTGACTCAGCTATCTGCACAACATTCACACTGTGATTCAGCTACCTGCACAACATTCACACTGTGACTCAGCTACATGCACAACATTCACACTGACTCAGCTACCTGCACAACTTTCACACTGACTCAGCTACCTGCACAACATTCACACTGTGACTCAGCTACCTGCACAACATTCACACTGTGACTCAGCTACCTGCACAACATTCACACTGTGACTCAGCTACCTGCACAACATTCACACTGTGACTCAGCTACCTGCACAACATTCACACTGTGACTCAGCTACCTGCACAACATTCACACTGTGACTCAGCTACCTGCACAACATTCACACTGTGACTCAGCTACCTGTACAACATTCACACTGACTCAGCTACCTGCACAACATTCACACTGTGACTCAGCTATCTGCACAACATTCACACTGTGATTCAGCTACCTGCACAACATTCACACTGTGACTCACCTACCTGCACAACATTCACAGTGACTCAGCTACCTGCGCAACTTTCACACTGACTCAGCTACCTGCACAACATTCACTGTGACTCAGCTACCTGCACAACATTCACACTGTGACTCAGCTACCTGCACAACATTCACACTGTGACTCAGCTACCTGCACAACATTCACACTGTGACTCAGCTACCTGCACAACATTCACACTGTGACTCA
Organism: Cherax quadricarinatus; assembly: GCF_038502225.1. Classification (NCBI taxonomy): domain Eukaryota; kingdom Metazoa; phylum Arthropoda; class Malacostraca; order Decapoda; family Parastacidae; genus Cherax; species Cherax quadricarinatus. The sequence continues at coordinate 58,809,162 of NC_091292.1, forward strand.
GCTACCTGCACAACATTCACACTGTGGCTCAGCTACTTGCACAACATTCACACTGTGATTCAGCTACCTGCACAACATTCACACTGTGACTCAGCTACCTGCACAACATTCACACTGTGACTCAGCTACCTGCAAAATATCACACTGTGACTCAGCTGCCTGCACAACATTCACACTGTGACTCAGCTACCTGCACAACATTCACACTGTGACTCAGCTACTTGAACAACATTCACACTGTGACTCAGCTACCTGCACAACATTCACACTGTGACTCAGCTACCTGCACAACATTCACACTATGACTCAGCTACCTGCACAACATTCACACTGTGACTCAGCTACCTGCACAACATTCACACTGTGACTCAGCTACTTGAACAACATTCACACTGTGACTCAGCTACCTGCACAACATTCACACCGTGACTCAGCTACCTGCACAACATTCACACTGTGATTCAGCTACCTGCACAACATTCACACTGTGACTCAGCTACCTGCACAACATTCACACTGTGACTCAGCTACCTGCACAACATTCACACTGTGATTCAGCTACCTGCACAACATTCACACTGTGACTCAGCTACCTGCACAACATTCACATTGACTCAGATACCTGCCCAATATCACACTGTGACTCAGGTGCCTGCACAACATTCACACTGTGACTCAGCTGTCTGCACAACATTCACACTGTGACTCAGCTACATGCACAACATTCACAGTGTGACTCAGCTACATGCACAACATTCACACTGTGACTCAGCTACCTGCACAACATTGACACTGTGACTCAGCTACTTGCACAACTTTCACAGTGACTCAGCTACTTGCACAACATTCACAGTGACTCAGCTACCTGCACAACATTCACACTGTGACTCACCTACTTGCACAACATTCACAGTGACTCAGCTACCTGCACAACATTCACACTGTGACTCAGCTGCCTGCACAATATTCACACTGTGACTCAGCTACCTGCACAATATTCACACTGTGACTCAGCTACCTGCACAACATTCACACTGTGACTCAGCTACCTGCACAACATTCACACTGTGACTCAGCTACTTGCACAACATTCACACTGTGACTCAGCTACCTGCACAACATTCACACTGTGACTCAGCTACCTGCACAACATTCACACTGTGATTCAGCTACCTGCACAATATTCACACTGTGACTCAGCTACCTGCACAATATCACACTGTGACTCAGCTGCCTGCACAACATTCACACTGTGACTCAGCTGTCTGCACAACATTCACATTGTGACTCAGCTACCTGCACAACATTCACACTGTGACTCAGCTACCTG
>NC_091292.1:58820491-59045491 GCF_038502225.1 Cherax quadricarinatus
GAAAGGCCCCTGGGAGCTAGTGATCATGTGGTTCTGTGCTTCGACTACATAGTTGAGTTCCCAGTGGAGAGAGTAGCAGGAATAGGCTGGGAAAAACCAAACTACAAAAGGGGGAACTACTCAGGCATGAGGAACTTCCTTCAAGACATTCAGTGGGAGAGGGAACTGACAGGAAAACCAGTACAAGAAATGATGGACTATGTAGCAACAAAATGCAAGGAGGCAGAGAGGTTTGTTCCCAAGGGAAACAGAAATAATGGGAAGAACAGAACGAGTCCTTGGTTCACCCAAAGGTGTAGGGAGGCAAAAACTAGGTGTACTAGAGAATGGAAAAGGTACAGAAGACAGAGAACTCAGGAAAATAAAGAAATCAGCCGAAGAGCCAGAAACGAATATGCACAGATAAGAAGTGAGGCTCAGAGACAATATGAAAATGACATAGCATCAAAAGTAAAGACTGACCCGAAGCTGTTGTACAGCCACATCAGGAGGAAAACAACAGTCAAGGACCAGGTAATCAGACTGAGGAAGGGTGATGGGGAATTCACAAGAAACGACCGAGAGGTTTGTCAGGAGCTCAACACAAGATTTAAAGAGGTATTTACAGTGGAAACCAGTAGGACTCCAAGAAATCAGAACAGGGGGGCACACCAGCAAGTGCTGGATGAGGTACATATAACCAAGGAGGAGGTGAAGAAGCTGCTATGCGAACTTGACACCTCAAAGGCGGTGGGACCAGACAACATCTCTCCATGGGTCCTTAAAGAGGGAGCAGAAATATTGTGTGAGCCATTAACAAAGATCTTCAACACATCATTTGAAACTGGGCAACTCCCTGAGGTATGGAAAATGGCAAATGTAGTCCCAATTTTTAAAAAGGGAGACAGACATGAGGCACTAAACTACAGACCTGTATCACTAACGTGTATAGTATGCAAGGTCATGGAGAAGATCATCAGGAGGAGAGTGGTGGGGCACCTGGAAAGAAACAAGTGTATAATTGACAACCAGCACAGTTTCAGGGAAGGAAAATCCTGTGTCACAAACCTACTAGAGTTTTATGACAAGGTGACAGAAGTAAGACAAGAGAGAGAGGGGTGGATCGACTGCATATTTTTGGACTGCAAGAAGGCATTCGACAGTTCCTCACAAGAGGTTACTGCAAAAGCTAGAGGACCAGGCACACATAACAGGAAAGGCACTGCAATGGATCAGAGAATATCTGACAGGGAGGCAACAACGAGTCATGGTACGCGACGAGGTGTCAGAGTGGGCGCCTGTGACAAGCGGGGTTCCACAGGGGTCAGTCCTAGGACCTGTGCTGTTCTTGGTATATGTGAACGACATAACGGAAGGGATAGACTCAGAAGTGTCCCTGTTTGCAGATGATGTGAAGTTAATGAGAAGAATCAAATCGGATGAGGATCAGGCAGGACTACAAAGAGACCTGGACAGGCTACAAGCCTGGTCCAGCAACTGGCTCCTTGAATTTAACCCTGCCAAATGCAAAGTCATAAAGATTGGGGAAGGGCAAAGAAGACCGCAGACACAATATAGTTTAGATGGCCAAAGACTGCAAACCTCACTCAAGGAAAAAGATCTGGGGGTGAGTATAACACCGAGCATATCTCCTGAGGCGCACATCAATCAGATAACTGCTGCAGCATACGGGCGCCTGGCAAAGCTATGGATAGCGTTCCGATACCTCAGTAAGGATTCGTTTAAGACTCTGTATACCATCTACGTCAGGCCCATACTGGAGTATGCAGCACCAGTTTGGAATCCACACCTAGTCAAGCACGTCAAGAAATTAGAGAAAGTGCAAAGGTTTGCAACAAGACTAGTCCCAGAGCTACGGGGATTGTCCTATGAAGAAAGGTTGAGGGAAATCGGCCTGACGACACTGGAGGACAGGAGGGTCAGGGGAGACATGATAACGACATATAAAATACTGCGCGGAATAGACGAGGTGGACAAAGACGGGATGTTCCAGAGATGGGACACAGACACAAGAGGTCACAATTGGAAGTTGAAGACTCAGATGAATCAAAGGGATGGTAGGAAGTATTTCTTCAGTCATAGAGTAGTCAGGCCATGGAATAGCCTAGAAAGTCATGTAGTGGAGGCGGGAACCATACATAGTTTTAAGGCGAGGTATGATAGAGCTCATGGGGCAGGGAGAGAGAGGACCTAGTAGCAATCAGCGAAGAGGCGGGGCCAGGAGCTGTGACTCGACCCCTGCAACCACAAATAGGTGAGTACAAATAGGTGAGTACACACACACGACACACGACACACACACACACACACACGACACACACACACACACACGACACACACACACACACACGACACACACACACACACACGACACACACACACACACGACACACACACACACACACGACACACACACACACACACACACACACACACACACACACACACACACACACACAAGTTGAAGGTTTGGTACACAAATGCAGATGGATTAACGAATAAACATGAGGAATGGCAAGAAAGAATCAATGAGAAGTCCCCAGACATCATAGCAGTTACAGAAACAAAACTCATGGAGACAATAACAGATGCAATCTTCACAAAGTGGTCATTGCAGTGATGTATAATCCACCACAGAAATGCAGGAGGACAAGAGAGGAATATGAAGAGAGCAACAGAGCAATGGTGGACACACTTGCTGAGGTGGCAAGAAGAGCTCACTCCAGCAGAGCAAAGTTGCTGGTTATGGGGGATTTCAACCACAGGGAGATTGACTTGGAAAACCTGGAGCCACATGGGGGTCCCGAAACATGGAGAGCCAGGATGTTGGACGTGGTGCTGGAAAACCTCATGCACCAACATGTTAAGGACACTACCAGAGTGAGAGGGGAGGATGAACCAGCAAGATTGGACCTTGTGTTCACCCTGGACAGCTCAGACATTGAGGACATCAAGTATGAAAGTCCCCTAGGAGCTAGCGACCACGTGGTTCTGTGCTTTGAATACATAGTAGAGCTGCAAGTGGAGAGAATAACAGGAGTAGAATGGGAAAAGCCTGACTATAAAAGAGGGGACTACATAGGGTTGAAGAACTTCCTGCGGGAGGTCCAGTGGGACAGAGAACTGGCAGGAAAGCCAGTAAATGAAATGATGGAATATGTAGCAACAAAATGCAAGGAGGCAGTGGAAAGGTTCATTCCCAAGGGCAACAGTAACAACGGGAAGACCAGAACAAGCCCCTGGTTTACCCGACGGTGTAAGGAGGCAAAAACAAAGTGCAATAGAGAATGGAAAAAGTACAGAAGGCAGAGAACACACGAAAATAGGGAGATCAGTCGCAGAGCCAGGAATGAGTACGCACAGGTAAGGAGGGAGGCCCAGCGACAGTATGAAAATGACATAGCAGCGAGAATCAAGACTGACCCGAAACTGTTGTATAGCCACATCAGGAGGAAGACAACAGTCAAAGACCAGGTGATCAGATTAAGGACAGAAGGTGGAGAACTCACAAGAAATGATCAGGAGGTATGTGAGGAGCTGAACAGGAGATTTAAGGAAGTTTTTACAGTAGAGACAGGAAGGGCTGTGGGAAGACAGCACAGAAGGGAACATCAAGAGGGAATATACCAACAAGTGTTGGATGACATACGAACAACTGAGGAGGAGGTGAAGAAGCTCTTAAGTGACCTTGACACCTCAAAGGCGATGGGACCGGACAACATCTCCCCATGGGTCCTTAGAGAAGGAGCAGAGATGCTGTGTGTGCCTCTAGCCACAATCTTCAACACATCCCTTGAAACTGGGCAACTACCTGAGAAATGGAAGACTGCTAATGTAGTCCCCATATTTAAGAAAGGAAACAGAAACGAGGCACTAAACTACAGACCTGTGTCTCTGACATGTATTGTGTGCAAAGTCATGGAGAAGATTATCAGGAGGAGAGTGGTCGAACACCTGGAAAGGAACAAGATTATAAATGAAAACCAGCATGGGTTCATGGAAGGCAAATCTTGTATCACAAACCTCCTGGAGTTTTATGACAAGGTAACAGAAGTAAGACACGAGAGAGAGGGTTGGGTAGATTGCGTTTTCCTAGACTGCAGGAAGGCCTTTGACACAGTTCCCCACAAGAGATTAGTGCAGAAGCTGGAGGATCAGGCACACGTAAAAGGAAGGGCACTGCAATGGATAAGGGAATACCTGACAGGGAGGCAGCAACGAGTCATGGTATGTGAAGAGGTATCACAGTGGGCGCCTGTTACGAGCGGGGTCCCACAGGGGTCAGTTCTAGGACCAGTGCTATTTTTGATATATGTGAACGACATGATGGAAGGAATAGACTCTGAAGTGTCCCTGTTCGCAGATGACGTGAAGTTGATGAGAAGAATTAAATCGGACGAGGATGAGGCAGGACTGCAAAGAGACCTGGAGAGGCTGGACATGTGGTCCAGTAACTGGCTTCTCGAATTCAATCCAGCCAAATGCAAAGTCATGAAGATTGGGGAGGGGCAAAGAAGACCGCAGACAGAGTATAGGCTAGGTGGACAAAGACTACAGACCTCACTCAGGGAGAAAGACCTTGGGGTGACCATAACACCGAGCACATCACCGGAGGCACACATCAACCAAATAACCGCTGCAGCATACGGGCGCCTGGCAAACCTGAAAATAGCGTTCCGATACCTTAATAAGGAATCGTTCAAGACACTGTACACTGTGTATGTTAGGCCCATACTGGAGTATGCAGCACCAGTCTGGAACCCACACCTGGTCAAGCACGTCAAGAAGTTAGAGAAAGTACAAAGGTTTGCAACAAGGCTAGTCCCAGAGCTCAAGGGAATGTCGTACGAGGAAAGGTTAAGGGAAATCGGACTGACGACACTGGAGGACAGAAGGGTCAGGGGAGACATGATAACGACATACAAGATACTGCGGGGAATAGACAAGGTGGACAGAGATAGGATGTTCCAGAGAGGGGACACAGGGACAAGGGGTCACAACTGGAAGCTGAAGACTCAGACGAGTCACAGGGACGTTAGGAAGTATTTCTTCAGTCATAGAAATGTCAGCAAGTGGAATAGCCTAGCAAGTGAAGTAGTGGAGGCAGGAACCATACATAGTTTTAAGAAGAGGTATGACAAAGCTCAGGAAGCAGAGAGAGGACCCAGTAGCGATCAGTGAAGAGGCGGGGCCAGGAGCTGAGTCTCGACCCCTGCAACCACAATTAGGAAAGTACAATTAGGTGAGTACACACACACACACACACACACACACACACACACACACACACACACACACACACACGACACACACACACACACACACACACACACACGACACCACACACACACACACTACACACACACACACACACACACACACACACACACACGAGACACACACACACACACACACACACACACACACGAGACACACACACACACACACACACACACGAGACACACACACACACACACACACACACACACACACACACACACGACACACACACACACACACACACACACGACACACACACACACACACGACACACACACACACACACACACACACACACACACACACGACACACACACACACACACACACACACACACGATACACACACACGACACACACACACACACACACACACACACACACACACACACACACACACGACACACACACACACACACACACACGACACACACACACACACACGACACACACACACACACACACAACACACACACACGACACACACGACACACACACACACGACACACACACACACACGACACACACACACACACACACACACACACACACACACGACACACACACACACACGACACACACACACACGACACACACACACACGACACACACACACACACACACGACACACACACACACGACACACACACACACACAAGACACACACCACACACACACACACACACACACACACACACACACACACGACACACACACACACACACACACACACACACACACACACACACACGACACACACACACACACACACACACGACACACACACGACACACACACACACACGACACACACACACACACACACACACACACACACACACACACGACACACACACACACACGACACACACACACACACACACACACACACACACACACACACACACACGACACACACACACACACACACACACACGACACACACACACACACACACGACACACACACACGACACACACACACACGACACACACACACACACACACACACCAAACACACACACACGACACACACACACACACACACACACACACACACGACACACACACACACGAGACACACACACACACACACACACACACACACACACACACACACACACACACACACACAATATGCAGACAAAATGTAGATTTTGTTTCCACCACTCTGAAATTTACATACACGTAAATTGAAAAACTGGCGGAAGAAAAGTGTATACATGAGTCAGTGTAGAGGTGATGGAACAATGTATACATGTATGAGTCAGTGTAGAGGTGATGGAACAATGTATACATGTATGAGCCAGTGTAGAGGTGATGGAACAATGTATACATGTATGAGTCAGTGTAGAGGTGATGGAACAATGTATACATGTATGAGTCAGTGTAGAGGTGATGGAACAATGTATACATGTATGAGCCAGTGTAGAGGTGATGGAACAATGTATACATGTATGAGTCAGTGTAGAGCTGATGGAACAATGTATACATGTATGAGCCAGTGTAGAGCTGATGGAACAATGTATACATGTATGAGCCAGTGTAGAGGTGATGGAACAATGTATACATGTATGAGCTAGTGTAGAGGTGATGGAACAATGTATACATGTATGAGTCAGTGTAGAGCTGATGGAACAATGTATACATGTATGAGTCAGTGTAGAGCTGATGGAACAATGTATACATGTATGAGTCAGTGTAGAGCTGATGGAACAAAATATACATGTATGAGTCAGTGTAGAAATGATGGAACAATGTATACATGTGTGAGTCAGTGTAGAGCTGACGGAACAATGTATACATGTGTGAGTCAGTGTAGAGCTAATGGAACAATGTATACATGTATGAGTCAGTGTAGAGCTGATGGAACAATGTATACATGTATGAGTCAGTGTAGAGCTGATGGAACAATGTATACATGTATGAGTCAGTGTAGAGCTGATGGAACAATGTATACATGTATGAGTCAGTGTAGAGCTGATGGAACAATGTATACATGTATGAGTCAGTGTAGAGCTGATGGAACAATGTATACATGTATGAGCCTGTGTAGAGCTGATGGAACAATGTATACATGTATGAGTCAGTGTAGAGCTGATGGAACAATGTATACATGTATGAGTCAATGTAGAGCTGATGGAACAGTGCATACATGCATGAGCCAGTGTAGAGCTGATGGAACAATGTATACATGTATGAGTCAGTGTAGAGCTGATGGAACAATGTATACATGTATGAGTCAGTGTAGAGCTGATGGAACAATGTATACATGTATGAGTCAGTGTAGAGCTGATGGAACAAAGTATACATGTATGAGGCAGTGTAGACCTGATGGAACAATGTATACATGTATGAGTCAGTGTAGACCTGATGGAACAATGTATACATGTATGAGTCAGTGTAGAGCTGATGGAACAGTGTATACATGTATGAGCCTGTGTAGAGCTGATGGAACAATGTATACATGTATGAGTCAGTGTAGAGCTGATGGAACAATGTATACATGTATGAGGCAGTGTAGACCTGATGGAACAATGTATACATGTATGAGTCAGTGTAGACCTGATGGAACAATGTATACATGTATGAGTCAGTGTAGACCTGATGGAACAATGTATACATGTATGATCGTGTAGAGCTGATGGAACAATGTATACATGTATAAGCCAGTGTAGAGCAGATGAAACAATGTATACGTGTATGAGTCAGTGTAGAGCTGATGGAACAATGTATACATGTATGAGTCAGTGTAGAGGTGATGGAACAATGTATACATGTATGAGCCAGTGTAGAGGTGATGGAACAATGTATACATGTATGAGTCAGTGTAGAGGTGATGGAACAATGTATATATGTATGAGTCAGTGTAGAGGTGATGGAACAATGTATACATGTATGAGCCAGTGTAGAGGTGATGGAACAATGTATACATGTATGAGTCAGTGTAGAGCTGATGGAACAATGTATACATGTATGAGCCAGTGTAGAGCTGATGGAACAATGTATACATGTATGAGCCAGTGTAGAGGTGATGGAACAATGTATACATGTATGAGCCAGTGTAGAGGTGATGGAACAATGTATACATGTATGAGTCAGTGTAGAGCTGATGGAACAATGTATACATGTATGAGGCAGTGTAGACCTGATGGAACAATGTATACATGTATGAGTCAGTGTAGAGCTGATGGAACAATGTATACATGTATGAGTCAGTGTAGAGCTGATGGAACAGTGTATACATGTATGAGCCTGTGTAGAGCTGATGGAACAATGTATACATGTATGAGTCAGTGTAGAGCTGATGGAACAATGTATACATGTATGAGGCAGTGTAGACCTGATGGAACAATGTATACATGTATGAGTCAGTGTAGACCTGATGGAACAATGTATACATGTATGAGTCAGTGTAGACCTGATGGAACATTGTATACATGTATGATCGTGTAGAGCTGATGGAACAATGTATACATGTATAAGCCAGTGTAGAGCAGATGGAACAATGTATACGTGTATGAGTCAGTGTAGAGCTGATGGAACAATGTATACATGTATGAGTCAGTGTAGAGTTGATGGAACAATGTATACATGTATGAGTCTGTAGAGCTGATGGAACAATGTATACATGTATGAGTCAGTGTAGAGCTGATGGAACAATGTATACATGTATGAGCCAGTGTAGAGCTGATGGAACAGTGTATACATGTATGAGCCAGTGTAGAGCTGATGGAACAATGTATACATGTATGAGTCAGTGAAGAGCTGATGAAACAATGTATACATGTATGAGTCAGTGTAGAGCTGATGGAACAATGTATACATGTATGAGTCAGTGTAGAGCTGATGGAACAGTGTATACATGTATGAGCCAGTGTAGAGCTGATGGAACAATATATACATGTATGAGTCAGTGTAGAGCTGATGGAACAATGTATACATGTATGAGTCAGTGTAGAGCTGATGGAACACTGTATACATGTATGAGCCAGTGTAGAGCTGATGGAACAATGTATACATGTATGAGTCAGTGTAGACCTGATGGAACAATGTATACATGTATGAGTCAGTGTAGAGCTGGTGGAACAGTGTATACATGTATGAGTCAGTGTAGAGCTGATGGAACAATGTATACATGTATGAGTCAGTGTAGAGCTGATGGAATAGAGTATACATGTATGAGTCAGTGTAGAGCTGATGGAATAGTGTATACATGTATGAGTCAGTGTAGAGCTGATGGAATAGTGTATACATGTATGAGTCAGTGTAGAGCTGATGGAATAGTGTATACATGTATGAGTCAGTGTAGAGCTGATGGAATAGTGTATACATGTATGAGTCAGTGTAGAGCTGATGGAACAATGTATACATGTATTAGTCAGTGTAGAGCTGATGGAACAATGTATACATGTATGAGTCAGTGTAGAGGTGATGGAACAATGTATACATGTATGAGCCAGTGTAGAGCTGATGGAACAATGTATACATGTATGAGTCAGTGTAGAGCTGATGGAACAATGTATACATGTAATGAGTCAGTGTAGAGCTGATGGAACAATGTATACATTTATGAGCCAGTTTAGAGCTGATGGTAAAATGTATACATGTATGAGCCAGTGTAGAGCTGATGGAACAATGTATACATGTATGAGTCAGTGTAGAGCTGATGGAATAGAGTATACATGTATGAGTCAGTGTACAGCTGATGGAATATTGTATACATGTATGAGTCAGTGTAGAGCTGTTAGAATAGTGTATACATGTATGAGTGTATATCATGTGGGAGTTCGACACGTGGATTAGGTAAGAAATACTCACGTAGGCTAGTAGTACGTATAATTACAGGTATGTGGAGAGAGCCCTGACAGCCGTTACCTTGTCTCCTCGCTCACTCTCGTCAACTAACTGACTGGCCGCCCACGTACCCATAGAGGGTCTTTGAATAATGCCAGGTCAGCGCAATATGAATAGACAGTGACTCAGGCAGAGACGGTTGGTCATTGAGTCAACGGTACACTGGTTACTGGTAACTGGTTACTACTACTGAGAGCTCGGCGACGCTAACGTATGTCATCCCGACATACAACTAATACAAACTAGAGATGGCAGGTATACGGCTTGGGCTGATTCTATACAATATCAAAGTACACAACAATTAAACAATATAACATACATAAGTAGAACATGGGAATGGAAGCTTACGTGACTGAAACTGTAATGCAATACAAGGTATACTATAGTACAACTTAAAACTCAATGAATGAACATCGAACTCAACGTTGAGATTACAAGTGATAAAAAAAAATTTTGATCGATCGATCTGTATTCATGTGATCTACGGATTCTGAGGAAGGAATATATACAAAGAAAGAGTGTTTAACAGAAAGGCAGATTCGGTGCACTCAAATCTAGACTGTTAACTCTCAGAACGCGGAGAGAACATGAACACAAAAAAATATTCTTGAATACTGATAAATTGATACCGTAATTATTCATCTATACAGGTTATTTACATTTAACCCCAACTCTGCTAGGGTAAGATTGACATATGCAGAATGGGTGTCATCTCTGGGAGGATCAAACTCTGTAGCATTGGCTAACTCATGCTGTATTTGAGGCAAATCTGAATTAGAAGTTACAAATGATACTTGAGGATTTCTCAATACCTGTCGTGTACGTAGGGAATAACGACACTCAGGTTGATCGTCTGACTGAGTATCAGAGGAAGAGAGTACAGGATCAGGAGGATTGTCAGAGTCTGTCACATTAGTCTGGGTTGGAACATCATTATCATCACATACTAACTTCATATGATCTAAATGCGATTCTTTATACTGACCAGTACTAATCTCTCTAACCTTATACTTATTACCAGTGATATGTTCAACTACTCGATAAGGACCAACAAACTTTTGATCAAGCTTTGGCATTGCAGACGTTTTGTTAAAGTTAATCAGCATAACTCTCGAACCTACTTTGATTTTGGATGGCTTTGCTCGAGTGTTTGCGACTCTTGTAAATTCAGCTGTTGATTTATGAAGTGTTTCACGGATTCTTCTAAAAACACTTTGAGCTAAGCTGGTACGAGTTGCTATGAAATCATCAGGGTTGTAATTTGGTTTCGGATTAGAATATAACAACTCATAAGGCAAACGTTTATCTACACCGTACAATGCATAATGTGGAGTGTCACCTATAGAAACATTGTAAGCAGAATTTATAGCACACTGCACATCAGGTATAACTTCATCCCAAGTTTCACTGTTGGGATTGATAGTGGCTCTCAAGACATCAAGTACTTTCTTATTGGTTCGTTCCGCTAACCCATTGCTGGCAGGATGATGAGGAACAATGGTGGATTTAGAGATCTTGTACAAGGTACACAAATTTTCAAGAATCTCATTACAGAATTCACCTCCATTATCTGTTACTAGGGACTTAGGGGTGGTATGCCTGCAGATAATGCGTTCTTTAAACGCTTTAGCTACTGTCTCGGCAGTCTTATCTGCAATAGGAACTAACTCACAATATCTGGTGAAATGGTCTACCATAACACACAGATGTTTGTTACCTTGGAGGGAACATTGGAAATTAGTTAACAAATCTAGCGCAACTCTTTCCCAAGGTTCGCTAGTAGTTGGATACACTTGGATTGGATTAGGACCATTAGCATTGCCTTTATGTTGCATGCAGACACTACATTTCTTAACATACTCAGAAATATCAGTTGCCATACGAGGCCAAAAGTATTTCAATCTGGCTTGTTTTACTGAACGATCCATACCAGGGTGTGCAACACCTGGTACATCGTGAACTAGCTGTAAGGCTACATTCACTAGTGACTGTGGAATTACTAACTGGTATACTCTTCTGCTAGGAGTACCCAACTCGGCTGTTCGATACAGTAATTCTTGGTTCATGACAAAGTCACTGATGGGTGCTGGTGGCTTCACAGTCAGAATAAGATCTTCCTGGAGCAGGAATCGAATCACACCAGACCACATGGGATCTGTTCGTTGAGCATTCTTTACATCTTCAGCACTAAATGGAGGGTCTGCAGTTACTATACTAACATGTCGCGATAAGGCATCTGCGACTACATTTGACTTGCCAGGTAAATGCTCAAAGGTGGGATTGAACTCTTGGATAGTCAAGGTCCATCTGGCTAACCTTCCAGTAGGTTGTTTGTTCTGGAATAAGGGTATCAGTGGAGCATGGTCTGTCAAGACATGAACAGAGTACTGATAAATAATGTCTCGGAAGTGCTTTAAAGACCATACTATTGCTAAAGCTTCTTGCTCAGTTACTGTATAATTACGTTCAGATTTGTAAGGACTCGGCTAGCAAATGCAACTGCGTTGTACTTGCCATCGGTCTTCTGAGCTAGTACGGCACCTATGCCAATTGAACTAGCATCAGTTGTCAGATAGAAGGGCTTAGAAAAATCTGGAAATTTCAAAATTGGAGCAGATGTTAGCTTTTCTTTTAGAGTTTGGAATGCTCTTTCTTGACGGAAGGTCCAAACAAAAGGAGCATCTTTCTTAAGCAACTCAGTTAGAGGAGCAGCTATGGAAGAAAAATTGGCAATGAAAGATCTATAAAAACCTGCTAAGCCCACAAAGGATCTTACGGCATCAGCAGTTTTGGGAGTTGGAAAATTTAGTACTGCAGTTACTTTACTTTGGTCAGTCGTAACCCCTCTAGGAGTGACTACGTGACCAAGAAACTTAATTTCTGATCTGAAAAATTGACATTTAGACAGTTTGATCTTTAAATTGGCTTCTTCAAGCTTACCAAGTACTACATCAAGTCTTTTCAAGTGTGTATCCACGTCTTTAGACATGACGATTACGTCATCTAAGTACACCATAAGTGCATTACCTATGAGACCTCTAAAGATATTAGTCATGAGCCTTGAGAACGTGATAGGGGAAGATCGTAATCCAAACGCCATACAGAGGAAGTGATAATGACCTGTAGGAGTGGAGAATGCAGTTAGCTCTTGGCTGTCCTCGTGAAGAGGGACTTGCCAAAACCCTTGTAACAAATCTAAGGTTGAAAAGACTTTGTTATCTCCGATATTACGTAAAAGATCACCCAGTACAGGGAGTGGAAAGTGATCTGGAATGGTTTTCGCGTTTAACTTCCTAAAGTCAATCACTGGGCGCCAAGTACCATCCTTCTTAGGTACTAGTATCAAGGGTGCATTCCAAGGTGAATTGCTAGGTGCAATAACTCCATCATCAAGCATTTGATTGATCAATTCTTCTGCGACAGCAACTTGTGAATGAGGCATTCTGTACGCAGGTATGTAGATAGGTCTAGTACCAGGTTCAAGTGGAATACAATGGGACAATAAGTTCGTTATACCCATCTTCTCACCTGGTAAAGCAATGGCTTTATGACGTTTGTTCAACAGAGTCAACAAACGCTTGACTTCATCTGGGAAGTCAGTGGGAGCTAAGTCTTTCTCCTCAACTGGTGGAACAGATTGATCCAGTGAAGTGGATGAGGTCTCCCCGGCAGAAATAGCACCGACCCACTGGTCAGGTGACAACTCATCCTCTACCTGAACAGGGTAAGGATAGTGAACAAGGTCAACAAGATTGGTATTTGCTCTGAGGCGAACACTGTGACCAGAAGTGTTGGCCAGGAAGAAATGGATCTTACTATCTCTTACAACATGTAAGGATGGTTCAACAAATAGACCTTTTACTTTGCAGGAATCACTGTCAACTAGGACGTTATCACCATCTGGAACACTAGGAACAAGAACAGACACTCTAGTGAGAGCACTAGCCGCAACAGAGACGTCTTTCTGCAGACGGCATGTGACATCAACAAGAGATGGCATTACTAGTTGCAAGTAATTGTTTTCCGACAAGGAAACTAGCAGGCATTGCAGGGATAGGTTGTGCACTCAAGGCAATCTGAGTGTCCTCGGACACTTGAGGCATCGGACTATCCTGCAAGTCTGAAGGTATAGGTGGAATACTGATGGGAGTGACAGAATTACCAGTGCCTGACCGCTTGGGTACGCTACTGGAGAATGCATTAGCTTGTAAGGACTTAATCCGTACATCATACTCTGCAGCAGTATAACAGATTTCTGATCAAAGCTGGTAACCCCAGAATGGAACGATCAAGTCGTCAATTTGGGCATGCCATCGATAAGGGTCGAGCACAATGCGTAAGTCTCGCATGGAAGCAAATCCCAGTAGAAGGTCACCAGGGAAAGTAATCTGGTCGACAACAAGGAAGGAAGCAGTGAAGTCTCTACCTTGGATAGAAAAGGTTAGGGAAGTCCGACCTCGGACACGCAGGTGAGAACCAGATACTCCACTAAGGGAGGACACATGAGTCGGTTCTACGAGAAGGACATGTCGTAACTTCTTATCCTTAAACAAACTAGACCTAATAATATTGACTTGCGCACCAGAGTCCATGAACAAATGAACGGGCGCATTATAAACAGATACTTGCACTATAGGGCCTATGGTTGCATTGGAAGTTATGTGCAAACAGAAAGGTGGATTGTCATCAGAAAAGACTTGTTCTACTTCATCCCCAAATTCATCTATGTCAGAGACATGTGAAGCAACATCATCAGCAGGATTGTCATTCTCGAGACTGCTTAAGGCTTCAAAGGAATTGTGAACGGGGATGGTGTACTCATTATCACCTACTGTCACCATGGGACGGTTTGACTGGGGCGCTCGAATTCCCCCGAATTGGAAGAACGAGCCTGGTTCTGGTTAGTTTGAGAATTGGAAGAATGAGCCTGGTTCTGGTTATTTTGAGAACCATGATATCTGTTTGCTCTACGGGTTCTGCGGTTGGAACGGCCAAAGAAAGACCTAGAGTACTGAAGGTTATAGAGAGCATTGCACTCCGATGTGTCATGTCCATGTATTCTATGATAAGTACAGTAGGAAAGATCTGGGTACTCATCATCAGTACGACGTCTCTTAGGGTAACTATTAGGACAATTAATTGCAATATGGCCACGGAAACCACAGTTGTAACAATTCCGCCGACTATGGTTACTGAATGTACTATGAATACTACGAGGTGTATAACAACTCTGTACACTAGTTCTTGGTGATCTCTGAGATGGTTGATGACCACGATTTGTCTCTGTGGCGCAAACAAGAGGTGGTGCAGACTGAGGCATATGTGTGACATTACTTTTGATACATGGGAAAGTACCCTGGGGGCACAAGGAACGTACATGATTTAAGGCTGTAAGTGGTTCCATTGTCACAGTTGGAGGATGAGCCTCATAAGCACACACAGAAGCAGGTGGCATTAGTTCTTTAATTGCTCCAAAAGCTGCTATTTTAGCAAGTGATTCTGTAAATGGTTTAGCCTCTTCAGGGAGAAAAGATGATGACTGGACAGCATTGATAAATGATGATAAAAGTTTGTCCAGTCTAACAGCAAATGCACTCAACGATTCATTACTCATGGGTGTAGCATTCACTAGTTCCCTAAGAACGACATATGGATCAGCTGTTTTTACTGGGACAAGGAAAGAACGAATCAGTTCCTCATATTGTGACCACTTAGTAAGATTCCTTTAGTCTCGCATATCAAGGAGATCAACAACGTGAACAGCAGCAGGGGATCGATAAAGAGCTTCTTTAGCAAGTCTGATAAGACTTTCCTCTGAAGGAGGACCTTCAACTAGAGCACTAGCACGAGAATGAATGGCTGCAAACCATGCTTCAAGACTATGTACATGGCCATTGAATAAAGGTAACGCATCAAGGGAATCACGAGTATAACTATAGTATCTCTGTGTCTGGGTCGGTCTGTCAGTCGGTAAGGAACTGTGAGGACTGATGACAGGGGCAACAGTAGCCTGAGAGGTCGGAGTGTCGACATTCACTAAAGTATCACTTGACGGTATGTGAGACATAATGGCAAAGTAGCACGAGAACAAATAAGGCAAAAATAATGAACAATAAAAATGATATAAAATTCTAGAATTGAAATAAAAGATATACAACTAATTCTGCAGAAGTGATAAAAAAAAAATGTCTAAGATACACTGCAAGAGGAAGGACAACTCAAGGTCAAGAAAAATTTACATTGAAATATACAAGTAAAAATATTACTGGAGACTGAATTAAATGCAAAATGAGCTGTCTTTACTCTTGCTAATAAAGAAATTAATTAATTAAATTTTAAATCAATGTAAAAGTATAAAATAAAATTATTAAATTGTTAACTGGGAAATTTAAGTATTTTCTAAGAATGCATAGACAAAATTAAAATATAATTCATAAAAATATTAATAAAAGAAAAATAATTCACTGCAGAACAAGTGCAACAAAATAAAGTGTAGAAATAATCACTGCAGTAATAAAGTGTCACTGGGAAAACTCAGGTAAAATAATGAAATAAAATTATGAAGAAAAAACTGATTGAACACTTTAACTCTTAATTGTAAATTAGACAAAACAATTTACTCAAGCAGAGTAAAGAAAACACTTTACGTTAAAAGTAATTAAAATTTCATCAAGAGTGAATTTGTTCAAAGAAATATAAAAATATGAATAAAATAAAACAAAGGAACAAAACGGGTAGGTTAACACTTACAGTGGCAGGGCACACTTCATTATTATAATATATTCTTACAACAAAATCCTGCTGTGACTGATACGACAATACAACAAAATCTTGCTGTGACTGATACGACAAAAATTTGCTGGCAAAAATAATGGTACACAGTCTGCGAAAAAATTAGAGGAATGAGACACTGCTGGCATACGAAAAAAAGACACACATAGAAATAAATGGATAATTTGGTATACTGGGGTGAATATCACTGCATGAAATACAATGACAATTACTGGAGAATACAACGCAGAAAGAATACAATAAAAAAAAATGAATCACTTCACACAGAGTGACTGACTGGTACACTACACAATAATACTTACTAGAGACAGGAGTAGCATAAAGAAAAAAAAAAACACAGATAAAAAAAATATAAGATAAGTGAAAACACT
This sequence comes from Cherax quadricarinatus, assembly GCF_038502225.1. Lineage (NCBI taxonomy): Eukaryota > Metazoa > Arthropoda > Malacostraca > Decapoda > Parastacidae > Cherax > Cherax quadricarinatus. Next base: position 58,837,789 of record NC_091292.1, read on the forward strand.
GAAAAATATTATAAAAATAATGAGTCAAAGAAATACTGCGTTTACACTGAAAACACAAGGTTTAGAGTACACAAGCAATTTACTATAAATGTCTCACACACGCAAATGTCTTTAAATGCAAGAAAAATGTCTCTAAATTATCACTGAAGTCTGTAGTAGTCGGGTGATTACTGGAGATGAGGGTAGGATGTAGGGTGTCCTACGCGGTGAGTGACTGACGCCTCCTATACTCACTGTTGTCGGAAGAAATGCGCTCTCTCGGTGGACTCCATAATTGGGTATCGTTGGCGCTCACCTACAATCTCTTGACCAATTATGTGAGCCAAAACAGTATTAGGACCCGGTACAAGGGTACAAACAACCACAGGTAGATGAGGTGGGTGGCTGGTGGTCGTGGTGGCGCGTGGTGGTGGGGGCAACAGAACGGCCCTGTGCTCTCTCACTGCCACGCACTTCTCACCACTCACGAAGGTGGCTTGTAAGCCACTCTATGCCACAGGGATGGTGAAGAACACTCTTAGCATCCAACAGGGAGCACAAAGCGATATAGACAATACTTCAGAGGAACTCGGCTTACTTCTTACTGCGTGGCTTACTTCTCTCTCTCAGCTGGGTTAGAAGCTGGGTTGGCTGACTGGCTTAACCCACAAGAATGGCTGGCTGGAAGACGTGTAACGATGCACAAAGCACGGAGGAGCAGTTGGATGACAGGAGACAGGCTGGATGATAGGCTGACTGGCGTTCACTTCCACAGTCTGGCTTACTGACTGGCTTAATTGCAAAATCCGGGTCAACCCCTCGGAGATTGAAGCAATTAGCACACGAACTAAGCCAGGAAGCTTGAAACGGCTGCAACAGGCTTGCAGGCTGAAGGTGGTGAGTGAGGGTAGTGCTGGTGGGTGAGAGTTCACCTTTGACCCTGCCGGCTACGCACAAACAGCCTTCTACATCTTAAATTACTCTTAAAAACGTAAATCCACGCTCCACACCGGTGCCACCATTTATCATGTGGGAGTTCGACACGTGGATTAGGTAAGAAATACTCACGTAGGCTGGTAGTACGTATAATTACAGGTATGTGGAGAGAGCCCTGACAGCCGTTACCTTGTCTCCTCGCTCACTCTCGTCAACTAACTGACTGGCCGCCCACGTACCCATAGAGGGTCTTTGAATAATGCCAGGTCAGCGCAATATGAATAGACAGTGACTCAGGCAGAGACGGTTGGTCGTTGAGTCAACGGTACACTGGTTACTGGTAACTGGTTACTACTACTGAGATGTAGAGCTGATGGAACAATGTATACATGTATGAGTCAGTGTAGAGCTGATGGAATAGAGTATACATGTATGAGTCAGTGTAGAGCTGATGGAATAATGTATACATGTATGAGTCACGGCAGCCGCAGCAAGCAACAACAAGGCTGCTCCTATATCTTGCCGTCCCCTGGGCCTATCCGAACTCCAGTGATGGCCAAATTTGCAAGTACTGCTGCAACAACATGCAAGGAACCTATAGTGACATAAAAACTGACGGTGACGACAACGAAATGGACTAAATATGATAAAAGAGGGACCGGCATTCAAGTACCAGACCTGCTGCCAGACGTGAACCAGACATGAGACGTTTTCCACTACAATGAAATAACTGACCTCCATATCAACTGCACCAGTGTTTAACGGGAAGACAACATGGCAGAAAACCTGATCAACTTAATCTCCAAGGAAATGACAGGTCTGTAGGACTTTTTTCTTCAGTGCCAAACGAGGGAAAGAATTGAGCATTTAAACATGGCTGACCGGCATCCAAACAGCCGCTACTGCCAGACGTACAACTAGCGAAGTGAAATTCTCATCTTTACTGACGTTCATCTGTTGACAGTAGCATCATATCTGTACCACCATCATATCACCTGTACCAGTGCTAACGAGAGGGAAACATAGGAGACATCGTCAAATCAACAGTACAAAACTCCAAGGTTATAGGTCGGATATCCCTCAGTGCCAGTCGTGAGAAAGAAGTGAAGAGTTAAACAGTCAAGGTTAATGTTTTAGTAGCTGACCTATATTTAGCTGACCAGTGTACAGTGAGAGAATCATAGCAGAAAACGCCAAATATATCTATAAACTCAAGGAAAGTCAGGTTGTAGGTGGCGTTACTCCCCTCAGTGTTTTAAAAATGGCTGAGTCAGCAGAACAGGTCAGGAGACAACAACACCACACAACCCCCGATAAATGGAATTGATGAGGATTTGGAAGCATAAAACCATGGATTAAACCTTTCTGATCTACCAGAATGGAAAGGAGTTAGAAGTTAATTGGGGAAGCCAGACTGTGAAGTGAGATGGGAAGGGGAGTGTGTAATAAGGGGTTAACTGTAAGGGTTTTGTGAAGTTAAGGGAAAAGTGAGCAGTGAAGAGGGTTTTGAAGAGGAAATTTTACTAGTAATTCAGTGGTGATTGCTAAAGCAGATACTAAGTGTACTAGAGACTGGAAAAGAGAAATAAATATTATTGTATATGAGTAAAAGAGCGAAGAGTGAAAATGGCAGGCATTAGGGGGGTACAGGCTGCCATAATTATATTTATATTTCTTCTTCAATTCCATGAAGAAAGAAATCAGTCATGGGGGCTGGAAAAGGTGAATGGAGTAACAGCGCCCTGGACAGTAAAAGCCCAACAGTTGCCATCCTAATAACTAGAACAGAGTATACTACTGACTCCGGCCATACAATAGAGCGGAAAAATAATGTAAGGGACCTGGGAGTAGTAATGTCTGAGGATCTCACTTTCAAGGATCACAACAGTGCCACGATCGCACGTGCAAAGAAAATGATAGGATGGATAATGAGAACTTTCAAAACGAGAGATGCCAAGCCCATGATGATCCTTTTCAAATCACTTGTTCTCTCTAGGCTGGAATACTGCTGTACATTAACATCTCCATACAAAGCAGGTGAAATCGCAGATCTAGAGAGTGTACAGAGATCCTTTACTGCACGTATAAGTTCTGTCAAGCACCTTAACTACTGGGAACGCTTGGAAGCACTTGACTTGTACTCGTTGGAACGCAGGAGGGAGAGATATATCATAATCTACACTTGGAAAATCTTGGAAGGAATGGTCCCAAATCTGCACACAGAAATCACTCCCTACGAAAGTAAAAGACTGGGCAGGCGATGCAAAATGCCGCCAATAAAAAGTAGGGGCGCCATTGGTACACTAAGAGAAAACACCATAAGTGTCCGGGGCCCAAAACTGTTCAACAGCCTCCCATCAAGCATTAGGGGAATTGCCAATAAACCCCTGGCTGCCTTCAAGAGAGAGCTGGACAGATACCTAAAGTCGGTGCCGGATCAGCCGGGCTGTGGCTCGTACATCGGACTGCGTGCGGCCAGCAGTAACAGCCTAGTTGATCAGGCCCTGATCCATCGGGAGGCCTGGTCGTGGACCGGGCCGCGGGGGCGTTGATCCCCGGAATAACCTCCAGGTAACCTCCAGGTATGTATGAGTCAGTGTAGAGCTGATGGAAGTGTATACATGTATGAGTCAGTGTAGAGCCGATGGAATAGTGTATACATGTATGAATCAGTGAAGAGCTGATGGAATAGTGTATACATGTATGAGTCAGTGAAGAGCTGATGGAACAATGTTTACCCCGGAATGATCCCCGGAATAACCTCCAGGTAACCTCCAGGTAGCAGAAAAGCAAATGTCACTATCGCCGCAAGGTATGGCAACACCGCATACCCAAACAAAAACAGTGGCACACAGCTCTTATTGTAGCGCTCTTAAGTGGTGATATCCAAATTAATCCAGGACCTCAAACTATTGTGCAGAGGCAAAACAGACAGATAAATGACGGCGATAATGACGGTCTAGTAGCTAGGAATGATAACCTTAACTCCATATGTAATGCATACATAGGTCAATGTGAGACAATACAGCCATTATTATCTCAAACACTACCAAACAAGTGCATACACTGTACTAAAGTACGCATGAAAAACAGAAAAGGCACCTTATGTAAAATGTTTAAGGGGTGGGTGCATGATGGATGTATGTACAATTATAGCAACGGTGCCAGAATTCATTTTGTGTGTAACAAATGCACTTTGGCACAGTTACCCTTTAGCAGTGATGACGTTGATTTACCTAATTTTAATACAAATGACCCATTGCCATATATTGATGATTATGATTGTTTTATGAAAACAGGCCTTCACTTTATTCATGTCAATGCAAGATCACTTCTTCCTAAATTGGCAGAGATTAGGATTCTAGCTAACAAAATTAGGGCGGCAGTTATAACCATCTCTGAATCTTGGTTGGATGATACGGTGACTGACGACGAGGTCAAAATAGAAGGTTACAATATAAAACGCTTAGATAGGAACAGAAAGGGTGGTGGAGTATGTGCCTACATTAGAAATGACTTAGCTTACAACCCAAGACCTGATTTAAATAACAATAAACTGGAGATTCTATGGTTTGAAGTGCTGCTTCCTAAGATCAAACCCATCTTAGTAGGAACTAGTTACCGCCCTCCTACCCAGGACCAGTTCTTAGAAGACTTTTCCAGAGTCTTGTCCGGAGTTGAAAACAATTGCGAGACAATAATACTGGGCGACTTCAATATCTGTTTTCAGCAGCAAAATAACGGGCTATGCAAAAGGTATAAGCAAATTCTAGGATTAAATAGTTACACTCAACTAATTAATACTCCAACCCGGATCACACAGTACTCAGCCACCCTAATTGACCACATACTTTGTAACCGCTCTGAGAACATTAGTCAGTCAGGCGTCATTACCACAGGTCTTAGTGATCATTTCATCATTTACTGCACCAGGAAAATCACTAGGGATAGGATAGGCCTACACAGGACAATAAAAATGAGGTCAACTAGAAACTACAGTAAAGAAACACTGGTAAATAGGCTACACAATTGTGACTGGACAGAGATAACAAGTTGCACGGACGTAAACGATGCCTGGGAAAAATTCAAAACAATGTTCACTACCATCCTTGATAATATTGCACCAGTTAAAGAGGTTAGGATTAAACGAAGAACTGAACCCTGGATGAATACTGAGATATTAGATAATATGAAATTCAGAGACCAGCTGCTAAAAAGATTTAAAGCAAACAGACAGGATATTGCAGCACTAAATGAATTCCAAAGGGTGAGAAACAGAGTACAGAGACTTATAAAAGGAGCAAATGCAAAGCACTACTGCTCAAAAATTGAAGAGTATAAGCATAACCCCAGAAAGCTCTGGCAACAACTAAAACAGTTGGGGTATAGCCATAAGCCAGTAGATAGGTCTAACATAGTACTCACTATCGATAATGAGGTATGCCACGAAACATCTAAGGTGGCAAATTGCTTTAATTCCTACTACACATCTGTTGCATCAACACTAGTAAGTAAACTACCAGCTGCATCAAATACCTTTAACACAGACTCTGATAAGTTTCAAACATACTATACCAATAAAGGGGTAACCCCAAACAGTTGTCAACTAGTAAGTGTATCTCATGACTTTATTCAAAAAGAACTAAGCAGGTTAAACCCAACTAAGAGCACAGGCCCTGATAACATCCCGTCTAAGTTCCTAAAAGATGGTGCTTCTGAACTGTCAATCCCTATTGCTCACATAATAAATCTATCAATCACCACTAATACCGTACCGGAGGGGTTCAAGGAGGCCAGAGTTACTCCTATCTTCAAGAAAAATAGTAGGTCTGATGTAAGCAACTATAGGCCTGTTAGTATACTCAGTATAATATCTAAAATTCTAGAGAGGGCGGTGTATTCTCAAGTAGTTAAGGACCTTAATGACAACAACATTCTCCATAGCCATCAATCGGGCTTTAGAAGATCCTACTCAACCGACACCTCCCTTATTAATCTGATGGATTACCTGAGAACTGAAATGTAGGTATGGTAACCTTAGACCTGCAAAAGGCCTTCGATACTGTCAACCACAATATATTATGTAATAAACTTCAAGCTATCGGTATAGGTTCTGTAGACTGGTTTAAGTCCTACCTTAGCAACAGGAGACAAATAGTCAAAATCAACAAAACAGAATCAGAACCCCTGCCGATAACATGTGGAGTTCCCCAAGGTAGTATTCTAGGTCCCTTATTATTCTTATGTTATGTCAATGATATGCCTATCAGTGTCAAGTGCAAACTCCTACTGTATGCAGATGACAGTGCTCTGTTAGTGTCAGGTAAAGACCCACAAGATATTGCTAATGTTTTAACACTGGAACTGGAGTCCTGCAGCAAATGGTTAGTAGACAACAAACTATCATTACACCTAGGGAAAACTGAAGCCATTCTCTTTGGCACGAAACAAACTGAGAAGGGTAAATAATTTTAATGTTCAATGTAATGGGGAGCCCATCACTTTGGTTTCATCAGTAAAATATCTGGGAATCCCCTTTGACCCATGCATGTCAGGAGAATTGATAGGGAACAGTGTAGTAAAGAAAGCGAATGCCAGACTGAAGTTCCTGTATAGACAAGCACAGTGTCTACCTACTGAGGCTCGCAGGACCCTATGTCTAGCCCTTATGCAATGCCATATGGATTACGCTTGCTCTTCTTGGTACTCTGCCTTGACAAAAAAACTGAAAGATAGACTGCAAATCACCCAGAACAAAATCGTATGATTCATCCTGGGGCTGGGACCAAGAGAACATGTAGGCCAGGATGAATTACAGCAGTTGGATATGCTGAATGTTGAAGACAGAGTAAAACAACTGAAGCTAAATCATGTTTATAAAATTGCTCACAAACAATGTCCAGAATATCTTGCTGTCAATTTTGTCAAGGTTGGGAACCAAAGCAATCATAGTACTAGGGGGAGAGAGCACAACTTTGTAGCACCCACAGTCAGTGGCCAGGCTTCAAACACCTTTTATTGTGCAGCAATAAAGGAATGGAACAGACTGCCCGCACATGTCAAAGCCAGTCATAGCATGAACCAGTTCAAGAAGAGTGCCAAAAGGTGTCTGATGAATGTAGCTACAGAAAGGGAGGGGAATGATTTTCTATTTTTTAGCTAACATACGTGTAAATTTTACCATATTCCTAGTAATGACCCTCGTATTGTAGATAGTCTTAATGGCCTTCGTGTAGTAGATAGTCTTTTTAGTATGATAATAAGATGTTATCTTCATTGTAGAATAATAAGAAAATATTATAACCTTCATATTATAATAATAAGGTAAAAGGACCCCAATGGAAATAAGTCACTCTGTCTGACTTTTTTGGGTTATCCCAGGTTCCCTACACATATGCTGCTATGTATGATAATTCTATGTAACTGTATTTGTGTATACCTGAATAAACTTACTTACTTACTTACTAGAGCTGATGGAATAGTGTATACATGTATGAATCAGTTTAGAGCTGATGGAACTATGTATACATGTATGAGTCATTGTAGAGCTGATGGAACAATGTATACATGTATGAGCCAGTGTAGAGCTGATGGAACAATGTATACATGTATGAGCCAGTGTAGAGCTGATGGAACAATGTATACATGTATGAGCCAGTGTAGAGCTGATGGAGCAATGTATACATGTATGAGTCAGTGTAGAGCTGATGGAACAATGTATACATGTATGAGTCAGTGTAGAGATGATGGAACAATGTATACATGTATGAGTCAGTGTAGAGCTAATGGAACAATGTATACATGTATGAGTCAGTGTAGAGCTGATGGAATAGAGTATACATATATGAGTCAGTGTAGAGCTGACAAATGCGATCATGGCGTAATAGCCCATAAAATACGTGCTAAAGGAATAACTGGGAAAGTGGGGAGATGGATCTTCAACTTCCTAACAAATCGAACACAAAGAGTAGTGGTCAACAGAGTTAAATCGGAGGCTGCCATAGTGAAGAGCTCTGTTCCACAAGGCACAGTACTCGCCCCCATCTTATTCCTTATCCTCATATCAGACATAAACAGAGATATACACCACAGCACCGTATCATCCTGTGCGGATGATACTAGAATCTGCATGAGGCTGTCATCTGCTGAGGACGCGGTTAACCTCCAAGAAGATATAAACAAAGTTTTCCAGTGGGCAACGGTAAACAATATGATGTTCAATGAGGACAAATTCCAACTACTCCGTTATGGAAAACTGGAGGAGATAATAACTAGAACAGAGTATTCTACTGACTCCGGCCATACAATAGAGCGGAAAAATAATGTAAGGGACCTGGGAGTAGTAATGTCTGAGGATCTCACTTTCAAGGATCACAACAGTGCCACGATCGCACGTGCAAAGAAAATGATAGGATGGATAATGAGAACTTTCAAAACGAGAGATGCCAAGCCCATGATGATCCTTTTCAAATCACTTGTTCTCTCTAGGCTGGAATACTGCTGTACATTAACATCTCCATACAAAGCAGGTGAAATCGCAGATCTAGAGAGTGTACAGAGATCCTTTACTGCACGTATAAGTTCTGTCAAGCACCTTAACTACTGGGAACGCTTGGAAGCACTTGACTTGTACTCGTTGGAACGCAGGAGGGAGAGATATATCATAATCTACACTTGGAAAATCTTGGAAGGAATGGTCCCAAATCTGCACACAGAAATCACTCCCTACGAAAGTAAAAGACTGGGCAGGCGATGCAAAATGCCGCCAATAAAAAGTAGGGGCGCCATTGGTACACTAAGAGAAAACACCATAAGTGTCCGGGGCCCAAAACTGTTCAACAGCCTCCCATCAAGCATTACGGGAATTGCCAATAAACCCCTGGCTGCCTTCAAGAGAGAGCTGGACAGATACCTAAAGTCGGTGCCGGATCAGCCGGGCTGTGGCTCGTACGTCGGACTGCGTGCGGCCAGCAGTAACAGCCTAGTTGATCAGGCCCTGATCCATCGGGAGGCCTGGTCGTGGACCGGGCCGCGGGGGCGTTGATCCCCGGAATAACCTCCAGGTAACCTCCAGGTATGTATGAGTCAGTGTAGAGCAGATGGAAGTGTATACATGTATGAGTCAGTGTAGAGCCGATGGAATAGTGTATACATGTATGAATCAGTGAAGAGCTGATGGAATAGTGTATACATGTATGAGTCAGTGAAGAGCTGATGGAACAATGTTTACATGTATGAGTCAGTGTAGAGCTGATGGAACAATGTATACATGTATGAGTCAGTGTAGAGCGGATGGAATAGAGTATACATGTATGAGTCAGTGTAGAGCTGATGGAATAGTGTATACATGTATGAGTCAGTGTAGAGCTGATGGAACAATGTATACATGTATTAGTCAGTGTAGAGCTGATGGAACAATGTATACATGTATGAGTCAGTGTAGAGCTGGTGGAACAATGTATACATGTATGAGTCAGTGTAGAGCTGATGGAAGAATGTATACATGTATGAGCCAGTGTAGAGCTGATGGAACAATGTATACATGCATGAGTCAGTGTAGAGCTGATGGAACAATGTATACATGTAATGAGTCAGTGTAGAGCTGATGGAACAATGTATACATTTATGAGCCAGTGTAGAGCTGATGGTACAATGTAAACATGTATGAGTCAGTGTAGAGCTGATGGAGCAATGTATACATGTATGAGTCAGTGTAGAGCTGATGGAACAATGTATACATGTATGAGTCAGTGAAGAGCTGATAGAACAATGTATACATGTATGAGTCAGTGTAGAGCTGATGGAACAATTATACATGTACGAGCCAGTGTAGAGCTGATGGAACAATGTATACATGTATGAGTCAGTGTAGAGCTGATGGAACAATGCATACATGTATGAGTCAGTGTAGAGCTGATGGAACAATGCATACATGTATGAGTCAGTGTAGAGCTGATGGAATAGAGTATACATGTATGAGTCAGTGTAGAGCTGATGGAATATTGTATACATGTATGAGTCAGTGTAGAGCTGATGGAATAGTGTATACATGTATGAGTCAGTGTACAGCTGATGGAATAGTGTATACATGTGTGAGTCAGTGTAGAGCTGTTAGCATAGTGTATACATGTATGAGTGTAGAGCTGATGGAACAATGTATACATGCATGAGTCAGTGTAGAGCTGATTGAATAATGTATACATGTATGAGTCAGTGTAGAGCTGATGGAATAGAGTATACATGTATGAGTCAGTGTAGAGCTGATGGAACAATGTATACATGTATGAGTCAGTGTAGAGTTGATGGAATAGTGTATACATGTATGAGTCAGTGTAGAGCTGATGGAACAATGTATACATGTACGAGTCAGTGTGGAGCTGATGGAGCAATGTATACATGTATGAGTCAGTGTAGAGCTGATGGAATAGTGGATACATGTATGAGTCAGCGTAGAGCTGATGGAATAGTGTATACATGTATGAGTCAGCGTAGAGCTGAGGGAACAATGTATACATGTATGAGTCAGTGTAGAGCTGATGGAATAGTGTATACATGTATGAGTCAGTGAAGAGCTGATGGAACAATGTATACATGTATGAGTCAGTGTAGAGCTGATGGAACAATGTATACATGTATGAGTCAGTGCAGAGCTGATGGAATAGTGTATACATGAGTCAGTGTAGAGCTGACGGAACAATGTATACATGTATGAGTCAGTGTAGAGCTGATGGAGCAATGTATACATGTATGAGTTAGTGTAGAGCTGATGGAATAGTGTATACATGTATTAGTCAGTGTAGAGCTGAGGGAACAATGTTTACATGTATGAGTCAGTGTAGAGTTGATGGAATAGTGTATACATGTATGAGTCAGTGTAGAGCTGATGGAACAATGTATACATGTATGAGTCAGTGTAGAGTTGATGGAGCAATGTATACATGTATGAGTCAGTGTAGAGTTGATGGAATAGTGTATACATGTATGAGTCAGTGTAGAGTTGATGGAGCAATGTATACATGTATGAGTCAGTGTAGAGTTGATGGAATAGTGTATACATGTATGAGTCAGTGTAGAGTTGATGGAGCAATGTATACATGTATGAGTCAGTGTAGAGTTGATGGAATAGTGTATACATGTATGAGTCAGTGTAGAGCTGATGGAACAATGTATACATGTATGAGTCAGTGTAGAGCTGATGGAATAGTGTATACATGTATGAGTCAGTGTAGAGTTGATGGAGCAATGTATACATGTATGAGTCAGTGTAGAGTTGATGGAATAGTGTATACATGTATGAGTCAGTGTAGAGCTGATGGAACAATGTATACATGTATGAGTCAGTGTAGAGCTGATGGAATAGTGTATACATGTATGAGTCAGAATAGAGCTGATGGAACAATGTATACATGTATGAGTCAGTGTAGAGCTGATGGAACAGTGTATACATGTATGAGTCAGTGTAGAGCTGATGGAACAATGTATACATGTATGAGTCAGTGTAGAGCTGATGGAACAGTGTATACATGAGTCAGTGTAGAGCTGATGGACCAATGTATACATGTATGAGTCATTGTAGAGCTGATGGAATAGTGTATACATGTATGAGTCAGTGAAGAGCTGATGGAACAATGTATACATGTATGAGTCAGTGTATAGCTGATGGAACAATGTATACATGTATGAGTCAGTGTAGAGCTGATGGAATAGTGTATACTTGAGTCAGTGTAGAGCTGATGGAGCAATGTATACATGTATGAGTCAGTGTAGAGCTGATGGAGCAATGTATACATGTATGAGTCAGTGTAGAGCTGATGGAACATTGTATACATGTATGAGTCAGTGTAGAGTTGATGGAAGTGTATACATGTATGAGTCAGTGTAGAGGTGATGGAACAATGTATACATGAATGAGTCAGTGTAGAGCTGATGGAACAATGTATACATGTATGAGTGTATACTTGAGTCAGTGTAGAGCTGATGGAGCAATGTATACATGTATGAGTCAGTGTAGAGCTGATGGAGCAATGTATACATGTATGAGTCAGTGTAGAGCTGATGGAACATTGTATACATGTATGAGTCAGTGTAGAGTTGATGGAATAGTGTATACATGTATGAGTCAGTGTAGAGCTGATGGAACAATGTATACATATATGAGTCAGTGTAGAGCTGATGGAACAGTGTATACATGAGTCACTGTAGAGCTGATGGAGCAATGTATACATGCATGAGTCAGTGTAGAGATGATGGAACAATGTATACATGAGTCAGTGTCGAGCTTATGGAACAATGTATACATGTATGAGTCAGTGTAGAGCTGATGGAACAATGTATACATGTATGAGTCAGTGTAGAGCTGATGGAACAATGTATACATGTATGAGTCAGTGTAGAGCTGATGGAACAATGTCTGCATGTATGAGTCAGTGTAGAGCTGATGGAACAATGTATACATGTATGAGTCAGTGTAGAGATGATGGAACAATGTCTGCATGTATGAGTCAGTGTAGAGCTGATGGAACAATGTATACATGTATGAGTCAGTGTAGAGCTGATGGAACAATGTATACATGAGTCAGTGTCGAGCTTATGGAACAATGTATACATGTATGAGTCAGTGTAGAGCTGATGGAACAATGTATACATGTATGAGTCAGTGTAGAGCTGATGGAACAATGTATACATGTATGAGTCAGTGTAGAGCTGATGGAACAATGTCTGCATGTATGAGTCAGTGTAGAGCTGATGGAACAATGTATACATGAATGAGTCAGTGTAGAGCTGATGGAACAATGTATACATGTATGAGTCAGTGTAGAGCTGATGGAATAGTGTATACATGAGTCAGTGTAGAGCTGATGGAACAATGCATACTTGTATGAGTCAGTGTAGAGCTGATGGAATAGTGTATACATGAGTCAGTGTAGAGCTGATGGAACAATGTATACACGTATGAGTCAGTGTAGAGCTGATGGAACAATATATACATGTATAAGTCAGTGTAGAGCTGATGGAACAATGTATACAAGTTGTGGATGTTGTGATTTTTTTCTCTCAGCTTATTTTATTTTACTGTTATTGCTGTTGTTATTGTTACTCTTGTTGTTATTGATGTTTGTTGTTACTGCTGTTGTTTAGTGTTACTGTTGTTGTTAATACTAGTGTTATTGCTACTGTTTTTGTTGCTATTATTGCTACTGTTGGTGTTGCTATTATTGCTACTGCTATTATTGCTGTTATTGCTACTGTTGTTATTGATGTTATTGCTATTGTTGTTATTTGTACTGTTGAAGCTGTGTTTGTTATTTACATCGTGTGAATGGAGGAATGAGAGAAGGCAGGGGAAGTGAGGGAGACAAGATAGACAATGGAGAGAGAGAGAGAGAGAGAGAGAGAGAGAGAGAGAGAGAGAGAGAGAGAGAGAGAGAGAGAGAGAGTTAAGGAAGCGGTAGAGAAGTTGCTATTTAACCATGTAAGTAATTCACTCCTCTTAGAAAGAGGAAAAATAAAAAAAAACAAAAAATGACAAAATTAACAAACAAAAAATTCAGACATTAATAAAACACAAAACAAAAATTCTATGACAACAAGTTACAATAACCAGCGTTTGTTAAAAATTCCATTATTAATTTCAAAAGATAATGTCTAAACTTCTCGGAGATCCCCGCAGGCACCTCCGTAATTGTAAGACTATGACAGTGAAAAAGGCTAAGTCGTGAGCAGTTAAAATGTCTTCCGCAGCCAGCTGCATGCCACAAGCTCCACACAGGAAAGACAACAGCCAGCTGCATGCCACAAGCTCCACACAGGAAAGACAACAGCCAGCTGCATGCCACAAGCTCCACACAGGAAAGACAACAGCCAGCTGCATGCCACAAGCTCCACACAGGAAAGACAACAGCCAGCTGCATGCCACAAGCTCCACACAGGAAAGACAACAGCCAGCTCAATGCCACAAGCTCCACACAGGAAAGACAACAGCCAGCTGCATGCCACAAGCTCCACACAGGAAAGACAACAGCCAGCTGCATGCCACAAGCTCCACACAGGAAAGACAACAGCCAGCTGCATGCCACAAGCTCCACACAGGAAAGACAACAGCCAGCTCAATGCCACAAGCTCCACACAGGAAAGACAACAGCCAGCTGCATGCCACAAGCTCCACACAGGAAAGACAACAGCCAGCTGCATGCCACAAGCTCCACACAGGAAAGACAACAGCCAGCTGCATGCCACAGGCTCCACACAGGAAAGACAACAGCCAGCAGCATGCCACAGGCTCCACACAGGAAAGACAACAGCCAGCTGCATGCCACAAGCTCCACACAGGAAAGACAGCCAGCTGCATGCCACAAGCTCCACACAGGAAAGACAACAGCCAGCTTAATGCCACAAGCTCCACACAGGAAAGACAACAGCCAGCTGCATGCCACAAGCTCCACACAGGAAAGACAACAGCCAGCTGCATGCCACAAGCTCCACACAGGAAAGACAGCCAGCTGCATGCCACAAGCTCCACACAGTAAAGACAACAGCCAGTTGCATGCCACAAGCTCCACACAGGAAAGACAACAGCCAGCTGCATGCCACAAGCTCCACACAGGAAAGACAACAGCCAGCTGCATGCCACAAGCTCCACACAGGAAAGACAACAGCCAGCTGCATGCCACAAGCTCCACACAGGAAAGACAGCCAGCTGCATGCCACAAGCTCCACACAGTAAAGACAACAGCCAGTTGCATGCCACAAGCTCCACACAGGAAAGACAACAGCCAGCTGCTTGCCACAAGCTCCACACAGGTAAGACAACAGCCAGCTCAATGCCACAAGCTCCACACAGGAAAGACAACAGCCAGCTCAATGCCACAAGCTCCACACAGGAAAGACAACAGCCAGCTGCATGCCACAAGCTCCACACAGGAAAGACAACAGCCAGCTCAATGCCACAAGCTCCACACAGGAAAGACAACAGCCAGCAGCATGCCACAGGCTCCACACAGGAAAGACAACAGCCAGCTGCATGCCACAAGCTCCACACAGGAAAGACAACAGCCAGCTGCATGCCACAAGCTCCACACAGGAAAGACAACAGCCAGCTGCATGCCACAAGCTATACACAGGAAAGACAACAGCCAGCTGCATGCCACAAGCTCCACACAGGAAAGACAACAGCCAGCTGCATGCCAAAAGCTCCACACAGGAAAGACAACAGCCAGCTGCATGCCACAAGCTATACACAGGAAAGACAACAGCCAGTTGCATGCCACAAGCTCCACACAGGAAAGACAACAGCCAGTTGCATGCCACAAGCTCCACACAGGAAAGACAACAGCCAGCTGCATGCCACAGGCTCCACACAGGAAAGACAACAGCCAGCTGCATGCCACAAGCTATACACAGGAAAGACAACAGCCAGTTGCATGCCACAAGCTCCACACAGGAAAGACAACAGCCAGCTGCATGCCACAGGCTCCACACAGGAAAGACAACAGCCAGCTGCATGCCACAAGCTCCCCACAGGAAAGACAACAGCCAGCTGCATGCCACAAGCTCCACACAGGAAAGACAACAGCCAGCTGCATGCCACAAGCTCCACACAGGAAAGACAACAGCCAGCTGCATGCCACAAGCTCCACACAGGAAAGACAACAGCCAGTTGCATGCCACAAGCTCCACACAGGAAAGACAACAGCCAGCTGCATGCCACAGGCTCCACACAGGAAAGACAACAGCCAGCTGCATGCCACAAGATATACACAGGAAAGACAACAGCCAGTTGCATGCCACAAGCTCCACACAGGAAAGACAACAGCCAGCTGCATGCCACAAGCTCCACACAGGAAAGACAACAGCCAGCTGCATGCCACAAGCTCCACACAGGAAAGACAACAGCCAGCTGCATGCCACAAGCTCCACACAGGAAAGACAGCCAGCTGCATGCCACAAGCTCCACACAGTAAAGACAACAGCCAGTTGCATGCCACAAGCTCCACACAGGAAAGACAACAGCCAGCTGCTTGCCACAAGCTCCACACAGGTAAGACAACAGCCAGCTCAATGCCACAAGCTCCACACAGGAAAGACAACAGCCAGCTGCATGCCACAAGCTCCACACAGGAAAGACAACAGCCAGCTGCATGCCACAAGCTCCACACAGGAAAGACAACAGCCAGCTGCATGCCACAAGCTATACACAGGAAAGACAACAGCCAGTTGCATGCCACAAGCTCCACACAGGAAAGACAACAGCCAGCTGCATGCCACAAGCTCCACACAGGAAAGACAACAGCCAGCTGCATGCCACAAGCTCCACACAGGAAAGACAGCCAGCTGCATGCCACAAGCTCCACACAGTAAAGACAACAGCCAGTTGCATGCCACAAGCTCCACACAGGAAAGACAACAGCCAGCTGCATGCCACAAGCTATACACAGGAAAGACAACAGCCAGTTGCATGCCACAAGCTCCACACAGGAAAGACAACAGCCAGCTGCATGCCACAGGCTCCACACAGGAAAGACAACAGCCAGCTGCATGCCACAAGCTCCACACAGGAAAGACAACAGCCAGCTGCATGCCACAAGCTCCACACAGGAAAGACAACAGCCAGCTGCATGCCACAAGCTCCACACAGGAAAGACAACAGCCAGCTGCATGCCACAAGCTCCACACAGGAAAGACAACAGCCAGTTGCATGCCACAAGCTCCACACAGGAAAGACAACAGCCAGCTGCATGCCACAGGCTCCACACAGGAAAGACAACAGCCAGCTGCATGCCACAAGATATACACAGGAAAGACAACAGCCAGTTGCATGCCACAAGCTCCACACAGGAAAGACAACAGCCAGCTGCGTGCCACAAGCTCCACACAGGAAAGACAACAGCCAGCTCAATGCCACAAGCTCCACACAGGAAAGACAAGAGCCAGCTGCATGCCACAAGCTCCACACAGGAAAGACAACAGCCAGCTGCATGCCACAAGCTCCACACAGGAAAGACAACAGTCAGTTGCATGCCACAAGCTCCACACAGGAGAGACAACAGCCAGCTGCATGCCACAAGCTCCACACAGGAAAGACAACAGCCAGCTGCTTGCCACAGGCTCCACACAGAAAAGACAACAGCCAGCTGCTTGCCACAAGCTCCACACAGGAAAGACAACAGCCAGCTGCATGCCATAAGCTCCACACAGGAAAGACAACAGCCAGCTACATGCCACAAGCTCCACACAGGAAAGACAACAGCCAGTTGCATGCCACAAGCTCCACACAGGAAAGACAACAGCCAGCTACATGCCACAAGCTCCACACAGGAAAGACAACAGCCAGTTGCATGCCACAAGCTCCACACAGGAGAGACAACAGCCAGCTGCATGCCACAAGCTCCACACAGGAAAGACAACAGCCAGCTGCTTGCCACAGGCTCCACACAGAAAAGACAACAGCCAGCTGCTTGCCACAAGCTCCACACAGGAAAGACAACAGCCAGCTGCATGCCATAAGCTCCACACAGGAAAGACAACAGCCAGCTACATGCCACAAGCTCCACACAGGAAAGACAACAGCCAGTTGCATGCCACAAGCTCCACACAGGAAAGACAACAGCCAGCTACATGCCACAAGCTCCACACAGGAAAGACAACAGCCAGTTGCATGCCACAAGCTCCACACAGGAGAGACAACAGCCAGCTGCATGCCACAAGCTCCACACAGGAAAGACAACAGCCAGCTGCTTGCCACAGGCTCCACACAGAAAAGACAACAGCCAGCTGCTTGCCACAAGCTCCACACAGGAAAGACAACAGCCAGCTGCATGCCATAAGCTCCACACAGGAAAGACAACAGCCAGCTGCTTGCCACAGGCTCCACACAGAAAAGACAACAGCCAGCTCAATGCCACAAGCTCCACACAGGAAAGACAACAGCCAGCTGCATGCCACAAGCTCCACACAGGAAAGACAACAGCCAGCTGCATGCCACAAGCTCCACACAGGAAAGACAACAGCCAGCTGCATGCCACAAGCTCCACATAGGAAAGACAACAGCCAGCTGCATGCCACAAGCTCCACACAGGAAAGACAACAGCCAGCTGCATGCCACAAGCTCAACACAGGAAAGACAACAGCCAGCTGCATGCCACAAGCTCCACACAGGAAAGACAACAGCCAGCTGCATGCCACAAGCTCCATACAGGAAAGACAACAGCCAGCTGCATGCCACAAGCTCCACACAGGAAAGACAACAGCCAGCTGCATGCCACAGGCTCCACACAGGAAAGACAACAGCCAGCTGCATGCCACAATCTCCACACAGGTAAGACAACAGCCAGCTGCATGCCACAAGCTCCACACAGGAAAGACAAGAGCCAGCTGCATGCCACAAGCTCCACACAGGAAAGACAACAGCCAGCTGCATGCCACAGGCTCCACACAGGAAAGACAACAGCCAGCTGCATGCCACAATCTCCACACAGGTAAGACAACAGCCAGCTGCATGCCACGAGCTCCACACAGGAAAGACAAGAGCCAGCTGCATGCCACAAGCTCCACACAGGAAAGACAACAGCCAGCTGCATGCCACAAGCTCCACACAGGAAAGACAAGAGCCAGCTGCATGCCACAAGCTCCACACAGGAAAGACAACAGCCAGCTGCATGCCACAAGCTCCACACAGGAAAGACAACAGCCAGTTGCATGCCACAAGCTCCACACAGGAAAGACAACAGCCAGCTGCATGCCACAATCTCCACACAGGAAAGACAACAGCCAGCTGCTTGCCACAAGCTCCACACAGAAAAGACAACAACCAGCTGCATGCCATAAGCTCCACACAGGAAAGACAACAGCCAGGTGCTTGCCACAGGCTCCACACAGAAAAGACAACAGCCAGCTCAATGCCACAAGCTCCACACAGGAAAGACAACAGCCAGCTGCATGCCACAAGCTCCACACAGAAAAGACAACAGCCAGCTCAATGCCACAAGCTCCACACAGGAAAGACAACAGCCAGCTGCATGCCACAAGCTCCACATAGGAAAGACAGCCAGCTGCATGCCACAAGCTCCACACAGGAAAGACAACAGCCAGCTGCATGCCACAAGCTCAACACAGGAAAGACAACAGCCAGCTGCATGCCAAAAGCTCCACACAGGAAAGACAACAGCCAGCTGCATGCCACAAGCTCCACACAGGAAAGACAACAGCCAGCTGCATGCCACAAGCTCCACACAGGAAAGACAACAGCCAGCTGCATGCCACAGGCTCCACACAGGAAAGACAACAGCCAGCTGCATGCCACAAGCTCCACACAGGAAAGACAACAGCCAGCTGCATGCCACAAGCTCCACACAGGAAAGACAACAGCCAGCTGCATGCCACAAGTTCCACACAGGAAAGACAACAGCCAGCTGCATGCCACAGGCTCCACACAGGAAAGACAACAGCCAGCTGCATGCCACAAGCTCCACACAGGAAAGACAACAGCCAGCTGCATGCCACAAGCTCCACACAGGAAAGACAACAGCCAGCTGCATGCCACAAGCTCCACACAGGAAAGACAACAGCCAGCTGCATGCCACAGGCTCCACACAGGAAAGACAACAGCCAGCTGCATGCCACAAGTTCCACACAGGAAAGACAACAGCCAGCTGCATGCCACAAGCTCCACACAGGAAAGACAACAGCTAGCTGCATGCCACAAGTTCCACACAGGAGAGACAACAGCCAGCTGCATGCCACAAGCTCCACACAGGAAAGACAACAGCCAGCTGCAAGCCACAAGCTCCACACAGGAAAGACAACAGCCAGCTGCATGCCACAAGTTCCACACAGGAGAGACAACAGCCAGCTGCATGCCACAAGCTCCACACAGGAAAGACAACAGCCAGCTGCATGCCACAGGCTCCACACAGGAAAGACAACAGCCAGCTGCATGCCACAAGCTCCACACAGGAAAGACAACAGCCAGCTGCATGCCACAGGCTCCACACAGGAAAGACAACAGCCAGCTGCATGCCACAGGCTCCACACAGGAAAGACAACAGCCAGCTGCATGCCACAAGTTCCACACAGGAAAAACAACAGCCAGCTGCATGCCACAGGCTCCACACAGGAAAGACAACAGCCAGTTGCATGCCACAGGCTCCACACAGGAAAGACAACAGCCAGCTGCATGCCACAGGCTCCACACAGGAAAGACAACAGCCAGTTGCATGCCACAGGCTCCACACAGGAAAGACAACAGCCAGTTGCATGCCACAAGCTCCACACAGGAAAGACAACAGCCAGCTGCATGCCACAAGCTGCACACAGGAAAGACAACAGCCAGCTACATGCCACAAGCTCCACACAGGAAAGACAACAGCCAGCTGCATGCCACAAGCTGCACACAGGAAAGACAACAGCCAGCTGCATGCCACAAGCTCCACACAGGAAAGACAACAGCCAGTTGCATGCCACAAGCTCCACACAGGAAAGACAACAGCCAGCTGCATGCCACAAGCTCCACACAGGAAAGACAACAGCCAGCTGCATGCCACAAGCTCCACACAGGAAAGACAACAGCCAGCTGCATGCCACAAGCTGCACACAGGAAAGACAACAGCCAGCTACATGCCACAGGCTCCACACAGGAAAGACAACAGCCAGCTGCATGCCACAAGCTCCACACAGGAAAGACAACAGCCAGCTGCATGCCACAAGCTCCACACAGGAAAGACAACAGCCAGCTGCATGCCACAAGCTCCACACAGGAAAGACAACAGCCAGCTGCATGCCACAAGCTCCACACAGGAAAGACAACAGCCAGCTGCATGCCACAAGCTCCACACAGGAAAGACAACAGCCAGCTGCATGCCACAAGCTCCACACAGGAAAGACAACAGCCAGTTGCATGCCACAAGCGGCTATGGGTGACTGTGTGTTGGGTTATCAAAAGAAATTCATCACATGGTGTCCATTCTTACTGAAGGGAAGAACCTACAGTGACACATTGTGCTAAACCCTGAGCAACTTGTTTCTTGTCTTCCCAACCCACCAGTCATCACACCTCCCACAAACATACTTCCATGACTATTTTCTCCATGGACGGAGGGAACAATGCAGAGGGAAGGGAAGGAGGGAACAATGCAGAGGGAAGGGAAGGAGGGAACAATGCAGAGGGAAGGGAAGGAGGGAACAATGCAGAGGGAAGGGAAGGAGGGAACAATAAAAAGGAAAGGGAAGGAGGGAACAATAAAGAGGGAAGTGAAGGAGGGAACAATAAAGAGGGAAGGGAAGGAGGGAACAATAAAGAGGGAAGTGAAGGAGGGAACAATAAAGAGGGAAAGGAAGGAGGAAACAATACAGAGGGAAGGGAAGGAGGGAACAATACAGAGGGAAGGGAAGGAGGGAAAAATAAAGAGGGAAAGGAAGGAGGAAACAATACAGAGGGAAGGGAAGGAGGGAACAATAAAGAGGGAAGGGAAGGAGGGAACAATAAAGAGGGAAGTGAAGGAGGGAACAATAAAGAGGGAAAGGAAGGAGGAAACAATACAGAGTGAAGGGAAGGAGGGAACAATAAAGAGGAAAGGGAAGGAGGGAACAATAAAGAGGGAAGGGAAGGAGGGAACAATACGGAGGGAAGGGAAGGAGGGAACAATAAAGAGGGAAGGGAAGGAGGGAAAAATAAAGAGGGAAGGGAAGGAGGGAACAATAAAGAGGGAAGGGAAGGAGGGAACAATAAAGAGGGAAGGGAAGGAGGGAACAATAAAGAGGGAAGGGAAGGAGGGAACAATACAGAGGGAAGGGAAGGAGGGAACAATAAAGAGGGAAGGGAAGGAGGGAACAATACAGAGGGAAGGGAAGGAGGGAACAATAAAGAGGGAGGGAAGGAGGGAACAATACACAGGGAAGGGAAGGAGGGAACAATAAAGAGGGAAGGGAAGGAGGGAAAAATAAAGAGGGAAAGGAAGGAGGAAACAATACAGAGGGAAGGGAAGGAGGGAACAATAAAGAGGGAAGGGAAGGAGGGAACAATAAAGAGGGAAGGGAAGGAGGGAACAATAAAGAGGGAAGGGAAGGAGGGAACAATAAAGAGGGAAGGAAAGGAGGGAACAATACAGAGGGAAGGGAAGGAGAGAACAATAAAGAGGGAAGGGAAGGAGGGAACAATAAAGAGGGAAGGGAAGGAGGGAACAATACGGAGGGAAGGGAAGGAGGGAACAATAAAGAGGGAAGGGAAGGAGGGAAAAATAAAGAGGGAAAGGAAGGAGGAAACAATACAGAGGGAAGGGAAGGAGGAAACAATACAGAGGGAAGGGAAGGAGGGAACAATAAAGAGGGAAGGGAAGGAGGGAACAATAAAGAGGGAAGGGAAGGAGGGAACAATAAAGAGGGAAGGAAAGGAGGGAACAATACAGAGGGAAGGGAAGGAGAGAACAATAAAGAGGGAAGGGACGGAGTGAACAATACAGAGGGAAGGGACGGAGTGAACAATACAGAGGGAAGGGAAGGAGGGAACAATAAAGAGGGAAGGGAAGGAGGGAACAATAAAGAGGGAAGGGAAGGAGGGAACAATAAAGATGGAAGAGAAGGAGGGAACAATAAAGAGGGAAGGGAAGGAGGGAACAATAAAGAGGGAAGGGAAGGAGGGAACAATAAAGATGGAAGAGAAGGAGGGAACAATAAAGAGGGAAGGGAAGGAGGGAACAATACAGAGGGAAGGGAAGGAGGAAACAATAAAGAGGGAAGGGAAGGAGGGAACAATAAAGAGGGAAAGGAAGGTGGGAACAATAAAGAGGGAAGGGAAGGAGGGAACAATAAAGAGGGAAGGGAAGGAGGGAACAATAAAGAGGGAAGGGAAGGAGGGAACAATAAAGAGGGAAGGGAAGGAGGAAACAATAAACAGGGAAAGAAAGGTGGGAACAATAAAGAGGGAAGGGAAGGAGGGAACAATAAAGAGGGAAAGGAAGGTGGGAACAATAAAGAGGGAAGGGAAGGAGGGAACAATAAAGAGGGAAGGGAAGGAGGGAACAATAAAGAGGGAAGGGAAGGAGGGAACAATAAAGAGGGAAAGGAAGGTGGGAACAATAAAGAGGGAAGGGAAGGAGGGAACAATAAAGAGGGAAGGGAAGGAGGGAACAATAAAGAGGGAAGGGAAGGAGGGAACAAAAAAGAGG
Organism: Cherax quadricarinatus; assembly: GCF_038502225.1. Classification (NCBI taxonomy): domain Eukaryota; kingdom Metazoa; phylum Arthropoda; class Malacostraca; order Decapoda; family Parastacidae; genus Cherax; species Cherax quadricarinatus. The sequence continues at coordinate 58,860,861 of NC_091292.1, forward strand.
GAAGGGAAGGGGGGAACAATAAAGAGGGAAGGAAAAAGGGAACAATACAAAGGGAAGGGAAGGAGAGAACAATAAAGAGGGAAGGGAAGGAGGGAACAATACAGAGGGAAGGGAAGGAACAATAAAGAGGGAAGGGAAGGAGGGAACAATAAAGAGGGAAGGGAAGGAGGGAACAATAAAGAGGGAAGGGAAGGAGGGAACAATAAAGAGGGAAGGGAAGGAGGGAACAATACAGAGGGAAGGGAAGGAGGGAACAATAAAGAGGGAAGGGAAGGAGGGAACAATACAGAGGGAAGGGAAGGAGGGAACAATAAAGAGGGAGGGAAGGAGGGAACAATACACAGGGAAGGGAAGGAGGGAACAATAAAGAGGGAAGGGAAGGAGGGAACAATAAAGAGGGAAGGGAAGGAGGGAACAATAAAGAGGGAAGGGAAGGAGGGAACAATAAAGAGGGAAGGGAAGGAGGGAACAATAAAGAGGGAAGGAAAGGAGGGAACAATAAAGAGGGAAGGGAAGGAGGGAACAATAAAGAGAGAAGGGAAGGAGGGAACAATACAGAAGGAAGGGAAGGAGGGAACAATAAAGAGGGAAGGGAATGAGGGAACAATACAGAGGGAAGGGAAGGAGGGAACAAAGAGGGAAGGGAAGGAGGGAACAATAAAGAGGGAAAGGAAGGAGGGAACAATACAGAGGGAAGGGAAGGAGGGAACAATAAAGAGGGAAGGGAAGGAGGGAACAATACAGAGGGAAGGGAAGGAGGGAACAATACAGAGGGAAGGGAAGGAAGGAACAATAAAGAGGGAAGGGAAGGAGGGAACAATAAAGAGGGAAGGGAAGGAGGGAACTATACAGAGGGAAGGGAAGGAGGGAACAATAAAGAGGGAAGGGAAGGAGGGAACAATAAAGAGGGAAGGGAAGGAGGGAACAATAAAGAGAGAAGGGAGGGAGGGAACAATACAGAGGGAAGGGAAGGAGGGAACAATACAGAGGGAAAAAGGGAACAATGCAGAGGGAAGGGAAGGAGGGAACAATACAGAGGGAAGGGAAGGAGGAAACAATACAGAGGGAAGGGAGGGAGGGAACAATACATAGGGAAGGGAAGGAGGGAACAATACAGAGGGAAGGGAAGGAGGGAACAATACAGAGGGAAGGGAAGGAGGGAACAATACAGAGGGAAGGAGGGAACAATGAAGAGGGAAGGAAAGGAGGGAACAATACAGAGGGAAGGGAAGGAGGAAACAATAAAAAGAGAAGGGAAGGAGGGAACAATACAGAGGGAAGGGAAGGAGGGAACAATACAGAGGGAAGGGAAAGAGGGAACAATAAAGAGGGAAGGGAAGGAGGGAACAATAAAGAGGGAAGGGAAGGAGGGAACAATAAAAAGGGAAGGAGGGAACAATACAGAGGGAAGGGAAGGAGGGAACAATACAGAGGGAAGGGAAGGAGGGAACAATAAAGAGGGAAGGGAAGGAGGGAACAATACACAGGGAAGGGAAGGAGGGAACAATAAAGAGGGAAGGGAAGGAGGGAACAATAAAGAGGGAAGGGAAGAAGGGAACAATAAAGAGGGAAGGGAAGTAGGGAACAATAAAGAGGGAAGGGAAGGAGGGAACAATAAAGAGGGAAGGGAAGGAGGGAACAATACAGAGGGAAGGGAAGGAGGGAACAATAAAGAGGGAAGGGAAGGAGGGAACAATACAGAGGGAAGGGAAGGAGGGAACAATAAAGAGGGAAGGGAAGGAGGGAACTATAAAGAGGGAAGGGAAGGAGGGAACAATAAAGAGGGAAGGGAAAGAGGGAACAATACAGAGGGAAGGGAAGGAGGGAACAATAAAGAGGGAAGGGAAGGAGGGAACAATACAGAGGGAAGGGAAGGAGGGAACTATACAGAGGGAAGGGAAGGAGGGAACAATAAAGAGGGAAGGGAAGGAGGGAACAATAAAGAGGGAAGGGAAGGAGGTAACAATAAAGAGGGAAGGGAAGGAGGGAACAATAAAGAGAGAAGGGAAGGAGGGAACAATACCGAGGGAAGGGAAGGAGGGAACAATACAGAGGGAAAAAGGGAACAATTCAGAGGTAAGGGAAGGAGGGAACAATACAGAGGTAAGGGAAGGAGGGAACAATACAGAGGGAAGGGAAGGAGGGAACAATACAGAGGGAAGGGAAGGAGGGAACAATACAGAGGGAAGGGAAGGAGGGAACAATACAGAGGGAAGGGAAGGAGGGAACAGTACAGAGGGAAGGAAAGGAGGGAACAATACAGAAGGAAGGGAAGGAGGGAACAATAAAGAGGGAAAGGAAGGAGGGAACAATAAAGAGGGAAGGGAAAGAGGGAACAATACAGAGGGAACGGAAGGAGGGAACAATACAGAGGGAAGGGAAGCAGGGAACAATAAAGAGGGAAGGGAAGGAGGGAACAATAAAGAGGGAAGGGAAGGAGGGAACAAAACAGAGGGAAGGAAAGGAGGGAACAATACAGAGGGAAGGGAAGGAGGGAACAATACAGAGGGAAGGAGGGAACAATGAAGAGGGAAGGGAAGGAGGGAACAATACAGAGGGAAGCGAAGGAGGGAACAATAAAGAGAGAAGGGAAGGAGGGAACAATACAGAGGGAAGGGAAGGAGGGAACAATACAGAGGGAAGGGAAGGAGGGAACAATACAGAGGGAAGGGAAGGAGGGAAAAATACAGAGGGAAGGGAAGGAGGGAACAATAAAGAGGGGAGGGAAGGAGGGAACAATAAAGAGGGAAGGGAAGGAGGGAACAATACAGAGGGAAGGGAAGGAGGGAACAATACAGAGGGAAGGGAAGGAGGGAATAATACAGAGGGAAGGGAAGGAGGGAATAACACAGAGGGAAGGGAAGGAGGGAAAAATACAGAGGGAAGGGAAGGAGAGAACAATAAAGAGGGAAGGGAAGGAGGGAACAATAAAGAGGGAAGGGAAGGAGGGAACAATACAGAGGGAAGGGAAGGAGGGAACAATACAGAGGGAAGGGAAGGAGGAAACAATAAAGAGGGAAGGGAAGGAGGGAACAATAAAGAGGGAAGGGAAGGAGGGAATAATAAAGAGGGAAGGGAAAGAGGGAACAATAAAGAGGGAAGGGAAAGAGGGAACAATACAGAGGGAACGGAAGGAGGGAACAATACAGAGTGAAGGGAAGGAGGGATCAATAAAGAGGGAAGGGAAGGAGGGAACAATAAAGAGGGAAGGGAAGGAGGGAACAAAACAGAGGGAAGGAAAGGAGGGAACAATACAGAGAGAAGGGAAGGAGGGAACAATACAGAGGGAAGGAGGGAACAATGAAGAGGGAAGGGAAGGAGGGAACAATACAGAGGGAAGGGAAGGAGGAAACAATAAAGAGAGAAGGGAAGGAGGGAACAATACAGAGGGAAGGGAAGGAGGGAACAATACAGAGGGAAGGGAAAGAGGGAACAATAAAGAGGGAAGGGAAGGAGGGAACAATAAAGAGGGAAGGGAAGGAGGGAACAATAAAGAGGGAAGGAGGGAACAATACAGAGGGAAGGGAAGGAGGGAACAATACAGAGGGAAGGGAAGGAGGGAACAATAAAGAGGGAAGGGAAGGAGGAACAATAAAGAGGGAAGGGAAGGTGGGAACAATAAAGAGGGAAGGGAAGGAGGGAACAATACAGAGGGAAGGGAAGGAGGGAACAATACAGAGGGAAGGGAAGGAGGGAACAATACGGAGGGAAGGGAAGGAGGGAACAATACAGAAAGAAGGGAAGGAGGGAACAATGAAGAGGGAAGGGAAGGAGGGAACAAAGCATGGCGACGGTATAAGAGACATCCTACCACCTATAACAGGAACTTGCACATGCAAGCCTGTAGGCATATGGGTGATGTTCAAAAGTGGGCCATTGCTAAATGGGAGGTGGACACTAAAAGAAAGTTAGTATCAGGTAGGGTAGGCTCCAAAACCTGGTGGTCCCTGGTCAAGGACAGACAAGGTTATCTGCCTGATGAACTTATTCCACCTCTAAATCGACAGGATGGGACCACCTCTACTAGTAGTCAAGAGAAGGCGGACCTCTTTGCTGAACACTTTGCTACCAAAATGCAAGTTCCTGATCCAGCAAGGGACCCTCCTTGGCTAGCTGCAAGAACTGTGTCAAAACTGTCAGTGGTGACAATAAGGCAGGAGGAGGTGCATTTCCTTCTTAAATCACTTGACCAAGAAAAGGCTGTGGGCCCAGACAAGTTGAGCCCAAGATTGTTGAGAAGATGTGCAGACCAGCTAGCAGCACCTCTAACTCGCATCTTTCAGCACTGCCTAGTACAGTGTAAATGGCCCTCTCCATGGAAAGAGGCAAATGTAGTCCCTGTTCACAAAAAGAAGAGCAAAGCAGAAATCAGCAACTACAGACCAGTGTCACTCCTGTCAATCACTGGTAAGATCCTTGAGACAATAATCTCAAGACAAATGACAGATTTTTTTGACTACCACTCACTACTTTGTGATCGTCAATATGGCTTCAGGAAAGGTTACTCTGCTGCTGATCTGTTGTTAAACCTCTCCACTAAGTGGCACCAGTCACTGGATGAATCCAAAGTCAGCTGTGTGGTAGCACTGGACATTGCTGGCGCTTTCGACCGGGTGTGGCACCAGGGCCTCTTAGCAAAACTTCAAGCACTGGGAATTGCAGGCTCTACGCTGTCTCCTCAGTGATTACCTTCATGGTAGATCTCTAAGTGTAGTCCTCAATGGAACGGAATCAGCAAGGCATCCTATTGGGGCAAGCGTTCCACAAGGAAGTGTACTGGGTCCACTGTTATGGAATGTCTACTTCAACGACCTTCTTCATCTCATCCCAGAATCACATGCATATGCAGACGACTGTACACTGACATACACTTATCCAAGAGAAGAAATGCCAGGTGCTCTAAGCTACATCAATCACCAGCTGAGAGCTATATCAGCTTGGGGAAATAGATGGCAAGCAACATTTGCACCTGAGAAAATGCAAATGATGATCGTCTCTAGGCACCATGATGGTAATGCTGGTGCAGTAGTAAGGATGAACGGGACGATGTTGGCACCTGGAGAAGAAGTTGATATCCTTGGGGTGAAATTTGACTCCAAACTAACCATGAAGAACCATGTTGTAAATCTTGCAAACAAGGCAGCCAGGAAGCTTACAGCACTTCGCCGTATCTCGCATCTGCTTGACAGTAGGGGTTGCAAGATCCTGTACGAGGCACAAGTACGCTCACACCTTGAGTATGCTCCACTTTCTTGGTTTGCCTGCCCCCCCCTCTCATCTGCGACTGCTTGACAGAGTAGAGAACAGAGCAAGACGTCTCATCTCTCGCCTGGACCCATCCTGGATAGATCTGTCATTTCAGCAGAGCCTTCAACATAGGAGGGATGTGGGTGGCCTTACTGTTATGTACAAGGCCAATATTGTCAAAATACCACACTTGGATCCACTTCGAGGACAGCGTGAAACAAGCTTTTATGCCACAAGACGGGAAGAAAGCAGCAACTTCACTCTGGCTGTACCCTTCTCCAGAACATCACTCCATCTGAGATCATACATACCCAGGATGACTCGAGTATGGAACACATTCGTACAGCATAATGATGTCAACGAGATAACGTCAGTTGATCAAATGAAAATGCTGGCCCACATATGGCTCCAACTTCATCCTGTTCCCTACTTGTATGTCTCATAATAAAAATGCTTTCAAATGAGCTGATGTAGGTAACAGCTCTTAGCTTGCCAATAAAGTTAGGAATCCTTAACCTGTAAATAGCTGTCAATAAAGCTAGGGATCCTTAACCTTGTCAAACCCTGTGTAAAAAAAAGTAGAGGGAAGGGAAGGAGGGAACAATAAAGAAGGAAAAGAAGGAGGGAACAATAAAGAGGGAAGGGAAGGAGGGAACAATAAAGAGGGAAGGGAAGGAGGGAACAATAAAGAGGGAAGGGAAGGAGGGAACAATACAAAGGGAAGGGAAGGAGGGAACAATACAGAGGGAAGGGAAGGAGGGAACAATACAGAGGGAAGGGAAGGAGGGAACAATAAAGAGGGAAAAGAAGGAGGGAACAATAAAGACGGAAGGGAAGGAGGGAACAATAAAGAGGGAAGGGAAGGAGGGAACAATACAGAGGGAAGGGAAGGAGGGAACAATACAGAGGGAAGGGAAGGAGGGAACAATACAGAGGGAAGGGAAGGAGGGAACAATAAAGAGGGAAGGGAACGAGGGAACAATAAAGAGGGAAGGAAAGGAAAGAACAATACAGAGGGAAGGAAAGAACAATACAGAGGGAAGGGAAGGAGGGAACAATGAAGAGGGAAGGGAAGGAGGGAACAATACAGAGGGAAGGGAAGGAGGGAACAATAAAGAGGGAAAAGAAGGAGGGAACAATAAAGAGGGAAGGGAAGGAGGGAACAATACAGAGGGAAGGGATGGAGGGAACAATACAGAGGGAAGGAAAGGAGGGAAAAATACAGAGGGAAGGGAAGGAGAGAACAATAAAAAGGGAAGGGAAGAAGGGAACAATACAGAGGGAAGGGAAGGAGGGAACAATACAGAGGGAAGGAAAGAAGGGAAGAATACAGAGGGAAGGAGGGAACAATACAGAGGGAAGGGAAGGAGGGAACAATAAAGAGGGAAGGGAAGGAGGTAACAATAAAGAGGGAAGGGAAAGACGGAACAATACAGAGGGAAAGGAAGGAGGGGACAATAAAGAGGGAGAGGAAGGAGGGAACAATACAGAGGCAAGGGAAGGAGGGAACAATAAAGAGGGAAGGTAAGGAGGGAACAATATAGAGGAAAGGGAAGGAGGGAAAAATAAAGAGGGAAGGGAAGGAGGGGACAATAAAGAGGGAAGGGAAAGAGGGAACAATAAAGAGGGAAGGGAAGGAGGGAACAATAAAGAGGGAAGGGAAGGAGGGAACAATAAAGAGGGAAGGGAAGTAAAGAACAATAAAGAGGGAAGGGAAGGAGGAAACAATACAGAGGGAAGGGAAGGAGGGAACAATGAAGAGGGAAGGGAAGGAGGGAACAATACAGAGGGAGGAAAGGAGGGAACAATACAGAGGGAAGGGAAGGAGGGAACAATACAGAGGGAAGGGAAGGAGGGAACAATGAAGAGGGAAGGGAAGGAGGGAACAATACAGAGGGAAGGGAAGGAGGGAACAATAAAGAGGGAAGGGAAGGAGGGAACAATAAAGAGGAGGGAAGGAAAGGAGGGAACAATACAGAGGGAAGGGAAGGAGGGAACAATACAGAGGGAAGGGAAGGAGAGAACAATAAAGAGGGAAGGGAAGGAGGGAACAATAAAGAGGGAAGGGAAGGAGGGAACAATGAAGAGGGAAGGGAAGGAGGGAACAATAGAGGGAAGGGAAGAAGGGAACAATAAAGAGGGAAGGGAAGGAGGGAACAATACAGAGGGAAGGGAAGGAGGGAACAATAAAGAGGGAAGGGAAGGAGGGAACAATACAGAGGAAAGGGATCAAGGGAACAATAAAGAGGGAAGGTAAGGAGGGAACAATAAAGAGGGAAGGGAAAAAGGGAACAATAAAGAGGGAAGGGAAGGAGGGAACAATAAAGAGGGAAGGGAAGGAGGGAACAATACAGAGGGAAGGGAAGGAGGGAACAATAAAGAGGGAAGGGAAGGAGGGAACAATACAGAGGGAAGGGAAGGAGGGAACAATAAAGAGGGAAGGGAAGGAGGGAACAATACAGAGGGAAGGGAAGGAGGGAACAATAAAGAGGGAAGGGAAGGAGGGCACAATAGAGGGAAGGGAAGGAGGGAACTATACAGAAGGAAGGGAAGGAGGGAACAATAAAGAGGGAAGGGAAGGAGGGAACAATAAAGAGGGAAGGGAAGGAGGGAACAATAAAGAGAGAAGGGAAGGAGGGAACAATACAGAGGGAAGGGAAGGAGGGAACAATACAGAGGGAAGGGAAGGAGGGAACAATACAGAGGGAAGGGAAGGAGGGAACAATACAGAGGGAAGGGAAGGAGGGAACAATACAGAAGGAAGGGAAGGAGGGAACAATAAAGAGCGAAGGGAAGGAGGGAACAATAAAGAGGGAAGGGAAAGAGGGAACAATACAGAGGGAACGGAAGGAGGGAACAATACAGAGGGAAGGGAAGGAGGGAACAATAAAGAGGGAAGGGAAGGAGGGAACAATAAAGAGGGAAGGGAAGGAGGGAACAAAACAGAGGGAAGGAAAGGAGGGAACAATACAGAGGGAAGGGAAGGAGGGAACAATACAGAGGGAAGGAGGGAACAATGAAGAGGGAAGGGAAGGAGGGAACAATAAAAAGGGAAGGAAAGGAGGAAACAATAAAGAGAAAAGGGAAGGAGGGAACAATACAGAGGGAAGGGAAGGAGGGAACAATACAGAGGGAAGGGAAGGAGGGAACAATACAGAGGGAAGGGAAGGAGGGAAAAATACAGAGGGAAGGGAAGGAGGGAACAATAAAGAGGGAAGGTAAGGAGGAAACAATAAAGAGGGAAGGGAAGGAGGGAACAACACAGAGGGAAGGGAAGGAAGGAACAATACAGAGGGAAGGGAAGGAGGGAACAATACAGAGGGAAGGGAAGGAGGGAACACTACAGAGGGAAGGGAAGGAGAGAACAATACAGAGGATAAGGGAAGGAGGGAACAATACAGAGGGAAGGGAAGGAGGGAACAATACAAAGGGAAGGAGGGAACAATAAAGAGGGAAGGGAAGGAGGGAACAATAAAGATGGAAGGGAAGGAGGGAACAATAAAGAGGGAAGGAGGGAACAATACAGAGGGAAGGGAAGGAGGGAAAAATACAGAGGAAAGGGAAGGAGGGAACAATAAAGAGGGAAGGGAAGGAGGGAACAATAAAGAGGGAAGGGAAGGTGGGAACAATAAAGAGAGAAGGGAAGGAGGGAACAATACAGTGAGAAGGGAAGGAGGGAACAATAAAGAGGGAAGGGAAGGAGGGAACAATACAGAGGGAACGGAAGGAGGGAACAATACAGAGTGAAGGGAAGGAGGGAACAATAAAGAGGGAAGGAAACGAGGGAACAATAAAGAGGGAAAAGAAGGAGGGAACAATAAAGAGGGAAGGGAAGGAGGGAACAATACAGAGGGAAGGTAAGGAGGGAACAATACAGAGGGAAGGGAAGGAGGGAACAATACAGAGGGAAGGGAAGAAGGGAACAACACAGAGGGAAGGGAAGGAGGGAACAATAAAGAGGGAAGGGAAGGAGAGAACAATAAAGAGGGAAGTGAAGGAGGGAACAATACAGAGAGAAGGGAAGGAGGGGACAATAAAGAGGGAGAGGAAGGAGGGAACAATACAGAGGGAAGGGAAGGAGGGAACAATAAAGAGGGAAGGTAAAGAGGGAGCAATATAGAGGAAAGGGAAGGAGGGAACAATACAGAGGGAAGGGAAGGAGAGGACAATAAAGAGGGAAGGGAAGGAGGGGACAATAAAGAGGGAAGGGAAAGAGGGAACAATAAAGAGGGAAGGGAAGGAGGGAACAATAAAGAGGGAAGGGAAGGAGGGAACAATAAAGAGGGAAGGGAAGTAGGGAACAATAAAGAGGGAAGGGAAGGAGGAAACAATACAGAGGGAAGAGAAGGAGGGAACAATGAAGAGGGAAGGGAAGGAGGGAACAATAGAGGGAAGGGAACAATACAGAGGGAAGGAAAGGAGGGAACAATACAGAGGGAAGGGAAGGAGGGAACAATACAGAGGGAAGGGAAGGAGGGAACAATGAAGAGGGAAGGGAAGGAGGGAACAATACAGAGGGAAAGGAAGGAGGGAACAATAAACAGGGAAGGGAAGGAGGGAACAATACAGAGGGAAGGGAAGGAGGGAAAAATACAGAGGGAAGGGAAGGAGGGAGAAATACAGAGGGAAGAGAAGGAGGGGAAAAATACAGAGGGAAGGGAAGGAGGGAACAATACAGAGGGAAGGGAAGGATGGAACAATACAGAGGGAAGGAGGGAACAATGAAGAGGGAAGGGAAGGAGGGAACAATACAGAGGGAAGGGAAGGAGGGAACAATAAAGAGAGAAGGGAAGGAGGGAACAATACAGAAGGAAGGGAAGGAGGGAACAATAGAGGGAAGGGAAGGAGGGAACAATACAGAGGGAAGGGAAGGAGGGAAAAATAGAGAGGGAAGGGAAGGAGGGAACAATAAAGAGGGAAGGGAAAGAGGGAATAATACAGAGGAAAGGGAAGGAGGGAAGAATACAGAGGGAAGGGAAGGAGGGAACAATAAAGAGGGAAAAGAAGGAGGAAACAATAAAGAGGGAAGGGATGGAGGGAAGGGAAGGAGGGAACAATAAAGAGGGAAGGGAAGGAGGGAACAATAAAGAGGGAAGGGAAGGAACAATACAGAGGGAAGTGAAGGAGGGAACAATACAGAGGGAAGGGAAGGAGGGAACAATACAGAGGGAAGGGAAAGAGGGAATAATACAGAGGAAAGGGAAGGAGGGAAGAATACAGAGGGAAGGGAAGGAGGGAACAATAAAGAGGGAAAAGAAGGAGGAAACAATAAAGAGGGAAGGGAAGGAGGGGACAATAAAGCGGGAAGGGAAGGAGGGAACAAAACGGAGGGAAGGGAAGGAGGGAACAATAAAGAGGGAAGGGAAGGAGGGAACAATATAGAGGGATCGGAAGAAGGGAACAATGCAGAGGGATGGGAAGGAACAATAAAGAGGGAAGGGAAGAAGGGAACAATAAAGAGGGAAGGGAAGGAGGGAACAATAAAGAGGGAAGGGAAGGAGGGAACAATAAAGAGGGAAGGGAAGGGGGGAACAATAAAGAGCGAAGGGAAGGAGGGAACAATAAAGAGGGAAGGGAAGGATGGAACAATAAACAGGGAAGGGAAGGAGGGAACAATAAAGAGGGAAGGGAAGGAGGGAACATTACAGAGGGAAGGGAAGGAGGGAACAATAAAGAGGGGAGGGAAGAGAAGTAGGAAACAATAAAGAGGGGAGGGAAGGGAAGGAGGGAACAATAAAGAGGGAAGGGAAGGAGGGAACAATAAAGAGGGAACAATACAGAGGGAAGGGAAGGAGGGAACAATATAGAGGGAAGGGAAGGAGGAAACAATACAGAGGGAAGGGAAGGAGGGAACAATAGAGGGAAGGGAAGGAGGGAACAATAAGGAGGGAAGGGAAGGAGGGAACAATAAAGAGGAAAGGGAAGGAGGGAACAATAAAGAGAAAAGGGAAGGAGGGAACAATAAAGAGGGAAGGGAAGGAGGGAACAATACAGAGGGAAGGGAAGGAGGGAAAACTACAGAGGGAAGGGAAGGAGGGAACAATACAGAGGGAAGGAGGGAACAATAAAGATGGAAGGAAAGGAGGGAACAATAAAGAGGTAAGGGAAGGAGGGAACAATAAAGAGGGAAGGGAAGGAGGAAACAATAAAGAGGGAAGGGATGGAGGGAAGGGAAGGAGGGAACAATAAAGAGGGAAGGGAAGGAGGGAACAATAAAGAGGGAAGGGAAGGAGGGAACAATGAAGAGGGAAGGGAAGGAGGGAACAATACAGAGGGAAGGGAAGGAGGGAACAATACAGAGGGAAGGGAAGGAGGGAACAATAAGGAGGGAAGGGAAGGGAAGGAGGGAACAATAAAGAGGAAAGGGAAGGAGGGAACAATAAAGAGGAAAGGGAAGGAGGGAACAATAAAGAGGGAAGGGAAGGAGGGAAGAATACAGAGGGAAGGGAAGGAGGGAACAATAAAGAGAGAAGGGAAGGAGGGAACAATACAGAGGGAAGGGAAGGAGGGAAGAATACAGAGGGAAGGGAAGGAGGGAACAATAAAGAGAGAAGGGAAGGAGTGAACAATACAGAGGGAAGGTAAGGAGGGAACAATAAAGAGGGAAGGGAAGGAGGGAACAATACAGAAGGAAGGGAAAAAGAGAACAATAAAGAGGAAAGGGAAAAGGGAACAATACAGAGGGAAGGGAAGGAGGGAACAATAAGGAGGGAACAATAAAGAGGAAAGGGAAGGAGGGAACAATGAAGAAGAAAGGGAAGGAGGGAACAATACAGAGGGAAGGGAAGGAGGGAACAATACAGAGGGAAGGGAAGGAGGGAACAATACAGAGGGAAGGGAAGGAGGGAACAATACAGAGGGAAGGGAAGGAGGGAACAATACAAAGGGAAGGAGGGAACAATAAAGATGGAAGGGAAGGAGGGAACAATAAAGAGGGAAGGGAAGGAGGGAACAATAAAGAGGGAAGGGAAGGAGGGAAGAATACAGAGGGAAGGGAAACAGGGAATAATAAAGAGGGAAGGGAAGGAGGGAACAATACAGAAGGAAGGAAAAAAGGGAACAATAAAGAGGAAAGGGAAGAGTGAACAATACAGAGGGAAGGGAAGGAGGGAACAATAAGGAAGGAACAATAAAGAGGAAAGGGAAGGAGGGAACAATATAGAAGAAAGGGATTAGGGAACAATACAGAGGGAAGGGAAGGAGGGAACAATAAGGAGGGAACAATAAAGAGGAAAGGGAAGGAGGGAACAATATAGAAGAAAGGGAAGGAGGGAACAATACAGAGGGAAGGGAAGGAGGGAACAATAGAGAGGGAAGGGAAGGAGGGAATAATAAAGAGGAAAGGGAAGAGGGAACAATACAGAGGGAAAGGAAGGAGGGAACAATAAACAGGAAAGGGAAGGAGGGAACAATAAAGAGGGAAGGGAAGGAGGGAACAATAAAGAGGGGAGGGAAGGAGGGAACAATAAAAGGGAAGGGAAGGAGGGAACAATGAAGAGGGAAGGGAAGGAGGGAACAATAAAGAGGGAAGGGAAGGAGGGAACAATAAAGAGGGAATGGAAGGAGGGAACAATACAGAGGGAAGGAAAGGAGGGAACAATACAGAGGGAAGGGAAGGAGGGAACAATAAAGAGGGAAGGGAAGGAGGGAACAATACAGAGGGAAGGAAAGGAGGGAACAATACAGAGGGAAGGGAAGGAGGGAACAATACAGAGGGAAGGAGGGAACAATGAAGAGGGAAGGGAAGGAGGGAACAATAGAGGGAAGGGAAGGAGGGAACAATAGAGGGAAGGGAAGGAGGGAACAATACAGAGGGAAGGGAAGGAGGGAAAAATACAGATGGAAGGGAAGGAAGGAACAATAAAGAGGGAAGGGAAGGAGGGAACAATAAAGAGGGAAGGGAAGGAGGGAACAATACAGAGGGAAGGGAAGGAGGGAACAATACAGAGGGAAGGGAAGGAGGGAACAATGAAGAGGGAAGGGAAGGAGGGAACAATACAGAGGGAAGGGAAGGAGGGAACAATAAAGAGGGAAGGGAAGGAGGGAACAATACAGAGGGAAGGGAAGGAGGGAAAAATACAGAGGGAAGGGAAGGAGGGAAAAATACAGAGGGAAGAGAAGGAGGGAACAATACAGAGGGAAGGGAAGGAGGGAACAATACAGAGGGAAGGGAAGGAGGGAACAATACAGAGGGAAGGGAAGGAGGGAACAATACAGAGGGAAGGAGGGAACAATGAAGAGGGAAGGGAAGGAGGGAACAATAAAGAGGGAAGGGAAGGAGGGAACAATAAAGAGGGAAGGGAAGGAGGGAACAATACAGAGGGAAGGGAAGGAGGGAACAATAAGGAGGGAAGGGAAGGAGGGACCAATAAAGAGGAAAGGGAAGGAGGGAACAATAAAGAGGAAAGGGAAGGAGGGAACAATAAAGAGGGAAGGGAAGGAGGGAAAAATACAGAGGGAAGGGAAGGAGGGAACAATAAAGAGGGAAGGGAAGGAGAGAACAATAAAGAGGGAAGGGAAGGAGGGAACAATACAGAGGGAAGGGAAGGAGGGAACAATACAGAGGGAAGGGAAGGAGGGAACAATACAGAGGGAAGGGAAGGAGAGAACAATAAAGAGGGAAGGGAAGGAGGGAACAATACAGAGGGAAGGGAAGGAGGGAACAATAGAGGGAAGGGAAGGAGGGAACAATACAGAGGGAAGGGAAGGAGGGAACAATAGAGGGAAGGGAAGGAGGGAACAATACAGAGGGAAGGGAAGGAGGGAAAAATACAGAGGGAAGGGAAGGAGGGAACAATAAAGAGGGAAGGGAAGGAGAGAACAATAAAGAGGGAAGGGAAGGAGGGAACAATACAGAGGGAAGGGAAGGAGGGAACAATACAGAGGGAAGGGAAGGAGGGAACAATACAGAGGGAAGGGAAGGAGGGAATAATACAGAGGAAAGGGAAGGAGGGAGCAATACAGAGGGAAGGGAAGGAGGGAACAATAAAGAGGAAAAAGAAGGAGGGAACAATAAAGAGGGAAGGGAAGTAGGGGACAATAAAGAGGGAAGGGAAGGAGGGAACAATACGGAGGGAAGGGAAGGAGGGAACAATAAAGAGGGAAGGGAAGGAGGGAACAATATAGAGGGATCGGAAGAAGGGAACAATACAGAGGGAAGGGAAGGAAGGAACAATAAAGAGGGAAGGGAAGAAGGGAACAATAAAGAGGGAAGGGAAGGAGGGAACAATAAAGAGGGAAGGGAAGGAGGGAACAATAAAGAGGGAAGGGAAGGGGGGAACAATAAAGAGGGAAGGGAAGGAGGGAACAATAAAGAGGGAAGGGAAGGATGGAACAATAAAGAGGGAAGGGAAGGAGGGAACAATAAAGAGGGAAGGGAAGGAGGGAACATTACAGAGGGAAGGGAAGGAGGGAACAATAACGAGGGGAGGGAAGAGAAGTAGGGAACAATAAAGAGGGGAGGGAAGGGAAGAAGGGAACAATAAAGAGGGAAGGGAAGGAGGGAACAATAAAGAGGGAAGGGAAGGAGGTAACAATACAGAGGGAAGGGAAGGAGGGAACAATACAGAGGGAAGGGAAGGAGGGAACAATACAGAGGGAAGGGAAGGAGGGAACAATAAGGAGGGAAGGGAAGGAGGGACCAATAAAGAGGAAAGGGAAGGAGGGAACAATAAAGAGGAAAGGGAAGGAGGGAACAATAAAGAGGGAAGGGAAGGAGGGAACAATACAGAGGGAAGGGAAGGAGGGAAAACTACAGAGGGAAGGGAAGGAGGGAACAATACAGAGGGAAGGAGGGAACAATAAAGATGGAAGGAAAGGAGGGAATAATAAAGAGGTAAGGGAAGGAGGGAACAATAAAGAGGGAAGGGAAGGAGGGAACAATAAAGAGGGAAGGGAAGGAGGGAAGAATACAGAGGGAAGGGAAGGAGGGAACAATATAGAGGGAAGGGAAGGAGGGAACAATAAGGAGGGAAGGGAAGGAGGGAACAATAAAGAGGTAAGGGAAGGAGGGAACAATAAAGAGGGAAGGGAAGGAGGGAACAATAAAGAGGGAAGGGAAGGAGGGAACAATAAAGAGGGAAGGGAAGGAGGGAAGAATACAGAGGGAAGGGAAGGAGGGAACAATATAGAGGGAAGGGAAGGAGGGAACAATAAGGAGGGAAGGGAAGGAGGGAACAATAAAGAGGAAAGGGAAGGAGGGAACAATAAAGAGGAAAGGGAAGGAGGGAACAATAAAGAGGGAAGGGAAGGAGGGAACAATAAAGAGGGAAGGGAAGGAGGGAACAATAAAGAGGGAAGGGAAGGAGGGAACAATACAGAGGGAAGGGAAGGAGGGAACAATACAAAGGGAAGGAGGGAACAATAAAGATGGAAGGGAAGGAGGGAACAATAAAGAAGGAAGGGAAGGAGGGAACAATAAAGAGGGAAGGGAAGGAGGGAACAATAAAGAGGGAAGGGAAGGAGGGAAGAATACAGAGGGAAGGGAAGGAGGGAACAATAAAGAGAGAAGGGAAGGAGGGAACAATACAGAGGGAAGGGAAGGAGGGAACAATAAAGAGGGAAGGGAAGGAGGGAACAATACAGAAGGAAGGGATAAAGGGAACAATAAAGAGGAAAGGGAAGAGGGAACAATACAGAGGGAAGGTAAGGAGGGAACAATAAGGAGGGAACAATAAAGAGGAAAGGGAAGGAGGGAACAATGAAGAAGAAAGGGAAGGAGGGAACAATACAGACGGAAGGGAAGGAGGGAACAATACAGAGGGAAGGGAAGGATGGAACAATAAAGAGGAAAGGGAAGAGGGAACAATAAAGAGGAAAGGGAAGAGGGAACAATACAGAGGGAAAGGAAGGAGGGAACAATAAAGAAAAAAGGGAAGGAGGGAACAATAAAGAGGGAAGGGAAGGAGGGAACAATAAAGAGGGAAGGGAAGGAGGGAACAATAAAAGGGAAGGAGGGAACAATGAAGAGGGAAGGGAAGGAGGGAACAATAAAGAGTGAAGGGAAGGAGGGAACAATACAGAAGGAAGGGAAGGAGGGAACAATGCAGAGGGAAGCGAAGGAGGGAACAATACAGAAGGGAAAAAGAGATCAATAAAGAGGGAAGGGAAGGAGGGAACAATAAAGAGGGAAGGGAAGGAGGGAACAATGAAGAGGGAAGGGAAGGAGGGAACAATACAGAGGGAAGGGAAGGAGGGAACAATAAAGAGGAAAGGGAAGGAGGGAACAATACAGAGGGAAGGGAAGGAGGGAACAATAGAGGGAAGGGAAGGAGGAAACAAAGAGGGAAGGGAAGGAGGAAACAAAGAGGGAAGGGAAGGAGGAAACAAATAGAGAAGGGAAGGAGGAAACAAAGAGGGAAGGGAAGGAGGAAACAAAGAGAGAAGGGAAGGAGGAAACAAAGAGGGAAGGGAAGGAGGAAACAGAGGGAAGGGAAGGAGGAAACAGAGAGAAGGGAAGGTGGAAACAAAGATGGAAGGGAAGGAGGAAACAAAGAGGGAAGGGAAGGAGGAAACAAAGAGGGAAGGGAAGGAGGAAACAGAGACGGAAGGGAAGGAGGAAACAGAGAGGGAAGGGAAGGAGGAAACAGAGGGAAGGGAAGGGGGAAACAAAAAGGGAAGGGAAGGAGGAAACAGAGGGAAGGGAAGGGGGAAACAGAGAGGGAAGGGAAGGAGGAAACAGAGAGGGAAGGGAAGGAGGAAACAAAGAGGGAAGGGAAGGAGGAAACAAAGAGGGAAGGGAATGAGGAAACAAAGAGGGAAGGGAAGGAGGAAACAAAGAGGGAAGGGAAGGAGGAAACAAAGAGGGAAGGGAAGGAGGAAACAAAGAGGGAAGGGAAGGAGGAAACAGAGAGGGAAGGGAAGGAGGAAACAAAGAGGGAAGGGAAGGAGGAAACAAAGAGGGAAGGGAAGGAGGAAACAGAGAGGGAAGGGAAGGAGGAAACAAAGAGGGAAGGGAAGGAGGAAACAAAGAGGGAAGGGAAGGAGGAAACAGAGAGGGAAGGGAAGGAGGAAACAAAGAGGGAAGGGAAGGAGGAAACAAAGAGGGAAGGGAAGGAGGAAACAGAGAGGGAACGGAAGGAGGAAACAAAGAGGGAAGGGAAGGAGGAAACAAAGAGGGAAGGGAAGGAGGAAACAGAGAGGGAAGGGAAGGAGGAAACAAAGAGGGAAGGGAAGGAGGAAACAAAGAGGGAAGGGAAGGAGGAAACAAAGAGGGAAGGGAAGGAGGAAACAAAGAGGGAAGGGAAGGAGGAAACAAAGAGGGAAGGGAAGGAGGAAACAGAGAGGGAAGAGAAGGAGGAAACAAAGAGGGAAGGGAAGGAGGAAACAAAGAGGGAAGGGAAGGAGGAAACAGAGAGGGAAGGGAAGGAGGAAACAAAGAGGGAAGGGAAGGAGGAAACAAAGAGGGAAGGGAAGGAGGAAACAAAGAGGGAAGGGAAGGAGGAAACAGAGAGGGAAGGGAAGGAGGAAACAAAGAGGGAAGGGAAGGAGGAAACAAAGAGGGAAGGGAAGGAGGAAACAAAAAGGGAAGGGAAGGAGGAAACAGAGAGAAGGGAAGGAGGAAACAAAGAGGGAAGGAAATGAGGAAACAAAGAGGGAAGGGAAGGAGGAAACAAAGAGGGAAGGGAAGGAGGAAACAAAGAGGGAAGGGAAGGAGGAAACAAAGAGGGAAGGGAAGGAGGAAACAAAGAGGGAAGGAAATGAGGAAACAAAGAGGGAAGGGAAGGAGGAAACAAAGAGGGAAGGGAAGGAGGAAACAAAGAGGGAAGGGAAGGAGGAAACAAAGAGGGAAGGGAAGGAGGAAACAAAGAGGGAAGGGAAGGAAGAAACAAAGAGGGAAGGGAAGGAGGAAACAAAGAGGGAAGGGAAGGAGGAAACAAAGAGGGAAGGGAAGGAAGATATAATCAAAATTCTGTTACAAAATAAGTTCGTTATAACTACGTTCACCTCAGGGTCTGCTCGTTCATTTTTTCAGTTGTTCATTTTGTCAACTGTTGATTTCCTGGGTTGTTTATTTCCCTGGACACACCAACACTGCCCAGGCACCATTATAACTTCACATCCTTGTGCCATACCTGAGACAAGACAACCACTTCTGGACTTTGCTGACTACAGGATGGACAAAAGTTCACTGAACTAGGTCAAAGCATTACGAAACTGCATTGAGAGAAATCAGAATAGGAACCCGTTACGAGCGGTGTACCACATGGGTCAGTGTTCGGACCCTTGTTATTCACAATTTACATAAACTACATTGATAAAGGGAATAAATAGCGACTTAAGTGTGACTGGCACTAAAAGACTACATTATAACCTGGATACGTTGATGTAGTGGGCAGAGAAGTGACAGATGTAGTTCAATACAGAGAAGTGCAAAAAAGTTCTAATCCTACGAAACGAAAATAACTATGGTTCCTATAAGCTAAATAATGTCGATACATGTGCACTTAACCATTTTATTTCTTTGTACATCTATGCATCATGTCCAAATTAAAAATAAATAAAAATAAATAAATAAAAGTGAATGGGAAAAAATAAAAATTCTGATTTGCAGAAATTTAAGTGTTTCGGAAGTGTAAGTGTTCCAAATAAAGCAAATAAAATTATTTATTTAATGTCAAGAAGTATTAATAATAGACGTACTAAGGTTATACTTCAACTTCATATATTTATGGTTGGATCTCATTTAGATTATGCTGTTTAGTTCTGGTCTCCATATTACAGGATAAACATAAATGCGCTAGAAAATATACAGATAAGCATGACGAAGTTGATTCCATTTATAAGAAACCTTTCTTGAAAAAAAAAAGTGAAGATACAGAACTTGCCTTACTGGAAATGCGTAGAATTAAGGTTACGAGTGAAGTGTACAAATGGAACACAGGAATAAATGGAGGGCATATCAACAGCGTGGAACTCAGCAGTGAACACACAGCAAAACCAACACCACCCAAGCGCTTTCACCCATCAGTAAAACCCCTTGTCTTTGAAAATTTAATAAAATCATGCACCAGTTAATTAGCTAAGATCATCGCCGGGGTCCGCCACTTCGGGGTCTCCAGCCGCAGCCTACACAGCCGTGCTTCACAATCTGTCCAAGGAGAACAGGGAGAGACGCCAAGTTCCCTGGCCGTAGACACATCGGGGCCACAATTCAGGAGAACAATCTGCATCCAAGCACCTAACGGCACTGGAAGTCTTACGCGGTTAGGAAAGGGTTCCCAGCTCCCTTCTTTGCAATGGCCACAACATAAGATGGACTGCCAGATGAGCACTGAACCTGATACAAGTAATGCAGGTCTAGCAACTCGCAGCACAGATCCAGAAACAGCTCGCTAGACTCAACACAGAGGCTCTCAACAGGTAAAGTACGGAATGCTTCTCTCCCTGCCCTCCGTGGACAGTTTCCGAGGCACGTCTATGTAAGCAGTGGCTGGAGATCCAAAAGTCGCTAATTTATTGGAGCATGATTTTGTTAATGTTTCAAAGATAAAGGCCTCTTTTACTGATTAAGATAGCGCAGCAGGGAAGAGCTGGCAGAGTTGATTTGGCACTCATACGCGAACCTGGAATGGCACAAGACAGCATATAGGCAAAACAAAGTCCAATGATCCACCCCCCTCCCTACACAGGAATGATGAGGAAGAGCAACTTAAGAATGTCTAGTGCCTGCAGAGCTTCCTAATATGGAGAGGCCAAAATCTGGCACCAGTCAAAGATCGTCTAAATGGAGACTACTAGCAGCTATCCAATAAAAAGAAATCACTGGCCTGTCCCTGGTCCCCCGTGACCCATACCAACACAAGAAGTGTCAACTTTGTTGTGTGGATCATCTTTTATCGTACCTGGGACCCAGGATGGCTAGCCATGAAGCAACAAAGAAAGCGTTAGCAAAACTGTCCATTAAGACAGGGAGCGTCAGAGGTGCTAGCAGCGCTCTGTTAATAAAGGATGAAGACAAACAAGCAAGAATGCCAGCAAAAGTGCTGGCAAGAATGCTAAGAATTGCAACACTCTAGGATCCTTAGGTGACTGACATCCAGTAATATTTCTGCTGCCAAACAGCCACTGGATGCACCACTCACTGTCACAAGTGGTTCACTAAAAGGTTAATTCCATGGTCCAGTCCCCCTGTGCGTGTGTTGTCAACTACCTCGCACTGTGGCTGAGAGGAGAACAAAACACTGAAAATTTCAATCTTCCGGAGTCAAATTTGATGAATTTTAAAGAAAAAATTCCCACTATATAGACCAAATAAAGGAGGGAAGGGGAAGGTGATGACTGGTGTGCTGGGTGCTTAGTCTGAATAAACCGCCCAGACGACCCGGTCCCAGATCAGGCCTCCCGGTGCTAGCGGCGCACAATCCAGCGCATGCAGCACAACTGGGGCATACGCTGGATTAATTACATTAAAAAAACAGTTGAAGACTGGTTTTTGGCATTGTAATCAAATTTCGCAATATATTGAGAATATACAGTGAGTAATATCGGAGAGAGAGAGAGAGAGAGAGAGAGAGAGAGAGAGAGAGAGAGCGCGCTCAAGGTCTCGCGTAAATTAATCATTGTATCTACCAGCACACTAAGTCCCTCTAGGGGAAACAGGTGGCAGAAATGCTGGGGAGAAATGAAGAAAATTCCCCGCAGTGCGACGATGCCTTCCCTAGTCACCAAACCCAAGGACAGAAATGGGAAAAATTTGGTCTATTACCGGCCTCCCCACCCCTCAACCGAGGCCTCGTAATTTAACTATATAAAATCGTGTTAGATTTCTTTCCCTCTAGTTTGTGAAGGTTCCCATACAGAACACTGTCTTTCTCTTTAGTAATTATGTTTTGATGGAGACATGTCTCACCGTTTTCTGATCAATATCTCTGTCTGCTTGTACATTCTGTTCTAAGGTCTTCTGCCCCCTCCCCCCCAGGGTCTTTCCTTTCATGGTCTTCCACCCCCGAGGGTCTTCTGCTCCCTCCCCCCTTCCGAGGGTCGTCCACCCCAGGGTCTTCACCCCAGAGACCTCTGTTACCGAACGTGCCATCTCCAGTCTTGACAGATAAAAAAAAAAAATCTTTTATATTAGTGATCAAGGTTAAGCAGCAGCTTCACCTCTTTATCTGAGACTGATGGTGTTAAATAGTGAGGTTGTCTTGCCACCCCAGTTCCCTTCATTACTACTGCCACCAGGGAAGTCCTCGCTTCTGCAAGTGTGTCCCTTGCCCCTACTGATATGGCATCTCCTATCATTCCTTCTGCATGAATTACATTTCCACTGCAGGCTAACACCTTGCACATACTGCAGGCTAACACCTTACACATACTGCAGTCTTACACTTTACACATACTGCAGGCTAACACCTTACACTTACTGCAGGCTAACACCTTACACATACTGAAGGCTAACACCTTACACATACTGCAGGACTTCCTTCTTACTCCTACTGATATGGAACGCCTCTATTGTCACGAGCTCTCACTCCTGAAGAAGTCCCCTCTTACTCCTACTGGAGGCGAACCTCTCCTGTAGGAGAATTTTTTTGGTTCGATTTTAAAACGAGAATTTCTCATTCCTTCCTTTCAGTGTGATGGTCGAGTTTAAGAAAAATATCTCTCCAAAGGTTAATATGAGGGGTCTTGATCGTATTCCATGCAAACAATTTAACCAGAATCGTTCCACTACCATTTGTACTGGACAGTTATGGGAGAGATACACTGTGAGGAGACTGGTAAAGGATCTAAACCTGACCTTGTTGGGGAGAAAAACAAAAAATAATATTACAACACACTAAATCTTAAGAGGAACTGATAAGAAGAGACCGTGGGCCAGATTAAGGGAATACATGTGAAAGCTGAAGGCACAGATGAGCCACAGGGCTGTGAGGAAGAATTTCTTTGGCCTAAGAGTGGTTGGTTGCAAGTGAACTGACTGTACGAGAGAGTGGTGGAGGCAAGTCCAATACACAGCTTCAAGAGTAGATCTGATAAGGCCCAAGAGGCTAGAAAAAAAGTGAGGCAAACCAAAGTATGATAGAGGGCCAGGAACTGAGTCTTAACCCTCCCAAACTGTGTTCGGTTTGTACACACACACACACACACACACACTCCTATGAAGAAAGGTTAAGGGAAATCGGTCTGACGACATTGGAGGACAGGAGGGTCAGGGGAGACATGATAACGACATATAAAATACTGCGCGGAATAGACAAGGTGGACAAAGACAGGATGTTCCAGGGAGGGGACACAGAAACAAGAAGTCACAATTGGACGTTGAAGACTCCGATGAGTCAAAGGGATGTTAGGAAGTATTTCTTCAGTCAGAGTTGTCAGGCAATGGAATACCCTAGAAAGTGACGTACTGGAGGCGGGAACCATACATAGTTTTAAGACGAGGTTTGATAAAGCTCATGGAGCAGGGAGAGAGAAGACCCAGTAGCGATCAGTGAAGAGGCAGGGCCAGGAGCTAAGACTCGACCCCTGCAACCACAAATAGGTGAGTATACACACACACACACACACACACACACACACACACACACACACAGGGAAAGTGACCTAGTAGCGACCAGTGAAGAGGCAGGGCCAGGAGCTTGGAATCGACCCCTGCAACCTCAACTACGTGAGTACACACACACACACACACACACACACACACACACACACACACACACACACACACACACACACACACAGGGCAAATCATGTCACAAACCTATTGGAGTTTTACGACAAGGTAACAGAAGCGAGACAGGAGACATAGAGGGGTAGGTAGACTGCATTTTCTTGGACTGTAAGGCGGCTTTCGACACAGTTCCGCACAAGAGATTAGTGCAAAAGCTAGAGGAGCAGGTAGGAATAACAGGAATGGCACTGCAATGGATAAGGGAATACCTGACAGGAAGAAAACAACGAGTGATTGTACGTAAGGAGGTGTCAGAGTTGACGAGCGGGCTTCCGCAAGAGTCAACCCTCGGGCCAGTGTTGTGTCTGGTCCATGTGAATAACATGAAGAAAGGGATAAATTCAGAGTTGTCCCTTTGTGCAGACGATGGTCAAGCTAATGAGGAGAATTCAAGCGGATGAGGACCAGGTAGGACTACAAAGGGATTTGGACAGGCTTCAAGCCTGGTCCAACAACTGACTCTGAGAGTTTAACTCCACCAAGTGTGAAGTCATGAAGATTGGAGGTCAGAGAAGACCACAGATGGAGTGCACGCTAGGAGGCCAAAGGCTGCAAACCTCACTCAAGGAAAAGGATCTTGGGGTGAGCATCATACCGAGCACATCTCCTGAGGCATACATGATAGAAGGGATAGACTCAGAAGTGTCCCTGTTCGCAGATGATGTGAAGTTAATGAGGAGAATTAAATCAGATGAGGATCAGGCAGGACTACAAAGAGACCTGGACAGGCTAGACGCGTGGTCCAGCAACTGGCTCCTCAAATTTAACCCCGCCAAATGCAAAGTCATGAAGATCGGGGAAGAGCAAAGAAGACCGCAGAGTATAGGCTAGGTGGCCCAAAACTGCAAACCTCACTCAAGGAAAAAGATCATGGAGTGAGTATAATACCGAGCACATCTGAAGCGCACATCAACCAGATAACTGCTGCAGCGTATGGGCGCCTGGAAAACCTGAGAATAGCGTTCCGATACCTCAGTAGGGAATAATTCAAGACTTTGTACATCATGCATGTCAAGCCCATACTGGAGTAAGCAGCACTAGTTTGAAACCCACACCTGGTCAAGCACGTCAAGAAATTCTAGAAAGTGCAAAGATTTGCAACAAGGCTAGTTTCAGAGCTAAGGGGAATGTCCTACGAAGAAAAGTTAAGGGAAATCGGCCTGACAACACTGGAGGACAGGAGGATTAGGAGGAAAACATGATGACATATAAAATACTGCGAGGAATTGACAAGGTGAACAAAGACAGGATGTTCCAGAGATGGGACACTGCAACAAGGGGTCACAGTTGGAAGTTGAAGACTCAGATGAGTCAAAGAGATGTTAGGAAGTATTTCTTTAGCCATAGAGTTGTCAGGAAGTGGAATAGTCTGGTAAGTGATGTAGTGGAGGCAGGAACAATACACAGTTTTAAGACGAGGTATGATAAAGCTCATGGAGCAGGGAGAGAGAGGACCTGGTATCAGTCAGTGAAGAGGCAGGGCCAGGAGCTACGTCTCGACCTCTGCAACCACAAATAGGTGAGTACATCAACCAAATAACTGCTGCAGCATATGGGCACCTGGCAAACATAAGAATAGCATTTCGACATCTAAGTAATGAGTCATTCACAAGACTGTACACTGTGTACGTCACACCTGTATTGGACTATGTAGCACCAGTATGGAACCCACACCTGGTCAAGCACATTATGAAATTAGAGAAAATGCAAAGGTTTGCAAAAAGACTAATCCCAGAGCTAAGGGGTATGTTCTACTAGGAGCGACACTGGAGTATAGGGGGATATGATAATGATATATAAAATACTGAGAGGAAGTGACAAGGTGGATAGGGGACAGAATGTCTCAGAGATGTGACACAACAAGGGGTTACAACTGGAAGTTGAAAACTCAGATGAGTCATAGGGATGTTTGAAAATATTTTGTAGACAGCCTGTACTGTCTGCACAGACAGCCCATGCTGTCTGCCAGCTTAGTTCATATTTTGCGCCATGCTGGTGCTGCCACCTATAGGCGTAGGCATGCCAGCCTGTCTGCCCTTGCCTCGCACTCACTCACACAGCGGCCTAGCAGGAAGACACAAGGCCTACTCCTAGCTCTCTCTCATGGGATGGCCCTCCCGGGCCATGGGCACAAAACACAAGCCTGTGTACCCACCACGACCTTGCAATAAACAAAGAAGCCTCCGAAGACGTTTATCATTAACCACCCGCTTACAGTCTACCAAACAATCTCATTAAACATTGGTAGCAGCGGTGGTCGCAGCAGTGTGTTTGCCCAGAGAGAGGAAGGAAGGAATGAAGTTGTTCACTTCATCCCCCTACACAACAAGCATCCGTCTCTCAACGAGTTATCCTGATGTCGTGTCTGCACGTTTGAGCATCCAGACACAGGTACAAGCAGGATCCAGGCCGAAATTTGCCAAAATTCTCCGAGTGGCGTCCCAGTGACCCCACGCTACAGCATCCCACGCTGTTTCTCACGTCACATGTTCAGCATCACTTGCATGTTCTGCAGTTGTTCAGCTCAGTACAGCTGTTTCAGCAAGCTAGAGGTGAGTTTCGTGGTGATTTCTGCGTCCAGTGTGTTTCCCTGTGTTTGTGGGTGGGAGGAGGAGGAATGGCCAGATGCTCCCTTGCCATACACTCATCCACGCTCCTCGCCACCACACTACCATACACCACTCACCACTACTCACTCCCTCTGCTGTGTTTTCTGCTGTTTGTGATTCATTGTCAGAGCTGTGTATCCGAGTGCCCGAGGCCACTCGAAGTTACGTGGATCAGCATGCCACGTGGATCCCGACACCACGTGGGTGTGGGCGATGTCACGTAGACCTACGAAGCCACATGAGTTACCAGATGTCCCAGGCCACATGCTGTGGTCTGCTGCCTGCATCACACGATGTCACCGATGCTGCTGCCCGACTTCATGACGTCATGATGTCTGCCTGACGTCACCTCGAGATTGCTGACGTCACCTCGCGACATCACATTGTTGCATACAGGGCCACTACTTAAGCCTGTTTAGCCCTTTCTTGCAACAAATAAACAGGACTGAATATACTGTTCCAGATGAAATCATTCAAGGGTTCAGTAGTAAACAATCACAATGTTTCTTTCCGGTTTTTTATTTTCTTAATAAACCATAGAAGGGTTTTATATTAACTTTAAAAAGGTTGCACCATAAAACAGAGTACTCATGAAATTTACACTTAAGTTCACTTAAAAGATGCACAGTATTATCTTGATTATAGTACTGAACGGCTCTAGTATCATAACACCTTTTCTTCACATAATAACACTTTACTTAACTCAATCCAAATGAGACAGAAGACGTAACACTTCAATAATAATTCACTCTTATTCAACTTTCATAATATACTAAGTGAGATTAGGAATATTTTACACTTAAAGGAATTTTGAGGCGAGTCTGTCTCCCATGACTTTTTCACCATCCTCTTTGAACCAATACTGCTTAAATTCACTCCTAGCAGAGCTAGGGACAATCACCAGCGTCTCCAAAACAGCTACACACACTTCGTCCAAGTCGTTTCTGTCAGATACCGTCCAAGGTACTGGAGGGTCACTAGGGAACCTCATGTGGGACCAGAAGTTTAAATCCAGGAATGAGGGAGCTTCCCTCACGAGAGGTGAGGAAGGTAAGAACTGAACTCTGTGAGGCTTTACCAGCCCACTTTGCCTCGGTTGGAGCAGGGGTCGAGCAGCTCAAAACACCTACTGATGCTTGGCCAGGTCACCAGCAGTTGACACTAATTAAATGACCTACCTAAATACAAAGCTAAGTAATACGACCAGATAATATTATAAAGTCGAGTAAATCCATTTTAGCTACTAATGGAATTACTTCTGAATATAATAAGTGAAATAGCAAAAATAACATGTAATAGTATACCATTGTGATAAGAAGAAAATGAACAAAATGAACAAAAGGGTGTAACATCCCCTCCACACGACCAAATGTCGCACTGACAATAGGACAAAAATAATCCTGAATCTTTTACATTCAGTAGAAAAACTGAAATACCCATACAGCAAGACTGATATACATTTCACCGCCAATTCTTCCCAGACAATCTTCATGTGTTCTGAAGGTATTCAAGGAGGATATTGTTGAGACGACAGACATCTGCCTCAACAGAATTGGGTTCTCTCTTGGCCTTGGGTGACACGAATGCTGTCTCTCAAGTAAAATGTAAGGACACAGCAACTGGTCTCCAAGCTTCATCCTCCATAACTAAACTGTAAACAGTACCACTCATTCACATAACTGTAGGTAAAAAAGGAAATATTAGGCGTAAGTTAGAACAGGGGCATATTGGTGCAATTGGTTTAAGGGCGGGACAAAGCATCCGCAATTACATTATGTTTGCCCTTTATGTGTAGGATTTTAGTAGAAAAAGGTTGAATTCTAAGGGCCCACCTCTGTATTCTGGCATTCTTAGCCTTCATGGTATTATTGAATGTCAAAGGGTTGTGATCTGAGTATACTGTAATCTGATGAGGTGATGTTCCCAAGTAAACTTCAAAATGCTCGAGAGAGATAACCAGGGCTAGAGCTTCTTTTTCTATGGTTGCATAATTCTTTTGGTGTGGCTTTAAGGTGGAGGAATAATAACATATCGGATGTAGAATATCAAAGGAGGGGGAGGACTGCAGTAGTACTGATCCAACAGCATAACTGCTGGCATCTATATGTAACAGGAAGGGAAAGTTAAAATCAGGGCTTTTCAATACTGGAGAGGAGTTCAATAATCGCTTTAACCTATTAAAAGCCATATTACATTCCTCAGACCAAGCAAATTTAATTTTAGAACTAGTTAGCGCGAAAAGGGGGGTGGCTATGTGTGAAAAGTTAGGGCAGAATCGTCTATAATACCCAGCCATTCCCAAAAATCTCTGCACCCCTTTTCTGTCTCTTGGTATAGGAAAGTCTGCAATGGCTCTCACTTTTGCACTGATAGGTGCCACCGTCCCCTGACCTATATTGAAGCCCAAATACTTAATCATTGCTTGTCCAAATTTGCATTTGGCTAAATTGATGGTAAAATTATAAGCATCTAATTTATAAAAAGAGCCTCCAGACGGACTAAATGTGAACTCCACTCGTCACTAAAGACTACTAGGTCGTCGAGGTAGGCTTCAACCCCCTCAAGGTTATAAGTAAGGTCATTCATAAGTTGCTGGAACGTAGATGCTGCATTGCACAACCCGAATGGGGTAACCAAGTAGTTGAACAAGCCTTCATGCACTGTAAACGCTGATATGTCCTGAGCTCGGTCCGTCAGGGGCACTTGATAGTAGCCTCGCAGTAAGTCCAGCCGGCTCACATACTTGGCTCCGGCAACCATATCGATTAAATCATCTACCCTAGGCAAAGGGTAACCATCAGGAACTGTGACGGAATTCACCTTTCTATAATCCGTACACATACGATAGGTTCCATCTGACTTTGGGACTAACACACAAGGTGAGGCCCATGGGCTTTTGCTTCGTTCAATTAGTCCATGGGTCAGCAAAAAGTCGATTTCCTCCTTTAGAGCTTGGTGTTTAATAGGGCTTAAGCGATAAGGGGACTGCTTGATGGGTGCAGCTCCTTGGACATCCACGTCGTGTGCCCCCAACGTGCAACGCTTAGGTATATCGCCAAACAATGATGGATACTTCAAACCATACCCCCGGCCGGGATTGAACCCGCGGTCATAGAGTCTCAAAACTCCAGCCCGTCGCGCTAGCCACTAGACCAGCTAGCCACAATAAGATTCATCCAACTAGGTATATTTCTACACCATAGGAAAGTTAGCACAGGCACCTCTGTGACCACAAATGCAAGTTTTTACAGACGAATCTCCAGCTAGCGTGGCCGTGACGAACTCTAGCTCAAGTCCCTTCACTGCCGTCAACATGACTTAAGAAATTCGTCTGTAGATTCGGCTGGAGATTCGTCTGTAAAAACTTGCATTTGTGGTCACAGAGGTGCCTGTGCTAACTTTCCTATGGTGTAGAAATATACCTAGTTGGATGAATCTTATTGTGGCTAGCTGGTCTAGTGGCTAGCGCGACGGGCTGGAGTTTTGAGACTCTATGACCGCGGGTTCAATCCCGGCCGGGGGTATGGTTTATTTGCAATCGTGTCATTACGATTTCTTAAGTCATGGATACTTCAAAATCACATTTTTCACTTCTTTGGCTCGGTCACAGGCCAGACCTTTTAAAAAATCGTCCAGGGATCGTAGAACTTAAGTGTTTCTAAGACGGACTTCTATTCCTTTGGAGCAGTCCTCCAAATCCTCTGCTTCTTGCTGGGACTCTAGAAGAATGGCAGCGGTCGGGGCTAACCCTCCATAATATTTCTTCAATTGGTTAACATGGTATGTATGGTCTGATTTCTTTTTCCCTGGGGTACGAACCAGGTAATTCACTTCACTCAGTTTTTTAATGACTTCCAAAGGTCCTTCATATCTTGGTTTCAATGCATGTCCGGGCATGAATTTTTGAGCCAATACTTTATCTCCGATGTTGAAAGAGCGAGAGGCCGCATGTTCATCATGTTGTAGTTTCATTTTAGCCTGGGCTTTCTTCAAGTTCTCTGCGGCTAGGTTCCTCGTGAAAGTGAGGTGTTCCTGCATCAAAGCCGGGCATACCTGAACTGACGGAGTACGTCTTCCGGTCCATACATCTTTCAATACTGCGAGGGGTCCACGTACCGTATAACTATATATCAACTCAAAAGGGCTATACCCTAGACTTTCCTGCTCGCTTTCCCTTACGGCCAGGAGAAGGAAAGGAATGCCCTCATCCCAGTCTTTACTGAATTGTTCACAGTAGGAACGCATCATCACCTTCAATGTTTGATGAAACCGTTCCAATGCTCCTTGGGACTGGGGCCTATAGCTCGTAGTGAGGATAGATCTTACATCAAGGCGTGACATGGCCTCCTTGAAGATTTTTGAAGTGAAGTTTGATCCTTGATCAGACTGGATCTCATGAGGCAGCCCTACCTGTGAGAAAAACTTTATTAAAGCGCGGACTATTGCGCGAGCATTTATTTTCCTCATGGGGATGGCCTCGGGGTAACGGGTGGCAGAATCCATTATAGTGAATAGGTAGTGATTCCCCGCCTTGGTCCTGGGGAGTGGACCTACGCAATCGATGATTAAACGGGAAAAAGGCTCGCCATCTGAGGTGATAGGACAGAGGGGAGCTGGAGGCGGGGTATGAGCAGGTTTACTGATGGTCTGACAGACCCGGCAACTGCGAAGATGTTCCACCACGGTTTCCCGCATTCTAGGCCAAAAAAAGTATTTTGACAACTTTACCATTGTTTTCCTTAATCCCAGATGTCCTCCCATTGGACTATTATGGGCGACCTTCAATGCAAGCTCACGATAAATCCTAGGCAGGATTAATACATGCTTGGCCTTGGCCAAAGGTGCCCCTAGAGCATGTCTTCTGGTGGATTTCTTCATAAGTATACCGCTACTAGAATCAACACAGTCCTCTAGTTTCTCGGCCTCTTCTTCCGTTATCAACAGCTTTCTTACTTTCTCCAACGAGGGTTCTTCCATCTGTGCTTGGATTAGATCTTCAGGTCTAAACTTTTTAGCACCTAAAGAATCTAAAGTTGAGTCTAGCCCTACAGACACAGACGTCGCATCCTCGGGCCAGTGGGTCGCACTAAACAATAGGTTCAAACCCAGATCAGCTTTGTCCTCTTCTTCCTCTGTTGATTCAGGAGGTAACCTGGTCGTTGCCATGGACCTAGTGACAACTCCCAGCGGAAATAATGATAGGTCCTTCCTATGAGCCTCAATCACGTAATCCTCTCCCGAGGTGTTTTCTATCACCAGAGGTTCTTTCTTGATTCCTTCGCAGCTTAGGTCATTTCCTATCAGTAGGTCAGCAGACTTAATAGGAAATCCTTCATTTGATATACCGACAGTCGCATATCCTTTATAGCAACCCAGGTCTAGGTATATCCTATGGAGGGGAACTCTAGAAACAGCTCCTCCATAAGCCTCCAGAAGTGCATCTATCTTCGTATAAGTGCGGTCAGACAAAGAGAGGATTCCCTTTTTTAACAATGTCAAGTAACTCCCCGTATCCCTATAGGTTTTAACCTGCACCACTTGACCCTCATCAATGCCAGCTTTTCCTTCTGAAAAATATGGGCTCATTGCCTTTTCAATTTCTTGCCCTGAGATGGCCCTCGTCTCAGGTCATCTCAGTGAAGCAGTCTTCGGTCCTGCCGGCTCTAGATCCGCCTGTAAACATCTCTGCGTGTGGGCTACTGAAGACACCATCTGCACAGGAGCACCTTCTCGATACTTATATTTCCTGTCCCTTTCCAGCTGATAACATTGGTTTCTCACATGACCTCCCTTTTGGCAATATGAACAGGACAAGTTCTTCCTGGCTTTATACACCTCCCAGTTCTGTCGTAGTTGAAACCGGTCACCATTACATGGCTTATCCAGGGTTCGAGAGGTCACTGCTTCTGAAGGAAACTTTTGGCGAGGTTCTGTTCTTGACTTAACTGGTCGAACCTTCTGGCCCAATTTTACTGCTTCCTCTCTGGATGTTCTATCACGGATCAGCTGGCTGGAGATCTCATAGCGATCGGCCAGTGCAGCGGTCTCCATCACATCAGGTGCTGGACGGTCGATCAGGAACTTCCGCAAATCCCCAGATATAGAATTATAGAAGTCCTCTTGTAGTATTAATTGGGTTAAGCTGCTTACGGTGTTGCTTCGTGAGGCTCTTTGCCACCTCTCGAAAGCTACCTTCTTTTGCCTGGCGAAGTCCACCCAAGTTTGCCCTGGTAACCTTTGCAGAGTACGGAAGGCTTGCTGGTAGCTCAAAGGGAGTAGATCATAGGTCTCCAGTTAGTTTAATATGTTTATTATGCACCCCATACCCATCCTGTGGGCGGTAGTCAAAAGATTACAGAGGTACATAATTGGTCCAGGGACTGGACTCCAAAGTTTTGATAGCTGAGCAAGTTACAGAGGTAATGAACTCACAATTTACAAAGGTAATGAACTCACAATTTACAAAGGTAATGAACTTTTTGATGGAGTCATATTGTATGTACTTTTCGTAAGGCAAAGCCGCGGTACATTCTCGAGCTTTACCAGTCAGCGTCGTATGCAACAAGACAGCCCAGAATTTTTGGGGCCACTGCATAGCTCGAGCCTGATTTTCGAACGTATCGAAGTATGTGTCCAGATCAGACTCGCAAAACTTGGGCACCAAAGATGCTGCTTTATGAATGTCGAAAATATTTCTGGGGGCCTCGGGCCTCACAACTCCTTCCCTTTGCCGCTGACGTTCGTAGAGTATGGTGTCCCTCTCGAACTCTTCTGCATTCAGCTTCCTTTGGGCTTCCATTTGGGCCATTTGTAAAGTAATAAGGCACTCCATTCTTTCGAACTGGCTCTGTGATATGGACCCAGTCGGTAGTGGAGTTGGAGGATACAAGTTTTCCCGTCTTTCCTTGGGTCGAGCACCTGTGCTGGGTGCTTCTTGTGAACCAGGGTCAGAAACTGGGTGATTAGACGCCCCAATTTCAGTCACCTCTCCCAGAGATGTCCACTCACCAGCAGCTCCCTTTGATTCTGGCTCAGCCACATCACTAGAGGGTAGGGAAGTTGGAAGGCCACCAAGATCAAGTCCTTGTGCTCCAAGCAGTCAGTCCAAGTGTTCAAATTGAGATATTTGACGATACTGATGAGGCAAGTCTATGTCATCCACCTCCCCTTGTTCCGGAAACAGCATGTTTCTCAAAATAGATCGAGTGGTCTCGGCGGTGTAATATTTGTTGTACTTCACTCCTAGGCGTTCGGCAATTTGAGAGCACTTCTGAAGTTTTAAAGACTTCAAATCCTCCCAGGTTAACTCACATATTAACTGTTGCATTTGAGCCTCCATAGTTAATTTTATGGGTACCTGAACAGCAGCTCACTTTCATGGGATTGGCACTTACTTCCTAGGGCTGATATTTCCTCCAGCACCTTGGATCAGAGAGCAACTCGCGGATGGGCCCCCACTTTGTTGCGTACAGGGCCACTACTTAAGCCTGTTTATCCCTTTCTTGCAACAAATAAACAGGACTGAATATACTGTTCTAGATGAAATCATTCAAGGGTTCAATAGTAAACAATCACAATGTTTCTTTCCGGTTTTTTATTAAGTTTCTTAATAAACCATAGAAGGGTTTTATATTAACTTTAAAAAGGTCGCACCATAAAACAGAGTACTCATGAAATTTACACTTAAGTTCACTTAAAAGATACACAGTATTATCTTGATTATAGTACTGAACGGCTCTAGTATCATAACACCTTTTCTTCACATAATAACACTTTACTTAACTCAATCCAAATGAGACAGAAGACATAACACTTCAATAATAATTCACTCTTATTCAACTTTCATAATATACTAAGCGAGATTAGGAATATTTTACACTTAAAGGAATTTTGAGGCGAGTCTGTCTCCCATGACTTTTTCACCGTCCTCTTTGAACCAATACTTAAATTCACTCCTAGCAGAGCTAGGGACAATCACCAGCGTCTCCAAAACAGCTACACACACTTCGTCCGAGACGTTTCTGTCAGATACCGTCCAAGGTACTGGAGGGTCACTAGGGAACCTCATGTGGGACCAGAAGTTTAAATCCAGGAATGAGGGAGCTTCCCTCACGAGAGGTGAGGAAGGTAAGAACTGAACTCTGTGAGGCTTTACCAGCCCACTTTGCCTCGGTTGGAGCAGGGGTCGAGCAGCTCAAAACACCTACTGATGCTTGGCCAGGTCACCAGCAGTTGACACTAATTAAATGACCTACCTAAATACAAAGCTAAGTAATACGACCAGATAATATTATAAAGTCGAGTAAATCCATTTTAGCTACTAATGGAATTACTCCTGAATATAATATCAAGTGAAATAGCAAAAATAACATGTAATAGTATACCATTGTGATAAGAAAATGAACAAAATGAACAAAAGGGTGTAACACACATGATGTCACCATCGAGTGTTCAGTAATTATTTCAGTATTGTCGAGAAGATTGAGAGAAGATATATGTCATGTGTTAATTCCTCTCAGTCAGTGTTCTCACATTTTAGTATATATGTCTTAGTGTCAGTTTTGTGCGCAGAAAAGCATCATTTGCTAGTTTAAGCCATGTTGTACCACATGTACCGCGGGTGTGTTAAGTTTCCGTGTGTCCAGTGAGGTCTGAGCCAGACCTGAGTAGCACCACTGTGTTAAGTCACCCGTGTGACCAGTGTGTTTGACAGCTATCAGACAGCCTTGAGCCCGAGCCCCCTTGTACAGAAAGCTTTTATGCTCATCACTCGTGATGTTCTGCAGAATCGTACCTGCTATGATTCCCATCGAGATTTGTTTCACTTCACCTCCAGACCTTCAGAATGCAGTTATATGTAGAGAAACAAGTCTGGGGATGCTTAGACTAACCTCTGCTATAACTCCAACTGCTGAGAGAATGATACTCGTCAAGCTGCAGTTAGCCCTGTCGGCCGGCGCTGTCAGCCTCGTGTCACAAGCTTCAGTGAGCAGCCTGCATAAAGAAGATGTCACTTTGACTGCTAGCTCTCTCACTGCAGTCTAGTGTATGATGTTACGACTCCCAGATGTTTCGCCCAGTCGTCTCTGCCACAACTCGCTCCACAACTCGCTCCACGCTCGCCGGCAGTGACAGCCCAGCGACAGTACCAGTCGAGAAGTGTTCTCCTGAGTCGCTTGCCAGAAGTCCTGCCCTGTTGCCCTGTTGCCGAGTTTTGTCGACGCCTCACTCGAGGGCACCAGCATGTCGTGCCCCAGGTTGAGTGAAAACCTGCAGCGACTCCTACGATGACTGCTTCACCATTCCAGAGGAGACCGTACCCTGTTATGTCACAGCTCAGCCACAGTGATGTCTCCTGTGTTGCAGTATCTGTCCAGACGCAGGAAGGCGTGCAGTGATGCCCATCGGCGCTCACTGCCTATGACCACGATGTTTAGCACACCCCACATGTTTTTTTCTTCCCTCCCTGTAGGAAGTTTTTTTTTCCATGTCCATATGTATATATATGTTTTTATTTTGTGTTCTGTGCCTTGTTCCTACGAGAGAGAGACCGAGTTCCTTTTACCACCAGTATTGTCGTGTCAGGACGACGCATGGTAGGTGGCCGAGCGTATGTAGACAGCCTGTACTGTCTGCACAGACAGCCCATGCTGTCTACCAGCTTAGTTCATATTTCGCGCCACGCTGGTGCTGCCACCTATAGGCGTAGGCACGCCAGCCTGTCTACCCTTGCCTCGCACTCACACAGTGGCCTAGCAGGAAGACACAAGGCCTACTCCTAGCTCCTCTTGTGGGATGGCCCTCCCGGGCCATGGGCACAACACACAAGCCTGTGTACCCACCACGACCTTTCAATAAGCCTCCGAAGAAGTTTATCATTAACCACCCGCTTACAGCCTACCAAATAAGTCCATTAAACAATTTCTTCAGTCATAGAGTTGTCAGGAAGTGGAACAATCTGAAGAATGATGTAGTGGAGGCATCATCTATACATATCTTTAAGAAGAGGTACAATAACCCTCATGAAGCAGGGAGTGTGTGGACCTAGGAACGACCAACGAAGAGGAGGGGCCATGAGCTACGAA
The DNA here is from genome assembly GCF_038502225.1 of Cherax quadricarinatus. Taxonomy (NCBI): domain Eukaryota; kingdom Metazoa; phylum Arthropoda; class Malacostraca; order Decapoda; family Parastacidae; genus Cherax; species Cherax quadricarinatus. The sequence continues at coordinate 58,896,473 of NC_091292.1, forward strand.
TCGACCCCTGCCATCACAAATGAGTACACACAGACACAGACACACACACACACACACACACACACACACACACACACACACACACACACACACACACACACACACAAGTGTTCACAGAGGAGACAGAAGGGACTCCAGAAAGACGGAGAGGTGGGGCACACCACCAAGTGCTGGACACAGTGCACACAACCGAGGAAGAAGTGAAGAGGCTTTTGAGTGAGCTAGATACCTCAAAGGCAATGGGGCCAGATAACATCTCCCCATGGGTATTGAGAGAGGGAGCAGAGGCGCTATGTGTACCCCTAACAACAATATTCAATACATCTATCGAAACAGGGAGATTGCCTGAGGCATGGAAGACAGCAAATGTAGTCCCAATCTTTAAAAAAGGAGACAGACATGAAGCATTAAACTACAGACCAGTGTCACTGACATGTATAGTATGCAAAATCATGGAGAAGATTATCAGGAGAAGAGTGGTGGAACACCTAGAAAGGAATGATCTCATCAACAGCAGCCAGCATGGTTTCAGGGACGGGAAATCCTGTGTCACAAACCTACTGGAGTTCTATGACATGGTGACAGCAGTAAGACAAGAGAGGGGTGGGTGGATTGCATTTTCTTGGACTGCAAGAAGCCGTTTGACACAGTTCCACACAAGAGATTGGTGCAAAAACTGGAGGACCAAGCAGGGATAACAGGGAAGGCACTACAATGGATCAGGGAATACTTGCCAGGAAGACAGCAGCGAGTCATGGTACGTGGCGAGGTGTCAGAGTGGGCACCTGTGACCAGCGGGGTCCCGCAGGGGTCAGTCCTAGGACCAGTGCTGTTTCTGGTATTTGTGAACAACATGACGGAAGGAATAGACTCTGAGGTGTCCCTGTTTGCAGATGACGTGAAGTTGATGAGAAGAATACACTCGATCGAAGACCAGGCAGAACTACAAAGGGATCTGGACAGGCTGCAGACCTGGTCCAGCAATTGGCTCCTGGAGTTCAATCCCACCAAGTGCAAAGTCATGAAGATTGGGGAAGGGCAAAGAAGGCCGCAGACGGAGTACAGTCTAGGGGGTCAGAGACTACAAACCTCACTCAAGGAAAAAGATCTTGGGGTGAGTATAACACCAGGCACATCTCCTGAAGCGCACATCAACCAAATAACTGCTGCAGCATATGGGCGCCTAGCAAACCTCAGAACAGCATTCCGACATCTTAATAAGGAATCGTTCAGGACCCTGTACACCGTATACGTTAGGCCCATATTGGAATATGCGGCACCAGTTTGGAACCCACACCTAGCCAAGCACGTAAAGAAACTAGAGAAAGTGCAAAGGTTTGCAACAAGACTAGTCCCAGAGCTAAGAGGTATGTCCTACGAGGAGAGGTTAAGGGAAATCAACCTGACGACACTGGAGGACAGGAGAGATAGGGGGGACATGATAACGACATACAAAATACTGAGAGGAATTGACAAGGTGGACAAAGACAGGATGTTCCAGAGATTGGACACAGTAACAAGGGGACACAGTTGGAAGCTGAAGACAGATGAACCACAGGGATGTTAGGAAGTATTTCTTCAGCCACAGAGTAGTCAGTAAGTGGAATAGTTTGGGAAGCGATGTAGTGGAGGCAGGATCCATACATAGCTTTAAGCAGAGGTATGATAAAGCTCACGGTTCAGGGAGAGTGACCTAGTAGCGATCAGTGAAGAGGCGGGGCCAGGAGCTCGGACTCGACCCCCGCAACCTCAACTAGGTGAGTACAACTAGGTGAGTACACACACACACGCACACACACACACAGTCGTAAGTACACTAGAAGCTAGGAATACATGCCTGGCAGCCAGAGCCAGGACTCTCAGCAGGTATGACCTAGGAGGCTGTGCCCAGCAGTGTTCCCTAAGGCTGTTACTTCACAGAGGTAAACACTAAATTTGTAATTTCCTGTGGTGGCAACATGGGATATTGAGACATGATTACCACGCCCTTCTCTCCCTCTCTCCCTCCTCCCTTATTCTCTCCTCTGCTTCCTACTCGTCCTTTATTTTTTATTGCCTATTCTTCCTTCTACTTCCTCCGCCTCCCAATCCTCTTCCTTCTCTTGTTTCTGAATTATTCTAGCTTTAGTTTATTTCCTCCTTTTCTTCCCTCCCTCCGACTTTTTTCTCCCTTTCCATCTCTTTCACCCTCCCTCCCTCCCTATCCTTCTTCCTCCCTCCCTCCTTCACCCACCCCTTCCCCTCTCCCTGCCACGTTAATAAAGCTCCTTGTAATACCTACAACAAAGTCTTAGCATTAACCGGCAACTAGCTACAGTGTTACCATCGGTGAGGCATAATAATATTCTGCCACACCTTCCTTGAAACCAATATCAGGAATTACTTCCAGGAGAACCTATACATTTGAAAAGAAAGGGCTTGCTTACACAAATTATATATATATATATATATATATATATATATATATATATATATATATATATATATATATATATATATATATATATATATATATATATATTACTCGAAGTTTAAATGATGTGCACACGTGCTGTACAAATAACATTCTACGCAGGTGCTCGCCATGGTAATTAGGTTCTTCATAACCAGGGGCTCTCTTAATATTGTCAACTATTCCTGAATCAACTGTAAATTATACGCTGCAGAAATTAGGTTTATCATTCATCATTTATCATGTGGAAACCGCAGGTACATATTAGCAAAGGTAATCTCATGGCCACCACCAAGCACCATTACACACCACCACCAAGCACCACTACACACCACCACCAAGCACCACTACACACCACCACCAAGCACCACCACACACCACCATCATTAGAAAGCCAAAATCACAAGCCATAACCACTTTCCAGCTGACAAGAAGGCCGAGGTGCTCGCTGAGCAAGCATAAGCGATGCCAGTGTGTGTAAGAGAGAAGAGACAGACCAGAGGCCACCACAACAAAACATTCTGGCAGCTGACAAGGCGACTCCTTGAGTCCCGAGAGATGGAACAAAGACTCTTGACAATTTCTAGCGATGATCTCTTAAGTCGACAAAGATGGGGCACACTTCGCAAAACTATAAAATAGAAAACTACCTAGTTAAGATACGGCATAGACTAACAGCATTTGTGACATGCATACAAAGCTAATGATGAAAATACTGAGGAAAGCATTGGAACACTTGGTGAGAAGTTGATAATTATGACATGTGCAACAGTTAGGCTGCACATGTGTCGCCTACACAGTAGGCTTCTTCAGTCGAGTACAGAGGTAGCAGAGGCAGTCGAGATGTAAAGACGATGTAATCAGTCCATCGGTATCACCCTTGAAGACGAGAAATTGAGTTGGAGGTAACAGCCAACATGGTTTGCGAAAAGTAAAAGTTATTTACTGTTCTGTGAGGCAGTATTTACTCAGTACGGCCTCGGGAGGCAGGGTGGACTGCTTATTTCTGAAATGTATGAAAATATTCACCCAGGCTGCTCACAAGAGACTAGACCCCAAGACAGGAAAAGTACGGATGAACAACAGGAATTGTATAATGTTGTGCGCCAAGGACATGCATCTGTTTGGCAACTTTGTGGAGCTAATAACAATATAAAAGGAACACTGTCTGTTTTATAAATTCAAGTCTCTTCTCAAAAATCACTTACTCACCCACAAATAAATAAATACTGAATAATTGTATCTCATAAATTGTATCTCATAAATGTTTCTCATTATTGTATCTCATAAATGTCTAACCAGTGACCCAATCAAACTTTCTTATTTTTTAATTACATTACTTAACAGAATACTCCATTCTACTGAATGCTCAGCAACACAGTAAATGACCATATGACCTGTCTTTGTAATACTCATTTGTGCTAAATTATCTGTTTACAATAATGTTTTAACCACTGAATATATCATTGCTAAGTTAATCTTAAGTTTATTTTAAGCCTGCCCATAATGCTCTGCATACAAGGGACTTTGGCATGCTGCACTGTAATAACTGTATTCCTTTGTACTTCTCTGTATCATGTTCAAATAAATAAATAAATAAATAAATAAATAAATAGGCCAAAGAAAGCGAGAGACGACCTGGACACTACATTAATGGTCAGGACTTCAACCCCAGCAATTATAAGGTTACGAAAATCGGAGACAAAGACTCGTACGGCTTATAGACTGGGTGAACAAGGTGGCCTAGGAGAAAGCATAACGCTAAGCATATCACTAAAGGCGTATAAAAGGCCGAATAATGGCGGTGGCGTATGCAAGCGTCTGGCAAGCTTCAGACCGTCATTCAAGTACCTGGAGAGTCAGTCAGGACTCTGTGTTCGGCATATAACAAACCCGTACTTAACTCCACTTGAAGTAAGCATGTGCTTATAATAATTATTATTACTTAATTTTTAAATATTCAAAGCCCATATGGGTCAGTCAGCTGTACGACAAGTGCAGGTTAGGTTAGGCAAGATTCAAGAAATAGGACAAGTGTTTCCTGACGCGAGTCTTAGTTATATGATGACCCACCGCTAGAGCTTTTGGTCATCTGACCGAGGCCTTTCACTGGCTTACCTGTGCAGGAGCTCAGAGAAATGACACACGAGAAAACACAAAATAAATTCCACCTTACAGCGCAGGGAGAAGATCAGGGTTACAGTAGCCCATGCTAGGCAGGTCTTCCTCAAACCCAGACAATTTCACTCGTATATTTAACCTACTTTTATAGCTGTTCCGCCTACTTTTAAAGGCACCGAGGAGAAGAGAACCATATAAGACATGATAAAGGTATAAATACTGAGAGGATTCTCTGAGATACTGATTATAAGGAAGAGAAGAGTGCTGACAGAGAGGTTATTGATGTAAATAAGTTTACACAGGACAGAAGCACTTCTTTTATCACCACCATCCCTACACCACCACCACCATCACCACCACTGCTACACCACCACCACCACCACTGCTACACCACCACCACCATCACCACCACTGCTACACCACCACCACCACTGCTACACCACCACCACCACCACTGCTACACCACCACCACCATCACCACCACTGGTACACCACCACCACCACCACTGCTACACCACCACCACCATCACCACCACTGCTACACCACCACCACTGCTACACCACCACCACCACCACTGCTACACCACCACCACCATCACCACCACTGCTACACCACCACCACCATCACCACCACTGCTACACCACCACCACCACTGCTACACCACCACCACCATCACCACCACTGCTACACCACCACCACCATCACTGCTACACCACCACTGCTACACCACCACCACCACCACTGCTACACCACCACCACCACCACTGCTACACCACCACCACCACTGCTACACCACCACCACCACCATCACCACCACTGCTACACCACCACCACCATCACTGCTACACCACCACCACCACTGCTACACCACCACCACCATCACTGCTACACCACCACCACCACTGCTACACCACCACCACCACTGCTACACCACCACCACCATCACCACCACTGCTACACCACCACCACCACCACCACTGCTACACCACCACCACCATCACCACCACTGCTACACCACCACCACCACCACTGCTACACCACCATCACCACCACTACTACACCACCACAACCACCATCACCACCACTGCTACACCACCACTGCTACACACCACCACCACCATCACCACCACTGCTACACCACCACTGCTACACCACCATCACCACCACTGCTACACCACCATCACCACCACTGCTACACCACCACTGCTACACACCACAACCACCATCACCACCACTGCTACACCACCACTGCTACACACCACAACCACCATCACCACCACTGCTACACCACCACTGCTACACACCACAACCACCACCACCGCTACACACCACAACCACTGTCACCACCACTGCTACACCACCAACGCTACACACCACAACCACCACCACTGCTACACCACCACCTGGAGGAGGAGGTTACCTGGAGGTTATTCCGGGGATCAACGCCCCCGCGGCCCGGTCCATGACCAGGCCTCTCGATGGATCAGGGCCTAATCAACTAGACTGTTACTGCTGGCCGCACGTAGTCCAACGTACGAGCCACAGCTACACACCACAACCACCATCACCACCACTGCTACACCACCACCACCATCACCACCACTGCTACACCACCACCACCACCACTGCTACACCACCATCACCACCACTACTACACCACCACAACCACCATCACCACCACTGCTACACCACCACTGCTACACACCACCACCACCATCACCACCACTGCTACACCACCACTGCTACACCACCATCACCACCACTGCTACACCACCATCACCACCACTGCTACACCACCACTGCTACACACCACAACCACCATCACCACCACTGCTACACCACCACTGCTACACACCACAACCACCATCACCACCACTGCTACACCACCACTGCTACACACCACAACCACCACCACCGCTACACACCACAACCACTGTCACCACCACTGCTACACCACCAACGCTACACACCACAACCACTGTCACCACCACTGCTACACCACCAACGCTACACACCACAACCACCACCACTGCTACACCACCACCTGGAGGAGGAGGTTACCTGGAGGTTATTCCGAGGATCAACGCCCCCGCGGCCCGGTCCATGACCAGGCCTCTCGATGGATCAGGGCCTAATCAACTAGACTGTTACTGCTGGCCGCACGTAGTCCAGCGTACGAGCCACAGCTACACACCACAACCACCATCACCACCACTGCTACACCACCAACGCTACACATCACAACCACCATCACCACCACTGCTACACCACCACCGCTACACACCACAACCACCATCACCACCACTGCTACACCACCACCACCACTGCTACACCACCACCACCATCACCACCACTGCTACACCACCACCACCATCACTGCTACACCACCACCACCACTGCTACACCACCACCACCATCACTGCTACACCACCACCACCACTGCTACACCACCACCACCACTGCTACACCACCACCACCATCACCACCACTGCTACACCACCACCACCACCACTGCTACACCACCATCACCACCACTACTACACCACCACAACCACCATCACCACCACTGCTACACCACCACTGCTACACACCACCACCACCATCACCACCACTGCTACACCACCACTGCTACACCACCATCACCACCACTGCTACACCACCATCACCACCACTGCTACACCACCACTGCTACACACCACAACCACCATCACCACCACTGCTACACCACCACTGCTACACACCACAACCACCATCACCACCACTGCTACACCACCACTGCTACACACCACAACCACCACCACCGCTACACACCACAACCACTGTCACCACCACTGCTACACCACCAACGCTACACACCACAACCACCACCACTGCTACACCACCACCTGGAGGAGGAGGTTACCTGGAGGTTATTCCGGGGATCAACGCCCCCGCGGCCCGGTCCATGACCAGGCCTCTCGATGGATCAGGGCCTAATCAACTAGACTGTTACTGCTGGCCGCACGTAGTCCAACGTACGAGCCACAGCTACACACCACAACCACCATCACCACCACTGCTACACCACCACCACCATCACCACCACTGCTACACCACCACCACCACCACTGCTACACCACCATCACCACCACTACTACACCACCACAACCACCATCACCACCACTGCTACACCACCACTGCTACACACCACCACCACCATCACCACCACTGCTACACCACCACTGCTACACCACCATCACCACCACTGCTACACCACCATCACCACCACTGCTACACCACCACTGCTACACACCACAACCACCATCACCACCACTGCTACACCACCACTGCTACACACCACAACCACCATCACTACCACTGCTACACCACCACTGCTACACACCACAACCACCACCACCGCTACACACCACAACCACTGTCACCACCACTGCTACACCACCAACGCTACACACCACAACCACCACCACTGCTACACCACCACCTGGAGGAGGAGGTTACCTGGAGGTTATTCCGAGGATCAACGCCCCCGCGGCCCGGTCCATGACCAGGCCTCTCGATGGATCAGGGCCTAATCAACTAGACTGTTACTGCTGGCCGCACGTAGTCCAACGTACGAGCCACAGCTACACACCACAACCACCATCACCACCACTGCTACACCACCAACGCTACACATCACAACCACCATCATCACCACTGCTACACCACCAACGCTACACACCACAACCACCATCACCACCACTGCTACACCACCACCGCTACACACCACAACCACCATCACCACCACTGCTACACCACCACCACCACTGCTACACCACCACCACCATCACCACCACTGCTACACCACCACCACCATCACTGCTACACCACCACCACCACTGCTACACCACCACCACCATCACTGCTACACCACCACCACCACTGCTACACCACCACCACCACTGCTACACCACCACCACCACCACCACCACTGCTACACCACCACCACCACCACCACTGCTACACCACCATCACCACCACTACTACACCACCACAACCACCATCACCACCACTGCTACACCACCACTGCTACACACCACCACCACCATCACCACCACTGCTACACCACCACTGCTACACCACCATCACCACCACTGCTACACCACCATCACCACCACTGCTACACCACCACTGCTACACACCACAACCACCATCACCACCACTGCTACACCACCACTGCTACACACCACAACCACCATCACCACCACTGCTACACCACCACTGCTACACACCACAACCACCACCACCGCTACACACCACAACCACTGTCACCACCACTGCTACACCACCAACGCTACACACCACAACCACTGTCACCACCACTGCTACACCACCAACGCTACACACCACAACCACCACCACTGCTACACCACCACCTGGAGGAGGAGGTTACCTGGAGGTTATTCCGAGGATCAACGCCCCCGCGGCCCGGTCCATGACCAGGCCTCTCGATGGATCAGGGCCTAATCAACTAGACTGTTACTGCTGGCCGCACGTAGTCCAGCGTACGAGCCACAGCTACACACCACAACCACCATCACCACCACTGCTACACCACCAACGCTACACATCACAACCACCATCACCACCACTGCTACACCACCACCGCTACACACCACAACCACCATCACCACCACTGCTACACCACCACCACCACTGCTACACCACCACCACCATCACCACCACTGCTACACCACCACCACCATCACTGCTACACCACCACCACCACTGCTACACCACCACCACCATCACTGCTACACCACCACCACCACTGCTACACCACCACCACCACTGCTACACCACCACCACCATCACCACCACTGCTACACCACCACCACCACCACTGCTACACCACCATCACCACCACTACTACACCACCACAACCACCATCACCACCACTGCTACACCACCACTGCTACACACCACCACCACCATCACCACCACTGCTACACCACCACTGCTACACCACCATCACCACCACTGCTACACCACCATCACCACCACTGCTACACCACCACTGCTACACACCACAACCACCATCACCACCACTGCTACACCACCACTGCTACACACCACAACCACCATCACCACCACTGCTACACCACCACTGCTACACACCACAACCACCACCACCGCTACACACCACAACCACTGTCACCACCACTGCTACACCACCAACGCTACACACCACAACCACCACCACTGCTACACCACCACCTGGAGGAGGAGGTTACCTGGAGGTTATTCCGGGGATCAACGCCCCCGCGGCCCGGTCCATGACCAGGCCTCTCGATGGATCAGGGCCTAATCAACTAGACTGTTACTGCTGGCCGCACGTAGTCCAACGTACGAGCCACAGCTACACACCACAACCACCATCACCACCACTGCTACACCACCACCACCATCACCACCACTGCTACACCACCACCACCACCACTGCTACACCACCATCACCACCACTACTACACCACCACAACCACCATCACCACCACTGCTACACCACCACTGCTACACACCACCACCACCATCACCACCACTGCTACACCACCACTGCTACACCACCATCACCACCACTGCTACACCACCATCACCACCACTGCTACACCACCACTGCTACACACCACAACCACCATCACCACCACTGCTACACCACCACTGCTACACACCACAACCACCATCACTACCACTGCTACACCACCACTGCTACACACCACAACCACCACCACCGCTACACACCACAACCACTGTCACCACCACTGCTACACCACCAACGCTACACACCACAACCACCACCACTGCTACACCACCACCTGGAGGAGGAGGTTACCTGGAGGTTATTCCGAGGATCAACGCCCCCGCGGCCCGGTCCATGACCAGGCCTCTCGATGGATCAGGGCCTAATCAACTAGACTGTTACTGCTGGCCGCACGTAGTCCAACGTACGAGCCACAGCTACACACCACAACCACCATCACCACCACTGCTACACCACCAACGCTACACATCACAACCACCATCATCACCACTGCTACACCACCAACGCTACACACCACAACCACCATCACCACCACTGCTACACCACCACCGCTACACACCACAACCACCATCACCACCACTGCTACACCACCACCACCACTGCTACACCACCACCACCATCACCACCACTGCTACACCACCACCACCATCACTGCTACACCACCACCACCACTGCTACACCACCACCACCATCACTGCTACACCACCACCACCACTGCTACACCACCACCACCACTGCTACACCACCACCACCACCACCACCACTGCTACACCACCACCACCACCACCACTGCTACACCACCACCACCATCACCACCACTGCTACACCACCACCACCACCACTGCTACACCACCATCACCACCACTACTACACCACCACAACCACCATCACCACCACTGCTACACCACCACTGCTACACACCACCACCACCATCACCACCACTGCTACACCACCACTGCTACACCACCATCACCACCACTGCTACACCACCATCACCACCACTGCTACACCACCACTGCTACACACCACAACCACCATCACCACCACTGCTACACCACCACTGCTACACACCACAACCACCATCACCACCACTGCTACACCACCACTGCTACACACCACAACCACCACCACCGCTACACACCACAACCACTGTCACCACCACTGCTACACCACCAACGCTACACACCACAACCACCACCACTGCTACACCACCACCTGGAGGAGGAGGTTACCTGGAGGTTATTCCGGGGATCAACGCCCCCGCGGCCCGGTCCATGACCAGGCCTCTCGATGGATCAGGGCCTAATCAACTAGACTGTTACTGCTGGCCGCACGTAGTCCAACGTACGAGCCACAGCTACACACCACAACCACCATCACCACCACTGCTACACCACCACCACCATCACCACCACTGCTACACCACCACCACCACCACTGCTACACCACCATCACCACCACTACTACACCACCACAACCACCATCACCACCACTGCTACACCACCACTGCTACACACCACCACCACCATCACCACCACTGCTACACCACCACTGCTACACCACCATCACCACCACTGCTACACCACCATCACCACCACTGCTACACCACCACTGCTACACACCACAACTACCATCACCACCACTGCTACACCACCACTGCTACACACCACAACCACCATCACCACCACTGCTACACCACCACTGCTACACACCACAACCACCACCACCGCTACACACCACAACCACTGTCACCACCACTGCTACACCACCAACGCTACACACCACAACCACCACCACTGCTACACCACCACCTGGAGGAGGAGGTTACCTGGAGGTTATTCCGAGGATCAACGCCCCCGCGGCCCGGTCCATGACCAGGCCTCTCGATGGATCAGGGCCTAATCAACTAGACTGTTACTGCTGGCCGCACGTAGTCCAACGTACGAGCCACAGCTACACACCACAACCACCATCACCACCACTGCTACACCACCAACGCTACACATCACAACCACCATCATCACCACTGCTACACCACCAACGCTACACACCACAACCACCATCACCACCACTGCTACACCACCACCGCTACACACCACAACCACCATCACCACCACTGCTACACCACCACCACCGCTACACACCACAACCACCATCACCACCACTGTTACACCACCACTGCTACACCACCACCACCGCTACACATCACAACCACCATCACCACCACTGCTACACCACCACCACCGTTACACACCACAACCACCACTGTTACACCACCACTGCTACACCACTGCTACACCACCACCACAACCACCACCACCACCACCAACAACAACAACAACAACAACAACAAAACTTCAAGAGAAAGACAGAGAGAAAGGTAGAAAGAGAAGGGAGAACGTTGAAGAAAGAAAAAGAGAAAATCAAAGGAAACGGCGGTAATGAGAGGAGCAGGCAAGAGAAGAGGAAGGAGGCAAAGAGCAAAAGCCTGAGAAGGAACTAATTAGAAGGAGAGAGGGAGAGAGAAGGCCTAGGCCTCCAGGGAGAGACTGGGGGATGAAGGTGAAGGAGAGGCTGTGCTAGATGAATGTAATATTAAGAGGAGGGGAGCAGCAGCAACAACAGGAGCAGGAGGAACAGGAGCAGAAGGAACAGGAGCAGGAGAACAGGAGGAACAGGAGCAGGAATAGCAGCAGAACAGGAGGAACAGGACCAGGAGAAACAGGAGCAGGAATAGCAGCAGGAGAACAGGAGGAACAAGAGCAGGAGAAACAGAAGCAGGAATAGCAGGAGAACAGGAGGAACAGGAGCAGGAGAACAGAAGGAACAGGAGCAGGAATAGGAGCAGGAAAATAGGAGCAGGAGAACAGGAGGAACAGGAGCAAGAAGAACAGGAGCAGGAGGAACAGGAGCAGGATGAGGATCAGCATCAGCAGCAGGAACAGGTTTGAGAGGAAGATACAGGTAGATGAGCAGTCGGTAAAGGTAGAGAAGGTAGATAAGCAGGTAATGGTAGATTAGAAGCAGGAGATGGTAGACGAGCAGATAAAAGAAAATGAGCAGCAGGTGAAGGTAGTTGAGAAGCAGACCAAAATAAACGACCAGCAGGTGACAGCTAAGTATGTGAAGTTAACAAATCATACCACGGGCGGGGATAGAACTCTGATCGCGGGTTCTTTCCCCGTCCGTGGTATGGTTTGTTTGCAATCGTGTCATTACGATTTCGTGAGTCAAGTTAGGTGAAGTTAAATAAACAGCAGGTGGCAGCTAAGTAGGTGAAGTTAAATGAACATCATGTGAGGGAGGATAAACAGCAGGGTACAGCAGATGCTCAACGGGGATGCTAAATGAACAGCAGATTTTATACGTAGAGCAAGTGAAGTCGACGAAGAAGAGGAGGACTGAGTTTAAGAGGAACGTTAAGAGGGTAAATGAGAGTAAGCAGGAAAAAGAAGGAAGAGTTAAAACAAATAAAATTGAAAGCTAATGAAAGAAGGAGAGACGGAATCATGGAGGGAGGGAGGGAGGGAGGGAAGGAGGGAGGGAGGGAGGGAGGGACGGAGGGAGGGACGGAGGGAGGGAAGGAGGGAGGGAGGGAGGGAGAGAGAGAGAGAGAGAGAGAGAGAGAGAGAGAGAGAGAGAGAGAGAGAGAGAGAGAAAAGAGAGACACACCGGATTATCAAGAACTGATTACAGTAATTTGTCGAATTTCCACTTCAAGACGGCTATGGGTCTGTTGGTAATCTCCCTTATACATGCACGAAGGGTGTTGAGTTGTGCTCCCTTTATACTTACCAAGTTTTTCTTCAGTGCAATAATAAGTCCCCTGCATTACACCAGAGGGATCTTCCACTTTCTGCCACTTACAAAGCTCAAGTCCGACTAACCATTTTTCCCGAATCTCTTCATAAATGTTACCTTGCTCACACCCTAACAGCAATTCAAATCATAAAATAAAAATCTTGCCTCCACTCCTAACACACTCACGCAAGCTTGTTGATTGTCCTAGAAGACTAAATCTAGGATGTCTCCTACCCCTCCTTCCCTCCTCCTCAGATTTATACGCCTTCCTTTTCGTCTAATTTTTCTCCATCCTTCCTAAATGCCCAAACCACCTCAACACTCCCTCTTCTGTCCTCTGAATAATAATACTTTTGGTAACTCCACATCTAATCTCCAAACTTTGAATATTCTACATATTCACACACCACACATTGCCCTCAAACACACCCTTCTGCCACCAGGTTCCTCCTTGCTAAAACATTTAAAACACGTTTCAAGCCAATGCAATAGTGCTGGTACCACTAAACTGTGGTACATATTCCTTTTAGCTTTCATGGATGAAGTTCTTTGTCTCCACACATGCCTCCCTTCGTCATTTCCATGGTTTACTTTATCTCTGCCAACTGATCCACTCTCAAAATCTGAACACATTCACTTCCTCCATATTCACTCCCTCCAATCTAATATCCGATCTTACAATATCTATATTTTTTGATACTCTCATCACCATGCTCTTTCCTAGGGTCACTTTTAATTTCCTTCTTTTACATACCTCTCCCAAATTTGTTTACCAACCTTTCCAGCTTCTCTTTAGAGTTTTCCAAAGGCACCGTATCATCGGCAAAAACTGACAACTCCCAATGTGTATCAAATTTACTATCTTACAATCCCACACTTCTTCACACCTTAGCATGGTATCACACATCCTTGTCTATGGCCTAATTTGACTGCGAAATAATTTCCTTCTTTCCTACATACCTGTGTTCATATGTAGTAATATCAGTGTGCAGATGTGGGACCAATACCTCCAGAACTTTCCAGGTGTAGATTACCTAGAGTTTACCTGGAGAGAGTTCCGGGGATCAACGCCCCCACAGCCCGGTCTGTGAACAGGCCTCATGGTGGATCAGAGCCTGATCAACCAGGCTGTTACTACTGGCTGCACGCAATCCAACGCACGAACCACAGCCCGGCTGGTCAGGTACCGACTTTAGGTGCTTGTCCAGTGCCTGTTTGAAGACAGCCAGGGGTCTATTGGTAATTCCTCCCCTACGATGTAAGGAGTAAAAGTTGAAGGATTTCAGATACTCCCAGGATAATTAGGTGACCGACTGATTTTATAATTGCAGTGAAGGTTCTCTACATTTTCCGTTCTGCAATTCGCCTTCCTTGAAGGGGACTGTTAGTACACAGTAATATTCCAACTTAGGGCGAGAAAGAGACTTACGAGTGTCATTAATGGTTTGACATCACATTTTAAGGTTGTGGTTATCCAACCTCTCATTTTCCTTGCAAACGTGAGAATGACAGTCTTGCGCTCCTTGACCGTCAGATCTTCTGGCATGATCATTCCCAGGTCTCTATAACGTTAGACTTAACGCTGTGTTGAGTGATTTGAGTGAGGGGGGATAAGAGTGAAGAAGTGAAGATTCAGTAGGGGTGAGGGAAGAAAAGGGGAGAAAACCCAGCAGGGAAAAGGATGAGGTAAGGGGGGAACGAAGAGCCAAGCAGGGTTGAGAGAAGAAGAGGGAGTGAAGGAGTCCCAGCAGGGGGTGAGGAGAGGTATGGGGTGAGGGGAAAACCCAGCAGGGGTGACGGTGTCCGGGGGATTTTAGGCTGAACCCCTGGAACAGTGTGTGGTTCACGAATGGAGAAGTTACTAGGCTTTCTTTCTGGCTATATTTACACACAGGGTAATAGTGAGCCGCAGCCAAGCTATCACACACGTCTCCACGACTGAACTGGTGACGGCTGCCTACTAAGAGGCTTTCCGATACTCTGCACACGAAACAGCCATTAAATGGCGGAAACACATCCATTACTGACAGCCTGAACCTCTATCAGCTTGACCTCGTTATGCAAATAGCTAAACTGAATTGCCGAATACCAAACCAATACAATAATAAAGGTCCGTCTGGCTCTACAGAAAATCTTATTTGAATGAGAATTGAACATACAAAGTACTTCTGAAGTTTTACAATTCAAAGAGAGTTGATCAATACTCAGTTCTACTCTACTGTAAACTCTAGTGTCAAAGATTTACACTTAACTTCAGTAAACTTAACAATGAAGCAACAACCTGGTCTGCCGACTGACCATCTCAAATACTTTTTCCTCAAATGATGATGGACTGATTACATCTTTATTTCATTACCACCGCTGTCTCCGTATCTGACTGAAGAAGACTGCTGTGTAGGCGAAACGTTTCATCAATAAATATACCCAACTGTTGCCCAGGTGTCTTAATCTTCAACTATTGGTAATTTATACCATTTTCAACAGGCGCCACTACGTCTCTCCTATAACCCAAGTCTCGTACGTCTCTCCTATAACCCAAGTCTCGTACGTCTCTCCTATAACCCAAGTCTCGTACGTCTCTCCTATAACCCAAGTCTCGTACGTCTCTCCTATAACCCAAGTCTCGTACGTCTCTCCTATAACCCAAGTCTCGTACGTCTCTCCTATAACCCAAGTCTCGTACGTCTCTCCTATAACCCAAGTCTCGTACGTCTCTCCTATAACCCAAGTCTCGTACGTCTCTCCTATAACCCAAGTCTCGTACGTCTCTCCTATAACCCAAGTCTCGTACGTCTCTCCTATAACCCAAGTCTCGTACGTCTCTCCTATAACCCAAGTCTCGTACGTCTCTCCTATAACCCAAGTCTCGTTATAGTCAAATTTTAATGAATAGTATAGTTTATTTTTCATTCAATAAATATAGAATGCTTCTTCTGACTCGCTTTAAAATATTAACGATGCGATCTATATAACAAATTTCAAAATAATTAAAAAAAAAAAAAATTCTGAAATATTAAAAATATTAAAAAACAAAAAAACCTCAGGCTCCAAGAACCACTTTTCCCGGAATCAGTAGTTCTTTTGTAACTGTACACTGAAAATATTGCCGTCTATATGCACATGTACAGATAAGCTACTTACCTGATTCCAATGAAACAGAGCTAATCAGATAAGTTAATCCCATACTTTCACCTATTAATTCCAAGGTTCTCTCTCTCTCTCTCTCTCTCTCTCTCTCTCTCTCTCTCTCTCTCTCTCTCTCTCTCTCTCTCGTTTAACACTCGAAAATCTGTAGGAGAAAATTTTCTTTAACTGGCCAGATACAAGTCATGACGAGAGAGCCGGTAGGGGAATTGGACCTGCCTCGCATGGGCCAGTAGGCTTGTTGCAGTGTTCCTTTTTATGTTCTAAAGAAGCAACAACCCACATTAGTCTGGTGGAAGGTCATCAACCCACACTAGTCTGGTGGAAGGTCATCAACCCACACTGGTCTGGTGGAAGGTCATCAACCCACACTGGTCTGGTGGAAGGTCATCAACCCACACTGGTCTGGTGGAAGGTCAACAACCCACACTAGTCTGGTGGAAGGTCATCAACCCACACTGGTCTGGTGGAAGGTCATCAACCCACACTGGTCTGGTGGAAGGTCATCAACCCACACTAGTCTGGTGGAAGGTAATCAACCCAAACTAGTCTGGTGGAAGGTCATCAACCCACACTAGTCTGGTGAAAGGTCATCAACCCACACTGGTCTGGTAGGTCATCAACCCACACTGGTCTGGTAGAAGGTCATCAACCCACACTGGTCTGGTAGAAGGTCAACAACCCACACTGGTCTGGTGGAAGGTCATCAACCCACACTAGTCTGGTGGAAGGTCATCAACCCACACTAGTCTGGTGGAAGGTCATCAACCCACACTAGTCTGGTGGAAGGTCATCAACCCACACTAGTCTGGTAGAAGGTCATCAACCCACACTAGTCTGGTGGAAGGTCATCAACCCACACTAGTCTGGTGGAAGGTCATCAACCCACACTAGTCTGGTGAAAGGTCATCAACCCACACTGGTCTGGTAGAAGGTCATCAACTCACACTGGTCTGGTAGAAGGTCATCAACCCACACTGGTCTGGTAGAAGGTCAACAACCCACACTGGTCTGGTAGGTCAACAAACCACACTGGTCTGGTAGAAGGTCATCAACCCACACTGGTCTGGTGGAAGGTCATCAACCCACACTGGTCTGGTGGAAGGTCATCAACCCACACTAGTCTGGTGGAAGATCATCAACCCACACTAGTCTGGTGGAAGGTCATCAACCCACACTAGTCTGGTGGAAGGTCATCAACCCACACTAGTCTGGTAGAAGGTCATCAACCCACACTAGTCTGGTGGAAGGTCATCAACCCACACTAGTCTGGTGGAAGGTCATCAACCCACACTAGTCTGGTGAAAGGTCATCAACCCACACTGGTCTGGTAGAAGGTCATCAACCCACACTGGTCTGGGAGAAGGTCATCAACCCACACTGGTCTGGTAGAAGGTCATCAACTCACACTGGTCTGGTGAAAGGTCATCAACCCACACTGGTCTGGTAGGTCATCAACCCACACTGGTCTGGTAGAAGGTCATCAACCCACACTGACCTGGTGAAAGGTCATCAACCCACACTGGTCTGGTGGAAGGTCATCAACCCACACTGGTCTGGTAGAAGGTCATCAACCCACACTGGACTGGTGGAAGGTCATCAACCCACACTGGTCTGGTGGAAGGTCAACAACCCACACTGGTCTGGTAGAAGGTCATCAACCCACACTGGACTGGCAGAAGGTCAACAACCCACACTGGTCTGGTAGAAGGTCATCAACCCACACTGGACTGGTAGAAGGTCATCAACCCACACTGGTCTGGTAGAAGGTCATCAACCCACACTGGACTGGTGGAAGGTCATCAACCCACACTGGTCTGGTAGAAGGTCATCAACCCACACTAGTCTGGTAGGTCATCAACCCACACTGGTCTGGTAGAAGGTCATCAACCCACACTGGTCTGGTAGAAGGTCAACAACCCACACTAGTCTGGTGGAAGGTCATCAACCCACACTAGTCTGGTAGGTCATCAACCCACACTGGTCTGGAAGAAGGTCATCAACCCACACTGGTCTGGTAGAAGGTCAACAACCCGCACTAGTCTGGTGGAAGGTCATCAACCCACACTAGTCTGGTAGGTCATCAACCCACACTGGTCTGGTAGAAGATCATCAACCCACACTGGTCTGGTAGGTCATCAACCCACACTGGTCTGGTAGAAGGTCATCAACCCACACTAGTCTGGTGGAAGGTCATCAACCCACACTAGTCTGGTGAAAGGTAATCAACCCACACTGGTCTGGTAGAAGGTCATCAACCCACACTGGTCTGGTAGAAGGCCATCAACCCACACTGGTCTGGTGGAAGGTCATCAACCCACACTGGTCTGGTGGAAGGTCATCAACCCACACTAGTCTGGTGGAAGGTCATCAACCCACACTGGTCTGGTAGGTCAACAAACCACACTGGTCTGGTAGAAGGTCATCAACCCACACTGGTCTGGTGGAAGGTCATCAACCCACACTGGTCTGGTGGAAGGTCATCAACCCACACTAGTCTGGTGGAAGGTCATCAACCCACACTGGTCTGGTGGAAGGTCATCAACCCACACTGGTCAGGTGGAAGGTCATCAACCCAAACTAGTCTGGTGGAAGGTCATCAACCCACACTAGTCTGGTAGAAGGTCATCAACCCACACTGGTCTGGTGGAAGGTCATCAACCCACACTGGTCTGGTGGAAGGTCAACAACCCACACTAGTCTGGTGGAAGGTCATCAACCCACACTGGTCTGGTGGAAGGTCATCAACCCACACTGGTCTGGTGGAAGGTCATCAACCCACACTAGTCTGGTGGAAGGTAATCAACCCAAACTAGTCTGGTGGAAGGTCATCAACCCACACTAGTCTGGTGAAAGGTCATCAACCCACACTGGTCTGGTAGGTCATCAACCCACACTGGTCTGGTAGAAGGTCATCAACCCACACTGGTCTGGTAGAAGGTCAACAACCCACACTGGTCTGGTAGGTCAACAAACCACACTGGTCTGGTAGAAGGTCATCAACCCACACTGGTCTGGTGGAAGGTCATCAACCCACACTGGTCTGGTGGAAGGTCATCAACCCACACTAGTCTGGTGGAAGGTCATCAACCCACACTAGTCTGGTGGAAGGTCATCAACCCACACTAGTCTGGTGGAAGGTCATCAACCCACACTAGTCTGGTAGAAGGTCATCAACCCACACTAGTCTGGTGGAAGGTCATCAACCCACACTAGTCTGGTGGAAGGTCATCAACCCACACTAGTCTGGTGAAAGGTCATCAACCCACACTGGTCTGGTAGAAGGTCATCAACTCACACTGGTCTGGTAGAAGGTCATCAACCCACACTGGTCTGGTAGAAGGTCAACAACCCACACTGGTCTGGTAGGTCAACAAACCACACTGGTCTGGTAGAAGGTCATCAACCCACACTGGTCTGGTAGAAGGTCATCAACCCACACTGGTCTGGTAGAAGGTCATCAACCCACACTGGTCTGGTAGAAGGTCATCAACTTACACTGGTCTGGTGAAAGGTCATCAACCCACACTGGTCTGGTAGGTCATCAACCCACACTGGTCTGGTAGAAGGTCATCAACCCACACTGATCTGGTGAAAGGTCATCAACCCACACTGGTCTGGTGGAAGGTCATCAACCCACACTGGTCTGGTAGAAGGTCATCAACCCACACTGGTCTGGTAGAAGGTCAACAACCCACACTGGTCTGGTAGAAGGTCAACAACCCACACTGGTCTGGTGGAAGGTCATCAACCCACACTGGTCTGGTAGAAGGTCATCAACCCACACTGGTCTGGTAGAAGGTCAACAACCCACACTGGTCTGGTAGAAGGTCATCAACCCACACTGATCTGGTGAAAGGTCATCAACCCACACTGGTCTGGTGGAAGGTCATCAACCCACACTGGTCTGGTAGAAGGTCATCAACCCACACTGGTCTGGTAGAAGGTCATCAACCCACACTGGTCTGGTAGAAGGTCATCAACCCACACTGGTGTGGTGGAAGATCATCAACCCACACTGGTCTGGTAGAAGGTCAACAACCCACACTAGTCTGGTGGAAGGTCATCAACCCACACTGGTCTGGTGGAAGGTCATCAACCCACACTGGTCTGGTAGAAGGTCATCAACCCACACTGGTCTGGTAGAAGGTCATCAACCCACACTAGTCTGGTAGGTCATCAACCCACACTGGTCTGGTAGAAGGTCATCAACCCACACTGGTCTGGTAGAAGGTCAACAACCCGCACTAGTCTGGTGGAAGGTCATCAACCCACACTAGTCTGGTAGGTCATCAACCCACACTGGTCTGGTAGAAGATCATCAACCCACACTGGTCTGGTAGGTCATCAACCCACACTGGTCTGGTAGAAGGTCATCAACCCACACTGGTCTGGTAGAAGGCCATCAACCCACACTGGTCTGGTAGAAGGTCAACAACCCACACTGGTCTGGTAGGTCAAGAAACCACACTGGTCTGGTAGAAGGTCATCAACCCACACTGGTCTGGTGGAAGGTCATCAACCCACACTGGTCTGGTGGAAGGTCATCAACCCACACTAGTCTGGTGGAAGGTCATCAACCCACACTAGTCTGGTGGAAGGTCATCAACCCACACTAGTCTGGTGGAAGGTCATCAACCCACACTAGTCTGGTGGAAGGTCATCAACCCACACTAGTCTGGTAGAAGGTCATCAACCCACACTAGTCTGGTGGAAGGTCATCAACCCACACTAGTCTGGTGAAAGGTAATCAACCCACACTGGTCTGGTAGGTCATCAACCCACACTAGTCTGGTGGAAGGTCATCAACCCACACTAGTCTGGTGAAAGGTAATCAACCCACACTGGTCTGGTAGAAGGTCATCAACCCACACTGGTCTGGTAGAAGGCCATCAACCCACACTGGTCTGGTAGAAGGTCAACAACCCACACTGGTCTGGTAGGTCAACAAACCACACTGGTCTGGTAGAAGGTCATCAACCCACACTGGTCTGGTGGAAGGTCATCAACCCACACTGGTCTGGTGGAAGGTCATCAACCCACACTAGTCTGGTGGAAGGTCATCAACCCACACTGGTCTGGTGGAAGGTCATCAACCCACACTGGTCAGGTGGAAGGTCATCAACCCAAACTAGTCTGGTGGAAGGTCATCAACCCACACTAGTCTGGTAGAAGGTCATCAACCCACACTGGTCTGGTGGAAGGTCATCAACCCACACTGGTCTGGTGGAAGGTCAACAACCCACACTAGTCTGGTGGAAGGTCATCAACCCACACTGGTCTGGTGGAAGGTCATCAACCCACACTGGTCTGGTGGAAGGTCATCAACCCACACTAGTCTGGTGGAAGGTAATCAACCCAAACTAGTCTGGTGGAAGGTCATCAACCCACACTAGTCTGGTGGAAGGCCATCAACCCACACTGGTCTGGTGAAAGATCATCAACCCACACTGGTCTGGTAGGTCATCAACCCACACTGGTCTGGTAGAAGGTCATCAACCCACACTGGTCTGGTAGAAGGTCAACAACCCACACTGGTCTGGTAGGTCAACAAACCACACTGGTCTGGTAGAAGGTCATCAACCCACACTGGTCTGGTGGAAGGTCATCAACCCACACTGGTCTGGTGGAAGGTCATCAACCCACACTAGTCTGGTGGAAGGTCATCAACCCACACTAGTCTGGTGGAAGGTCATCAACCCACACTAGTCTGGTGGAAGGTCATCAACCCACACTAGTCTGGTAGAAGGTCATCAACCCACACTAGTCTGGTGGAAGGTCATCAACCCACACTAGTCTGGTGGAAGGTCATCAACCCACACTAGTCTGGTGGAAGGTCATCAACCCACACTAGTCTGGTAGAAGGTCATCAACCCACACTAGTCTGGTGGAAGGTCATCAACCCACACTAGTCTGGTGGAAGGTCATCAACCCACACTAGTCTGGTGAAAGGTCATCAACCCACACTGGTCTGGTAGAAGGTCATCAACCCACACTGGTCTGGTAGAAGGTCATCAACCCACACTGGTCTGGTAGAAGGTCATCAACTCACACTGGTCTGGTGAAAGGTCATCAACCCACACTGGTCTGGTAGGTCATCAACCCACACTGGTCTGGTAGAAGGTCATCAACCCACACTGATCTGGTGAAAGGTCATCAACCCACACTGGTCTGGTGGAAGGTCATCAACCCACACTGGTCTGGTAGAAGGTCATCAACCCACACTGGTCTGGTAGAAGGTCATCAACCCACACTGGTCTGGTAGAAGGTCATCAACCCACACTGGTGTGGTGGAAGATCATCAACCCACACTGGTCTGGTAGAAGGTCAACAACCCACACTGGTCTGGTGGAAGGTCATCAACCCACACTGGTCTGGTGGAAGGTCATCAACCCACACTGGTCTGGTAGAAGGTCATCAACCCACACTGGTCTGGTAGAAGGTCATCAACCCACACTAGTCTGGTAGGTCATCAACCCACACTGGTCTGGTAGAAGGTCATCAACCCACACTGGTCTGGTAGAAGGTCAACAACCCACACTAGTCTGGTGGAAGGTCATCAACCCACACTAGTCTGGTAGGTCATCAACCCACACTGGTCTGGTAGAAGGTCATCAACCCACACTGGTCTGGTAGAAGGTCAACAACCCGCACTAGTCTGGTGGAAGGTCATCAACCCACACTAGTCTGGTAGGTCATCAACCCACACTGGTCTGGTAGAAGATCATCAACCCACACTGGTCTGGTAGGTCATCAACCCACACTGGTCTGGTAGAAGGTCATCAACCCACACTAGTCTGGTGGAAGGTCATCAACCCACACTAGTCTGGTGAAAGGTAATCAACCCACACTGGTCTGGTAGAAGGTCATCAACCCACACTGGTCTGGTAGAAGGCCATCAACCCACACTGGTCTGGTAGAAGGTCAACAACCCACACTGGTCTGGTAGGTCAACAAACCACACTGGTCTGGTAGAAGGTCATCAACCCACACTGGTCTGGTGGAAGGTCATCAACCCACACTGGTCTGGTGGAAGGTCATCAACCCACACTAGTCTGGTGGAAGGTCATCAACCCACACTAGTCTGGTGGAAGGTCATCAACCCACACTAGTCTGGTGGAAGGTCATCAACCCACACTAGTCTGGTGGAAGGTCATCAACCCACACTAGTCTGGTAGAAGGTCATCAACCCACACTAGTCTGGTGGAAGGTCATCAACCCACACTAGTCTGGTGGAAGGTCATCAACCCACACTAGTCTGGTGAAAGGTCATCAACCCACACTGGTCTGGTAGAAGGTCATCAACCCACACTGGTCTGGTAGAAGGTCATCAACCCACACTGGTCTGGTAGAAGGTCATCAACCCACACTGGTCTGGTGAAAGGTCATCAACCCACACTGGTGTGGTAGGTCATCAACCCACACTGGTCTGGTAGAAGGTCATCAACCCACACTGATCTGGTGAAAGGTCATCAACCCACACTGGTCTGGTGGAAGGTCATCAACCCACACTGGTCTGGTAGAAGGTCATCAACCCACACTGGTCTGGTAGAAGGTCAACAACCCACACTGGTCTGGTAGAAGGTCAACAACCCACACTGGTCTGGTAAAAGGTCATCAACCCACACTGGTCTGGTAGAAGGTCATCAACCCACACTGGTCTGGTAAAAGGTCATCAACCCACACTGGTCTGGTAAAAGGTCATCAACCCACACTGGTCTGGTAGAAGGCCATCAACCCACACTGGTCTGGTAGAAGGTCAACAACCCACACTGGTCCGGTAGGTCAACAAACCACACTGGTCTGGTAGAAGGTCATCAACCCACACTGGTCTGGTGGAAGGTCATCAACCCACACTGGTCTGGTGGAAGGTCATCAACCCACACTAGTCTGGTGGAAGGTCATCAACCCACACTGGTCTGGTGGAAGGTCATCAACCCACACTGGTCAGGTGGAAGGTCATCAACCCAAACTAGTCTGGTGGAAGGTCATCAACCCACACTAGTCTGGTAGAAGGTCATCAACCCACACTGGTCTGGTGGAAGGTCATCAACCCACACTGGTCTGGTGGAAGGTCAACAACCCACACTAGTCTGGTGGAAGGTCATCAACCCACACTGGTCTGGTGGAAGGTCATCAACCCACACTGGTCTGGTGGAAGGTCATCAACCCACACTAGTCTGGTGGAAGGTAATCAACCCAAACTAGTCTGGTGGAAGGTCATCAACCCACACTAGTCTGGTGGAAGGCCATCAACCCACACTGGTCTGGTGAAAGGTCATCAACCCACACTGGTCTGGTAGGTCATCAACCCACACTGGTCTGGTAGAAGGTCATCAACCCACACTGGTCTGGTAGAAGGTCAACAACCCACACTGGTCTGGTAGGTCAACAAACCACACTGGTCTGGTAGAAGGTCATCAACCCACACTGGTCTGGTGGAAGGTCATCAACCCACACTGGTCTGGTGGAAGGTCATCAACCCACACTAGTCTGGTGGAAGGTCATCAACCCACACTAGTCTGGTGGAAGGTCATCAACCCACACTAGTCTGGTGGAAGGTCATCAACCCACACTAGTCTGGTAGAAGGTCATCAACCCACACTAGTCTGGTGGAAGGTCATCAACCCACACTAGTCTGGTGGAAGGTCATAACCCACACTAGTCTGGTGAAAGGTCATCAACCCACACTGGTCTGGTAGAAGGTCATCAACTCACACTGGTCTGGTAGAAGGTCATCAACCCACACTGGTCTGGTAGAAGGTCAACAACCCACACTGGTCTGGTAGGTCAACAAACCACACTGGTCTGGTAGAAGGTCATCAACCCACACTGGTCTGGTGGAAGGTCATCAACCCACACTGGTCTGGTGGAAGGTCATCAACCCACACTAGTCTGGTGGAAGATCATCAACCCACACTAGTCTGGTGGAAGGTCATCAACCCACACTAGTCTGGTGGAAGGTCATCAACCCACACTAGTCTGGTAGAAGGTCATCAACCCACACTAGTCTGGTGGAAGGTCATCAACCCACACTAGTCTGGTGGAAGGTCATCAACCCACACTAGTCTGGTGAAAGGTCATCAACCCACACTGGTCTGGTAGAAGGTCATCAACCCACACTGGTCTGGTAGAAGGTCATCAACCCACACTGGTCTGGTAGAAGGTCATCAACTCACACTGGTCTGGTGAAAGGTCATCAACCCACACTGGTCTGGTAGGTCATCAACCCACACTGGTCTGGTAGAAGGTCATCAACCCACACTGATCTGGTGAAAGGTCATCAACCCACACTGGTCTGGTGGAAGGTCATCAACCCACACTGGTCTGGTAGAAGGTCATCAACCCACACTGGTCTGGTAGAAGGTCATCAACCCACACTGGTCTGGTAGAAGGTCATCAACCCACACTGGTGTGGTGGAAGATCATCAACCCACACTGGTCTGGTAGAAGGTCAACAACCCACACTGGTCTGGTGGAAGGTCATCAACCCACACTGGTCTGGTGGAAGGTCATCAACCCACACTGGTCTGGTAGAAGGTCATCAACCCACACTGGTCTGGTAGAAGGTCATCAACCCACACTAGTCTGGTAGGTCATCAACCCACACTGGTCTGGTAGAAGGTCATCAACCCACACTGGTCTGGTAGAAGGTCAACAACCCACACTAGTCTGGTGGAAGGTCATCAACCCACACTAGTCTGGTAGGTCATCAACCCACACTGGTCTGGTAGAAGGTCATCAACCCACACTGGTCTGGTAGAAGGTCAACAACCCGCACTAGTCTGGTGGAAGGTCATCAACCCACACTAGTCTGGTAGGTCATCAACCCACACTGGTCTGGTAGAAGATCATCAACCCACACTGGTCTGGTAGGTCATCAACCCACACTGGTCTGGTAGAAGGTCATCAACCCACACTAGTCTGGTGGAAGGTCATCAACCCACACTAGTCTGGTGAAAGGTAATCAACCCACACTGGTCTGGTAGAAGGTCATCAACCCACACTGGTCTGGTAGAAGGCCATCAACCCACACTGGTCTGGTAGAAGGTCAACAACCCACACTGGTCTGGTAGGTCAACAAACCACACTGGTCTGGTAGAAGGTCATCAACCCACACTGGTCTGGTGGAAGGTCATCAACCCACACTGGTCTGGTGGAAGGTCATCAACCCACACTAGTCTGGTGGAAGGTCATCAACCCACACTAGTCTGGTGGAAGGTCATCAACCCACACTAGTCTGGTGGAAGGTCATCAACCCACACTAGTCTGGTGGAAGGTCATCAACCCACACTAGTCTGGTAGAAGGTCATCAACCCACACTAGTCTGGTGGAAGGTCATCAACCCACACTAGTCTGGTGGAAGGTCATCAACCCACACTAGTCTGGTGAAAGGTCATCAACCCACACTGGTCTGGTAGAAGGTCATCAACCCACACTGGTCTGGTAGAAGGTCATCAACCCACACTGGTCTGGTAGAAGGTCATCAACCCACACTGGTCTGGTGAAAGGTCATCAACCCACACTGGTGTGGTAGGTCATCAACCCACACTGGTCTGGTAGAAGGTCATCAACCCACACTGATCTGGTGAAAGGTCATCAACCCACACTGGTCTGGTGGAAGGTCATCAACCCACACTGGTCTGGTAGAAGGTCATCAACCCACACTGGTCTGGTAGAAGGTCAACAACCCACACTGGTCTGGTAGAAGGTCAACAACCCACACTGGTCTGGTAAAAGGTCATCAACCCACACTGGTCTGGTAGAAGGTCATCAACCCACACTGGTCTGGTAAAAGGTCATCAACCCACACTGGTCTGGTAAAAGGTCATCAACCCACACTGGTCTGGTAGAAGGTCATCAACCCACACTGGTCTGGTAAAAGGTCATCAACCCACACTGGTCTGGTAGAAGGTCATCAACCCACACTGGTCTGGTAGAAGGTCATCAACCCACACTGGTCTGGTAGAAGGTCATCAACCCACACTGGTCTGGTAGAAGGTCAACAACCCACACTGGTCTGGTAAAAGGTCATCAACCCACACTGGTCTGGTGGAAGGTCATCAACCCACACTGGTCTGGTGGTCATCAACCCACACTGGTCTGGTAGAAGGTCAACAACCCACACTGGTCTGGTAAAAGGTCATCAACCCACACTGGTCTGGTGGAAGGTCATCAACCCACACTGGTCTGGTAGAAGGTCATCAACCCACACTGGTCTGGTAGAAGGTCATCAACCCACACTGGTCTGGTAGAAGGTCAACAACCCACACTGGTCTGGTAGAAGGTCAACAACCCACACTGGTCTGGTAGAAGGTCATCAACCCACACTGGTCTGGTAGAAGGTCATCAACCCACACTGATGTGGTGGAAGATCATCAACCCACACTGGTCTGGTAGAAGGTCAACAACCCACACTAGTCTGGTGGAAGGTCATCAACCCACACTGGTCTGGTGGAAGGTCATCAACCCACACTGGTCTGGTAGAAGGTCATCAACCCACACTGGTCTGGTAGAAGGTCATCAACCCACACTGGTCTGGTAGAAGGTCATCAACCCACACTGGTCTGGTAGAAGGTCATCAACCCACACTGGTCTGGTAGAAGGTCATCAACCCACACTGGTCTGGTAGAAGGTCAACAATCCACACTGGTCTGGTAGAAGGTCATCAACCCACACTGGTCTGGTAGAAGGTCATCAACCCACACTGGTCTGGTAGAAGGTCAACAACCCACACTGGTCTGGTAGAAGGTCATCAACCCACACTGGTCTGGTAGAAGGTCATCAACCCACACTGATGTGGTGGAAGATCATCAACCCACACTGGTCTGGTAGAAGGTCAACAACCCACACTAGTCTGGTGGAAGGTCATCAACCCACACTGGTCTGGTGGAAGGTCATCAACCCACACTGGTCTGGTAGAAGGTCATCAACCCACACTGGTCTGGTAGAAGGTCAACAATCCACACTGGTCTGGTAGAAGGTCAACAACCCACACTGGTCTGGTAGAAGGTCATCAACCCACACTGGTCTGGTAGAAGGTCATCAACCCACACTGATGTGGTGGAAGATCATCAACCCACACTGGTCTGGTAGAAGGTCAACAACCCACGCTAGTCTGGTGGAAGGTCATCAACCCACACTGGTCTGGTGGAAGGTCATCAACCCACACTGGTCTGGTAGAAGGTCATCAACCCACACTGGTCTGGTAGAAGGTCATCAACCCACACTGGTCTGGTAGAAGGTCATCAACCCACACTGGTCTGGTGGAAGGTCATCAACCCACACTGGTCTGGTAGAAGGTCATCAACCCACACTGGTCTGGTAGAAGGTCATCAACTCACACTGGTCTGGTAGGTCATCAACCCACACTGGTCTGGTAGAAGGTCATCAACTCACACTGGTCTGGTAGGTCATCAACCCACACTGGTCTGGTAGAAGGTCATCAACCCACACTGGTCTGGTAGAAGGTCATCAACTCACACTGGTCTGGTAGGTCATCAACCCACACTGGTCTGGTGGAAGGTCATCCTCCACCTTAACAAGTTGAATATCAATGGTATACATTACCTGCAAGATGATAAATTAGACACATGTGCAACATCTGGGTCTACATAGTCAAGATACCCAGATGTCGCACATGTGTCTAATTTATCACCTTAACATGATACTAGTAATGAACAACAGCCGCCAGTGTGGCATTTCGCCTGCTCAAAAAAATCTTGTCACTAACAATGATGAGACTTGCGAACTTACTCTCTCGTCCAATATATTAGGTCGGTTTTAAGAACAAACCCTTGATTCTGCATGAATCATTTCCACCACTGACACTCATTCTCAAAGACATTAGGTACATCTACTGATATTCCAGTAGGTGCACTAGGCCCCTCCCCCCAAAATAAGAGAACCCCATAGCTGCAGAACGCTGGATATGTAAGTTGTAATACATATTATCATTACTATTAAAACATCGCCAAAACCCTCACTAGCATTTGCTTCCATCATACAATAGCGAGGTGACTTCATCTGAACGTTCACAGTTTATATAACTGCTCAACGCATTAGAAAGAATGAATTACGATCATGGATGCTATGCTAGAGCTCCTTGAACTTCACAGTCGGAATGTTAGATTGTGGTGTTCGAATTTTCCCTGATTCTGAACGCGACTGACTTTACTTGCATTCCGAGAAGCGCGTCTTCTGTAGGAACAGAGTAAGGAAGAACTTTCATTCCAACGCTCGAGGATTCGACACTCCGATGTCCTGTAACCGGAACCTAACCATTACTGACAAGGGGAGAAGAGGAAGGAGAAGAGGAAGACGCAACAGGGGTGAGAGGAGGGGTGAGAATGCACGAGAGGGTGAAGAATAGCCAGAAAGGGGGGGAGAAGAAAGACTGGGAAGGAGTGAGGGAGCAGAGGAAGAGGAAGACTTATAATTGGGGTAAGGAGAGAGTCTGGGTAGGCTTTCCACTGATGTGTAAGCTGACGTATACTGTGGCACCTTGGTTCATAGTGTAGTACCTTGGTTCTTATTGTGGCACCTTGGTTCATATTGTAGTACCTTGGTTCTTATTGTGGCACCTTGGTTCATATTGTGGCTCCTTGGTCGAGGGGTTCTTGGGGTGAATGATAGAAGAAAAACACTTGTAGACTGTCATATGGAAGCGTTATTATTTGTATTACTTGTAGAGCCAAGGCTGCCCACGTCGTCCTATCTCTAGGTCTATCAAGAAGTGAGAGAGGGCGCTCTAGGCGGCGACCTACTTGGGGGAGCACGTGACGCCATCATAGCAAGGGACCATGACTATAAACTACTGTTAATGGATATATATAATACTACACAAGCATTACCCAGTTAACATCTTGGTTCACTTTGTAGTACCTTGTAGATTATAACGATGTTTCAGTTCGTCTTGGACCATTCACAAGTCACAGACAGAAAAAAATGAGTGAGCAAGTATATATAAGCGAGAAATGACGGGAGAAAGAGAGGAGGAAAAATAGCAGTGGTACTGCTGGTAGTGGATGTAGTAGAAAGTAGGGAGAGGTAGTTTATGGCAGAAGAGATAGCAAGAGGAACGAAGGGGGAGAGGGCAATAATAGTAGTTGAAGAAAAGGTAAAAAGTAAAAGCAGTAATAGTAGTAGTCAAGGAGTGGTAGATCTAGTAGTAGTAGTAGTAGTAGAGCCCTTAGCTCTCTGTGACCAAAAACACAGAGGAAGAAAAACTGAAGGACGGGACACGCTAGGCAGAAGAAAAACATTACCACTACTGTTTTCCTTCTCTCTTTCTCCCGTCACTGTCCTCGCCTACATATTACCTGGAGTTTACCTGGAGAGAGTTCCGGGGGTCATATACTGGATCACTCGGCCTCTTCTGTCAGTGGGACTTGCGAACGGTCCATGACGGACCGAAACGTTGTCATAAGCCTCTCTCTCTCTCTCCTATGTGCAGGTTATTTGTGTACTGTTCCAGTCACGGTATTGTGCCTTTTTATTTGTCCTTCACCATGGTTCATATTGTAGTATCTTGGTTCTTATTGTAGGTGTACCTTGGTTCATATTGTAGTACCTTGGTTCATATTGTAGTACCTTGGTTCATATTGTAGTACCTTGGTTCATATTGTAGTACCTTGGTTCATATTGTAGTACCCTGGTTCACATTGTAGTACCCTGGTTCATATTGTAGTACCTTGGTTCATATTGTAGTACCTTTGTTTGTATTGTGGCACCCTGGTTCATATTTTTTTCATTGGTCATATTGTAAACTGTAGTTCTTATTGCAGCACCCTGGTTCTTACTGTGGCACTAGATCTTGTTGTGGAACTCTGGGGTTCATAATGTGACATTATGGTTCTTACTGTGACATTCTGGTTTTCGTGGCACTCTGGTTTTTAATGTGATAACCTGGTTTGTAGTATGGCATCTTAGTTTTACTGTGGAACTCTGGTTTTACTGTGGCACTCTGGTCCTGGTTGTGGCACTAAAGAACCCTCCAGTTAAGAGTGCCTCTCATGAGATCAAAGGAATGTTGTGCCTTGATCCTCAGGGGTGCCTCGTGTGTGTGTGTGTGTGTGTGTGTGCGCGCGCGCACACACACACAGTTGTATTCGATGAAATAAGTTTGTGAAAGGGGAAGAGCCGATACTCAGACTACTTCGATCGACATCACTAATTTCCGGTCTCTTGAGAGTTGTCATGCTTACTCTTGAAGCTGTGTTCCGAGTTTGCGTTATCCAAGTCATTCCATTTTCAGCCAGCCTGAGACACTCAAGAAATACTCCCTTGTCCCTCTCTCCACCGACAACGATGGTCAGGTTCGGTTCCTTCAACCTCTCCTCATAGTGTATTCCTCTCAGCTCTGGTGCTAGTCTATTGCAACACATCCCTGGGACTCGTCCAGCATCTGCTTAAGCTTTATCCAGTGTGAGCTCCATACTAGGGCTGAGTGCTCACATATGTCATATATAAAATGATGAAGGATGCGGACTGCCTAGCCAGCCCAATCAGTACATGATTAACCATGCTGATTATGTAATGATTCACACAACCGGATTTTCCAGAACCCAAAACATTCTTAACCATATGATATATTCGTGTCAGGACCTGAGTTGATCATCTCAGCTGAGAAAAACAAAAATCCTTATCAAGTGTCCTCCCCGACAGGAAGGCGCAGTCCGCAGGCTCCAGCTGCATGACGGGTCTCAGCTCGATTACATGATCAGATACAAATATCTGGGGTGTGAGATCCCTCTACAGTGACTTGCTGAAACAAGACACGGTCACCAATACAAAGAGAAGCGCTTAGTATTTCCTACTGTAGTAGGGTTGTATCCCATGATGTAAACATCATGAAAATGATGTATACTATATGAATTTTGTTTACATCAGATCACTGGTTGACTGTGCCGCACCCTACCTGCTCTTGTGCCAGACAAGAAGTTTGAAGGGCTTGAAATATTACAGAAAGATGCAATGAGGATCATCTTAGGATGTCTGTGTGCCAACAGAATTCTAAAAATGTTCTTATTGGTGTGAATATACTTAGGAAAATTCATCTAAACTCTTGAACAGAAGTGTTCCAAATTTTCTTTACTACCGGTAAGCACACCTTCAAATCAATCATGAAAACTGGAATTGATGCCTATAACTCCACGAGTGTCAGTTACGTGATGCTTGTGTCAGAAGCAAGACAGAGATATGGTAGATTTGTAAACAGTGAAGTAAGAGTGAATGTTCGGTGGATTTCCTCTCACGTTGGTCTTCAAAGGCAAGATAGAACTGATAAAATAGGAAAGGCGTATATGCCGTCAAGGAGGGAGTAGACTACAATTTCGAGCCGTCCACTAGTAGCTTGAGGACACTAATACGAAATGATTTCAAAAGATGTGACTTAAGACTGAAGGAGAATGCCATCAAGCAAGAGGAACCACATGCCTATGTTGCATCCACCAAAATCAGCAGACCCTCGGATGTCAGTAATGCCAGGAATCGGCTGAGCTGCAGGTACCTGTGGGAGTTTGCAACACCAGCTGATGTAGACATAATTATATGTTAATTTTGCCAGAGGGGCTCTTGTTACACGGTGCGTCATTATGTGCTGGAGTGCGGAGAAATTTATGAATTCAGGGACAACCCGCTCACAGATGTTCCAGAAATATTAAAGTATTTTATCCACAGTGGCACTATACCAGCCATTCTAGGAAAATACTCTGAACTTGTCTGTTGTGAATAACTCATTACCACTTACAGAATTTTTTCTCCAAATGTCATGCGTGTTGTACGAGGCGACTAAAATGCCGGAAGCCAGAGACAGTAACCGCTTCTGTATAAATTACCAAATGTAGAAAGAAAACAACAAAGTTTTTCTTTTTACATCACCTTGCCTCGGTGGGATACAGCCGGTGTGTTGAAAAAAGACAACTAAAATGCTGGGAGCAAGGGGATAGTAACCTCCATACCTTCCTAAATTTTTGTGTATCATAAATAACTTACACACACAAACTATATTGTTTTGTTATCGGGACTGAATTTATATCTAAATAAACAACTCATAACGAATGTTACCAGATCAATAAATCATTCTTTACCATTGTAACTTGCAGGCTATTAAAACTTTGCGACCCAGGTCCTGGACCCATAATATCTTTCTGACGTTTGGAAATGTCTAGAAAGTGACTTACAAACAGTCAGATTATTTAATATTTAAGGCATATTAGTGTTGAAATTGATGTGATACTTAGAGTAAAAAAAAAAATGGACATTTGCTGTGTCACATCTGTGTCAGTATTCAT
Source organism: Cherax quadricarinatus (assembly GCF_038502225.1). NCBI lineage: Eukaryota > Metazoa > Arthropoda > Malacostraca > Decapoda > Parastacidae > Cherax > Cherax quadricarinatus. The sequence goes on from NC_091292.1 coordinate 58,930,864, forward strand.
TGTTGTACAACAACATTTAACTGTACTTGTATATGAGAGTGAATTATGTTTGTGTGATTATCGTTGACTCACGCTTGCTTCTTAGAAACTTCTGAAAATTGTCTAGAGTGGAAGGGTCCTTCCGTCCATCTCCCTCCCCCCTGACCCACTCACTCACCCACCCTCCTTCTCTCTCTCTCTCTCTCTCTCTCTCTCTCTCTCTCTCTCTCTCTCTCTCTCTCTCTCTCTCTCTCTCTCTCTCTCTCTCTCTCTCTCTCTCTCTCTCTCTCCCTCCCTCTCCCTCCCTCTCCCTCCCTCCCTCTCCCTCCCTCCCTCTCTCTCCCTCTCTCTCTCTCCCTCTCTCTCTCTCCCTCTCTCTCTCTCCCTCTCTCTCTCTCCCTCCCTCTCTCCCCCTCCCTCTCTCTCCCTCCCTCTCTCTCCCTCCCTCTCTCTCCCTCTCTCCCCCCCCCTCTCTCGCCCTCCCTCTCTCTCCCTCCCTCTCCCTCCCTCTCTCTCCCTCCCTCTCTCTCCCTCCCTCTCTCTCCCTCCCTCTCTCTCCCTCCCTCTCCCTCCCTCCCTCTCCCTCCCTCCCACTCCCTCCCTCCCTCTCCCTCCCTCCCTCTCCCTCCCTCCCTCTCCCTCCCTCCCTCCCTCTCCCTCCCTCCCTCTCTCCCTCTCTCTCTCTCTACCCCCTCTCCTTCGCTCACTATCTTTGTCTCTCACTGGTTCACTAAGGACACGCGGCTGCTGGCTCGCTGATTCTTCACTTCTCTTCCAATAGTTCATGTAGAGGTCTGTATATCCTTACACTTTTCTGGTGGTGAGTCAGGCGGCGTACTTGTGTTCTTGTGGGTTTTATCTCAGAAGAATCTTATGTAGTGTCCACATGTCTGTCTTGTGTGGGTGGTTGCAGGATATTCCTGTGCAGATCTTTTCTGTCTACACCTTGGTTTTTGATATTTATACGTAAGTCGAGACTTAAATAGTGGGGATGTGTGTTTTCTGGAAATGGAATTGTTGACCATTATAACAGCTTATATCTGTAAGCCACTGGAAGGCCTCGGTCAGATGACTAAAAGCTCCAGCTGCGGGTCACCATATGACTAAGACCCGTGTCAGGAAACACTTGTTTCCTGACAAACCTTACCTAACATTCAACTGGACAACAATATGTTTGAGGTGATTTACTGGAGCACATCCGTAATTACCAATACGGTAAATGAGATAAACATAGACTTGAGTACAGTACAGTGAGTAATACTGAAGAAACAATAGTGAACTTTTTTACAAAATGTCCACAGTTTTGGAAATTTTCTCAGATGTGTTGAATTTCAGGTTGCAGCCAAGTTGAATTCCTTGAATTTTTTCTCTTCTTGTCTTTTTATGAGATTATTTTTATTTTTATGTTGAAATGGTTTTTCTAAGCATTATTTCCAAAGAACACGTAGAAGGCTTTGCCAATATTAAAGTTTATTAGTCTCCATCCAGGTAGAAATATTTACGATCTCCTCATTCAGTGTGTTGTTGAAGACAACGTTACGGCAAGTCTCTATGAAGATAAACTGTCTTCAACGGGAAAAAGAACTATCTTATGGGGCGATGCATAGCCTGGTACGCCCGATCACCAACTGGACAAAACCTGGGCCAGGACATTAACTACTGGGAACGCTTGGAAGCACTTGACTTGTACTCGTTGGAACGCAGGAGGGAGAGATATATCATAATGTACACTTGGAAAATCCTGGAAGGAATGGTCCCGAATCTGCACACAGAAATCACTCCCTACGAAAGTAAAAGACTGGGCAGGCGATGCAAAATACCCCCAGTTAAAAGTAGGGGCGCCATTGGTACACTACGAGAAAACACCATAAGTGTCCGGGGCCCAAGACTGTTCAACAGCCTCCCACCAAGCATAAGGGGAATTACCAATAAACCCCTGACTGCCTTCAAGAGAGAGCTGGACAGATATCTAAAGTCAGTGCTGGATCAGCCGGGCTGTGGCTCGTACGTTGGACTGCGTGCGGCCAGCAGTAACAGCCTAGTTGATCAGGCCCTGATCCACCGGGAGGCCTGGTCATGGACCGGGCCGCGGGGGCGCTGATCCCCGGAATAACCTCCAGGTAACCTGGGGATTCATCTGTAGTTACGTCGAGGGCAGATCCAGAAAGAGGTTGCTGGAATTTGGACTACAAAACCATGTTAAGTCTTCCTCTGTTACCTTGTGTCATACTAACAGGAGAATTTAGTGAAAGTGTTTCCATTATCCTCCTCTTCCCCCCTTCTCTCTCTCTCTCCCTCCCTCCATTTCCTGCATAACCCTAATCGAATAATAAGAGACCAATTTACGACGATTAATTTGACATTTCGAAAATCAATGAGTGGTGAGCGAATCCCTCTGCCACCGACACAGCAATACCAGCGATGCTGCAGTGATAATCCAAGCTTCCACCGACCATAGAGCCCCAGCCTTTCCCAGACTTGTTTGTGAACTCCAAATGATTTTAAATATTTATTGAACCAAGCCTCGTGCCTGAGGCTTCTTCCTTCCCAAATTTAACCCAGGCTACTTTTTAATGTTCATATTTCTCCCAAGAATACATCAATTAAGATATGGTACTACTACGACCCGTTTAAAGTAGTGCAGTTTCCTGTTTTGGATCATCCTACCTTGGTAGGAGACGACCAGTGTTAATGATATACGTATATCATTAACACATCGGCTGTTTCCCACCAAGGTAGGGTAGCCCGAAAAAGAAAAACTTTCACCATCATTCACTCCATCACTCTCTTTCCAGAGGCGCGCTTACACTACAGTTATAAAACTGCAATATTAACATCCCTCCAGAGTGCAAACACTGCACTTTTCATCTCCAGGATTCAAGACCGGCCTGCCGGTTTCCCTGAATCCCTTCATAAATATTACCCTGCTCACACTCCAACAGCACGTCAAGGCCTAAAAGCCATTTGTCTCTATTAGCTAACACACTCACGCATGCTTGCTGGAAGTCCAAGCCCCTTGCACACAAAACGTACTTTACCCCTTCCCTCCAACCTTTCCTAGGCCGACCTCTACCCCGCCTTCCCTCCATTACAGATTTATGAGATTTTTTTACAAAGTAGAAGTGATGCAAGGAGAGTGGGTGAGATGTTATTAACAAATTTTGTTGAAAATAAGAGTTTTGGAGTGAGGTTAATAAGATTAGGAAGCCTAGGGAACGAATGGATTTGATTGTTAAAAATAGGAGAGGAGAGTTATTAAATGGAGAGTCAGAGATATCAGGATGATGGTGGGAATATTTTGAGGAATTGTTAAATATTGATGAAGATAGGGAAGCTGTGATTTCATGTATAGGGCAAGGAGAAATAACATCTTGTAGGAGTGAGGAACAGCCAGTTGTGAGCGTGGGGGAAGTTCGTGAGGCAGTGGGTAGAATGAAAGTGGGTAAGGCAGCCGGGATTGATGGGATAAAGATAGAAATGTGAAAAGCAGGTGGGGATATAGTTTTGGAGTGGTTGGTGCAATTATTTAATAAATGTATGGAAGAGAGTAAGGTACCTAGGGATTGGCAGAGAGCATGCATAGTTCCTTTGTATAAAGGCAAAGGGGACAAAAGAGAGTGTAAAAATTATAGGGGAATAAGTCTGTTGAGTATGCCTGGTAAAGTGTATGGTAGAGTTAATATCGAAAGAATTAAGAGTAAGACGGAGAGTAGGATAGCAGATGAACAAGGAGGCGTTAGGATGGGAAGAGGGTGTGTAGACTGTTTACAGTGAAACACATAGATGAACAGTATTTAGATAAGGGTAAAGAGGTTTTTGTGGCATTTATTGATTTGGAAAAGGCGTATGACAGGGTGGATAGAAGGGCAATGTGACAAATGTTGCAAATGTATAGAATAGGTATTGAAAGCAGTTTAAAGTTTTTACGAGGATAGTGAGGCTCAGGTTAGAGTATGAAGGCGAGGGGGAGATTATATCCAGTAAAAGTAGACAAGGATGTGTAATGTCACCATGGTTGTTCAATATATTTATAGACGGGGTTGTAAGAAAAGTGAATGCGCAGGTATTGGCAAGAGGTTTGGGGTTAAAAGATAAAGAATTTAACACAAAGCGGGAGTTGTCACAGTTGTTCTTTGCTGATGACACTGTGCTTCTGGGAGATTTTGAAGAGAAGTTGCAGAGATTTGTCAATGAGTTTGGTAGGGTATATGAAAGAAGAAAATTGAAAGTGAATATAGGAAAGAGTAAGGTGATGAGGATAAAAAAAATAGATAACAAAAGATTGGATATCAGGTTGGAGGGAGAGAGTATGGAGGAGATGAATGTATTCAGATAATTAGGAGTGGAAGTGTTAGGAGATGGGTCTATGAAAGATGAGGTGAATCACAGAATTGATGAGGGGAAAAAGGTGAGTGGTGCACTGAGGAATCTGTGGAGACAAAGGACTTTGTCCATGGAAGCAAAAAGGGGAATGTATAAGAGTATAGTTATACCATGGGTGGTGAATGTTGCAACAAGGAAAAGGCTGGAGGCAGTGGAGATGTCGTGTTTGAGGGCAATGTGTGATGTGAATATAATGCAGAGAATTCGTAGTTTGGAAGTTAGGAGGTGTGGGATTACCAAAACTATTATCCAGAGGGCTTAGGAGGGGTTGTTGAGGTGGTTCAGACATGTAGAGACGCTGGAACAAAATAGAATGACTTCGAGTGTATAAATCTGTAGTGGAGGGAAGGCGGGGTAGAGGTCAGCCTAGGAAAGATTGGAGGGGGGGGATTAAAGGAGGGTTTGTGTGAGCGTGTTAGATAGGAGCAAATGGAGACAAATGGTTTTTAGGACTTGATGTGCTGTTGGAGTGTGAGCAAGGTAATGATTATGAAGGGATTCAGGGAAACCGGCAGGCCAGAGTTGAGTCCGGCCTGCCAGTCTCTGTTATTAACACTCCTCTAAAGGAGGGGGTGTTAATGTTGCAGTTTTATAACTGTAGTGTAAACACACCTCTGTCAAGACAGTGATGGAGTGAATGATGGTGAAAGTTTTTCTTTTTTGGGCCACCCTACCTTGGTGGGAGACGAACGAAATGTTAATAAAAAAACATATATGTGATTTTGGCTTAAATAGCAATGATCTTGCCGAGTAAGGCAAGCGAAAATTTGTGTAAGCATTAATTTCGCAAAAATTATTCTGAACCTAAAGAAAAAAAAATATATTTCATTGTGCTTGTTTATTAAATTATTGTAAACTTATCTAAAATACATTTAGTTGGATTAGGCTAAATTAAATTGCATTTGCTATAAGGTTAGGTAAGTTTTCTAAGGTTCTTTTGATAAAAAATTATTAATTTTTACATTAACATAAATGAGAAAAAATACATCTTTAAACGTATAAGAGAAAATAACAAAAAAAAGGCACAATACCGTGAATGGAACGATACACAAATAACCTGCACATAGAAGAGAGGAGCTTACGACGACCATTTACAAAGCCACACCTGTGACTTTGTAAATGGTCCAAGCCGGACCGAAACGTCGTCGTAAGCTCCTCTCTTCTATGTGCGGGTTATTTGTGTATAGGTGAAAATTTTAGAAAGGACTTTATTTTAAATGAGTCCATCATGAGTTATTGTAGTGTTTCTCCTGGTGTATGTCCCCCTCCCCCTTCCTGTACACATTGCTACACTACATATTTTCCACATCTTCACTCTCACATTAACTGTCCTAACTTCTAACACTTGCTTATTTTATTAACAATTCTCATTATTTTCTAGTGATTCTACCATTTCTTGGGCTCCACCTTCCTTTTACTTTCACTAAATAACAGATATATTAGATGCTCCTATACACAAAAGCTTCTTACTGACCACAAAACCACAACAGGAGCAACAGATATGGAAGGGAAACAAATACAAGCATCGGATAAAAACATACCTAGGGTAGGCATTACACCTAACATCTCCCCAATCAAGAGGATAACCAGCAAGAAATGCACCACTGGAATATGTAAAACAATCTCTTTAGTATCCTAGATAATTGCTCAGTCGCGGTGTTCGCCACTTGTGTCAGAGCATCCCTCGAGTACTGGCTGACCCCCCTTTCTCCCACAAACAAATCGGTGAATACTCGTCAGCGTGGAGCCTACGCATAGCAAAATACGTATAAAGCAAATAAGAGTGGCAAGAAACTAACACAATAGTATTAGACTGCAATATTATCCTTTACTTGTTCCACTGGATGGACACATGGCACAAGTACAACTACACTTGCTTAAATACTCGTGCTGATAATGTACCTGAGGCTCTTCCCAGCAGATATTTCTCCTGCAGAAAATATCACCTACTGACAAACAAAAGATACGAAGATACACGAAGCAGATCTCACAATTCTGGAAGTAGGACAAAGGAAGATATGGTAACGACTTACAAAGTGCTCAAGGGCAGACTTGGTGGAATAGTACAGATTACTGCTCCTGAAGCCACTAGGAAGAGAACACAGCTGGAAAGTCAACATAAAGATGAATGGTAGAGGCACATTACTTTCATAGCCATAAGATAATAGTCAGGTGGAACAAACTGGGGAAAAATAGCACAAAAGGTAAATTTGTCTACAGTGTCAAAAGTACACACTGAAAGTTCGAGTCTAGCCCAAGTGATGGAGCTCAACTTTCGCAAAATTTTCTAGGTAAACAAAGATATGTAAATATGCGCTAGTGAGCCTTTCGACGGTAATTACATTGCATCATCAGCGAGGCGAGACATAGGAGCAAGTCTGCTGACACAGTGATTGTTCACGTAGCAGTAAACTGGTACTTGCTTGTTGTGGGTGGCATACATTTGCAAGTCATTCTTAGGGTATGACTTGCAAGTGTTATGATAACAGCTGTTAGTCTCTATATTATGCTGTGTAAAAAATTCAAAGCTGAACACTGAATACACACACACACACACACACACACACACACACACACACACACACACACAGTCACGCAGACGTGGGTGCACAAGGCTCCGAGAACCTTAGTGTTTTTAAGTCGTGCAGTAACTGCTAGCAGTAATCAGTGGTAGTGACAACGTCAGTGAACAATCCTACGAGTGATAACTAAAGTTATTAGTTAAAAAAAAGTCTAGAGGAAACCTGAAATCATTAATATTTCAAAGTGCCAAACCATTAGGGGCCTAGTAGGCACCTGTTGCTACACAGATTCAAATATACAAAGACCAAAGTGAGTGTGGAAGCGGGTGTTCAAGAATTACGAGAGATTGGTTAACAAGTGAAATGTGGGGCACCAAACAGTGAGTGAAAAAGTTAATAAGCAAAAGGAGAAAGGAAAAATAAAATGTATAACAAGGGAAGGTGGCAGTAGGCCTGCTGAAGCAGTGACATCACAACAGTTGTGTGACATTATACATATAAAGTGTAACACCGAATGCGAAGTGTATTCTATCATAAATGAAAAGTGAAATCACTTGCTCACCCATTGTGGTTGCATGTTGTCGGGTTCTGGATTCTGGTCTTGCATCATTGTTAGATACTGGTCACTCACTCCTGCAAGCTATTACCAGAATAGAGTAGAAATAGCATAGATAAGGTGAAGATAGGGTTGACGAGAGTGCGAGGAGTAGAGCAGTCTAGCGAGGGGTAACGTCAGACACTCCTAGAAGCTGAGACAAGCTAAATTTTACAACCTAGTTACTTTCTGCGTTTTATAAGGAGAATTGATAAGTGTTAGAATTACTATTGGTAGTTTTAGAATTACTGGTATTACTACTGGTGTTTATTAGCAGTATGAATACTTAGAAGTGGGGGCACACAAACACACACACACACACACACACACAGGAACAAGCAGTCAGGCACTTGTAAAAGCTGTAGTACACATGCACACACACATACACAGGATTTCACACCTTCCTGTTAGCTGACCTGAAATCCCTCCCTCTAACATTCCACTATCCACCATCCCCCCCCATTCTCTTTCTTTCTCTCTCTCTCTCTCTCTCTCTCTCTCTCTCTCTCCCTGCCTATCTCTCTCTCTCTCTCTCTCTCTCTCTCCCTGCCTATCTCTCTACCTATCTCTCTCTCTCATTACCTCTCTCTACCTATCTCTCTCTACCTGTCTCTCTCTCACTACCTCTCTACCTATCTCTCTCACTACCTATCTCTCTCACTACCTATCTCTCTCTTTGCCTATCTCTCTCTCTCCCCTCTCCCATCTCTCCCCTCTAACATCTCTTCTCAACCAATATTTGAAGAAAAAAAAAGACTGTACACTATAAGTAGTTTCGCTTACAGGTGTTGTAAAAATATTGAAAAATAAGATTAAAATGCATAAAATTCTTGGAGAGCAATTCGGTTTCCGGTCTACAAATTCAAGTACGAATGGACGATGACATTTTATCTCGATTTAAAAAACTATTGATCGAGTTCTCTCAAGAACGACTAATTTGGAAACTAAAATATGATACTTTCTGCTTGAGAGGAAACTGTGAACAGTTCTAGAAGGAATAATGTCATGGTGGGGAGATGTTACCAGTGGGGTGACACAAGTGTTTGTACTGTCATGGTGGGGAGATGTTACCAGTGGGGTGACACAAGTGTTTGTACTGTCATGGTGGGGAGATGTTACCAGTGGGGTGACACAAGTGTTTGTACTGTCATGGTGGGGAGATGTTACCAGTGGGGTGACACAAGTGTTTGTACTGTCATGGTGGGGAGATGTTACCAGTGGGGTGACAAGTGTTTGTACTGTCATGGTGGGGAGATGTTACCAGTGGGGTGACAAGTGTTTGTACTGTCATGGTGGGGAGATGTTACCAGTGGGGTGACACAAGTGTTTGTACTGTCATGGTGGGGAGATGTTACCAGTGGGGTGACACAAGTGTTTGTACTGTCATGGTGGGGAGATGTTACCAGTGGGGTGACACAAGTGTTTGTACTGTCATGGTGGGGAGATGTTACCAGTGGGGTGACACAAGTGTTTGTACTGTCATGGTGGGGAGATGTTACCAGTGGGGTGACAAGTGTTTGTACTGTCATGGTGGGGTGACAAGTGTTTGTACTGTCATGGTGGGGAGATGTTACCAGTGGGGTGACAAGTGTTTGTACTGTCATGGTGGGGTGACAAGTGTTTGTACTGTCATGGTGGGGAGATGTTACCAGTGGGGTGACAAGTGTTTGTACTGTCATGGTGGGGAGATGTTACCAGTGGGGTGACAAGTGTTTGTACTGTCATGGTGGGGAGATGTTACCAGTGGGGTGACACAAGTGTTTGTACTGTCATGGTGGGGAGATGTTACCAGTGGGGTGACAAGTGTTTGTACTGTCATAGTGGGGAGATGTTACCAGTGGGGTGACAAGTGTTTGTACTGTCATGGTGGGGAGATGTTACCAGTGGGGTGACAAGTGTTTGTACTGTCATGGTGGGGAGATGTTACCAGTGGGGTGACACAAGTGTTTGTACTGTCATGGTGGGGAGATGTTACCAGTGGGGTGACAAGTGTTTGTACTGTCATGGTGGGGAGATGTTACCAGTGGGGTGACAAGTGTTTGTACTGTCATGGTGGGGAGATGTTACCAGTGGGGTGACAAGTGTTTGTACTGTCATGGTGGGGAGATGTTACCAGTGGGGTGACAAGTGTTTGTACTGTCATGGTGGGGAGATGTTACCAGTGGGGTGACACAAGTGTTTGTACTGTCATGGTGGGGAGATATTACCAGTGGGGTGACAAGTGTTTGTACTGTCATGGTGGGGAGAAGTTACCAGTGGGGTGACAAGTGTTTGTACTGTCATGGTGGGGAGATGTTACCAGTGGGGTGACAAGTGTTTGTACTGTCATGGTGGGGAGATGTTACCAGTGGGGTGACAAGTGTTTGTACTGTCATGGTGGGGAGATGTTACCAGTGGGGTGACAAGTGTTTGTACTGTCATGGTGGGGAGATGTTACCAGTGGGGTGACACAAGTGTTTGTACTGTCATGGTGGGGAGATGTTACCAGTGGGGTGACACAAGTGTTTGTACTGCCCATCATGGCTTTAATTTACATAATTGATTTACCAGAAAGTACAGTGAACTTGCAGATGATTCTTAGGTGAAATACGGAATACAAATGACTGTAAATCACCACAGGATGACTTGGATAAATTGAGCAGAGGGATAAATGAAAGATGGAAGATTAATGGTGTAGATTAATGATTAGTAATGAAAATGGAAGACAGAAAAAAATGAGACCCCAGGGAGAACACAAACCGTTGCAAAAATATTATATGCATCAGAGAGGGATCGAGATAGAATTAAAAAAAAAATGTCGCCGGAAGTTCTTGTAAATAAAATTGTGAGAAACACGTGATAAACTGGCCAAAATTGAGATGTGTAGCATCTGTGAGGTGCCCACACCTGCTGAAAAGGTAGATACAGTGTAATTTAGGTTAGATCCAAAGAGCTACTTACTGGCTGCCAGTACTAAAAAAACACAAAGTTATGATACAAGGTTATCAAGGCACCCACGATGACTGATAGTAGGGAATAAGGAGAAATACTAACCACATATACAAGGTTATGAAAGAACAAACGATGACAATTTTTTAGTACCTTCAATACAGACAAGAGGTCACAGTTAGAACGCAGGAAAAAAAAGTGGAACAGAACGACCACTTTGAAAAAAAGTGATGTTTTGCTTCCAGTTCCTTGATAATGTGAGAAATCACGAAATCGCTTGAAAGTTCACTATTTTTTCCACGGTGCTCGTTCTGTGTGTACTCGCCTAATTGTACTCGCCTAATTGTGGTTGCAGGGGTCGAGACTCAGCTCCTGGCCCCGCCTCTTCACTGATCGTTGCTAGGTCCTCTCCCTCTCTGCTTCCTGAGCTTTGTCATACCTCTTCTTAAAACTATGTATGGTTCCTGCCTCCACTACTTCACTTGCTAGGCTATTCCACTTCCTGACGACTCTATGACTGAAGAAATACTTCCTAACGTCCCTGTGACTCGTCTGAGTCTTAAGCTTCCAGATGTGACCCCTTGTTTCTGTGTCCCCTCTCTGGAACATCCTATCTCTGTCCACCTTGTCTATTCCCCGCAGTATCTTGTATGTCGTTATCATGTCTCCCCTGACCCTTCTGTCCTCCAGTGTCGTCAGTCCGATTTCCCTCAACCTTTCCTCGTACGACATTCCCCTGAGCTCTGGGACTAGCCTTGCTACAAGCCTTTGTACTTTCTCTAACTTCTTGACGTGCTTGACCAGGTGTGGGTTCCAGACTAGTGCTGCATGTGTGTGTGTGTGTGTGTGTGTGTGTGTGTGTGTACTCACCTAGTTGTGGTTGCGGGGGTCGATTCACAGCTCCTGGCCCCGACTCTTCACCTGGCCGCTACCCGGTCACTCTTCCCGCTCCGTGAGCTTTATCGTACCTCTTCTTAAATCTATGTATGGATCCTGCCTCCACTACATTATTACCCAGACTATTCCCCTTCCTGACAACTCTGTGACAGAAGAAATACTTCCTAACATCCCTGTGGTTCATCTGAGTCTTCAGCTTCCAACTGTGACCCCTTGTTACTGTGTCCCATCTCTGCAACATCCTGTCTCTGTCCACCTTGTCTATACCTCTCAGTATTTTATATGTCGCTCTTATGTCCCCCCTAACTTTCCTGTCTTCCAGTGTCGTCAGGTCGATTTCCTTTAACCTCTCCTCGTACGACATGCCCCTTAGCTCTGGGACTAGTCTTATTGCAAACCTTGGCACTTCTAGTTTCCTTACATGCTTGGCTAGGTGAGGGTTCCAAACTGGTGCTACATATTCCAATATGGGCCTAACGTACACAGTGTACAGGGTCTTGAATGACTCATTTAGATGCCGGAATGCTGTTGTTAGGTTTGCCAGGCGCCCATATGCTGCAGCAATTATTTGGTTGATGTGCACCTCAGGAGATGTTCCCGGTGTTATACTCACACCAAGATCCTTTTCCTTGAGTGAGGTTTGTAGGCTCTGGCCCCCCTAGACTGTGCTCCATCTGTGGTTTTCTTTGCCCTTCCCAGATCTTCATGACGTTCACAAATACCAGAAATAGCACCGGTCCTAGGACTGATCCCTGTGGCACCCCGCTCGTTACCGGCGCCCACTCTGACACCTCGCCACGTACCATGACTCGCTGTTGTCTTCCTGACAGGTATTCCCTGATCCACTGTAGTGCCTTCCCTGTTATCCCTGCTTGGTCCTCTAGCTTCCGCACTAATCTCTTGTGTGGAACTGTGTCAAACGCCTTCTTACGGTCGAAGAAAATGTAATCTACCCACCCCTCTCTCTCTCTTGTCTTACTGCCGTCACCCTGTCATAGACCTCCGGTAGGTTTGTGACCTATTGGTGTATGTACTCACCTAGTTGAGGTTGCAGGGGTCGAGTCCAAGCTCCTGGCCCCGTGTGTGTTTGTGTGTGTTTGTGTGTGTGTGTGTGTGTGTGTGTGTGTGTGTGTGTGTGTGTGTGTATGTGTGTGTGTATGTGTGTGTGTGTCATGCCGAAAAAGTAAAATTTGCAATTTTGGCGTAAACATCAACACTTCTTGCCAAATAAGGCAAGCGAAATTTTGTGTATGCAATAATATCTCAAAAATCATTCTGAACCTAACGAAAAAAATATATTTCATTGTGTTTGATTATTATTATATTGTAAACTTTTCTAAAATATATTTAGTTGGATTAGGCTAAATTAAATTGCGCTTGTTATAAGAAGGTTAGGAAAGTTTTCTAAGGTACTTTTGGTACAAAATTATTAATTTTTACATTAACATATATGAAAAAATATATATCTTTCAATGTTTAAGAGAAAATTTTAGAAAGCGCTTAATTTTAAACGAGTTCTTGCTAAATGACCAGTTTTACCTATTCGGCACATTATCTATATATATATATATATATATATATATATATATATATATATATATATATATATATATATATATTTAACAAGTCGGCCGTCTCCCACCGAGGCAGGGTGACCCAAAAAGAAAGAAAATCCCCAAAAAGAAAATACTTTCATCATTCAACACATTCACCTCACTCACACATAATCATTGTTTTTGCAGAGGTGCTCAAAACACAACAGTTTAGAAGCATATACGTATAACGATACATAACATATCCCTCCAAACTGCCAATATCCCGAACTCCTCCTTTAGAGTGCAGGCATTGTACTTCCCATTTCCAGGACTCAAGTCCGTCTATATAAAAAATAACCGGTTTCCCTGAATCCCTTCACTAAATATAACCTGCTCACACTCCAACAGATCGTCATGTCCCAAATACCATTCGTCTCCATTTACTCCTATCCAACATGCTCACGCACGCTTGCTGGAAGTCCAGGCCCCTCGCCCACAAAACCTCCTTTACCCCCTCCCTCCAACCTTTTCGAGAACGACCCCTACCCCACCTTCCTTCCCCTACAGATTTATACGCTCTCCATGTCATTCTACTTTGATCCATTCTCTCTAAATGACCAAACCACCTCAACAACCCCTCTTCAGCCCTCTGACTAATCCTTTTATTAACTCCCCACCTCCTAATTTCCACACTCCGAATTTTCTGCATAATATTCACACCACACATTGCCCTTAGACAGGACATCTCCACTGCCTCCAACTGCCTCCTCGCTGCTGCATTCACAACCCAAGCTTCACACCCATATAAGAGTGTTGGTACTACTATACTTTCATACATTACCTTCTTTGCCTCCATAGATAACGTTTTTTGTCTCCAAATATACCTCAATGCACCACTCACCTTTTTTTCCCTCATCAATTCTATGATTACCCTCATCCTTCATAAATCCATCCGCCGACACGTCAACTCCCAAGTATCTGAAAACATTCACTTCTTCCATACTCCTTCTCCCCAATTTGATATCCAATTTTTCTTCATCTAAATAATTTGATACCCTCATAACCTTACTCTTTTCTATGTTCACTTTCAACTTTCTAACTTTACACACACTCCCAAACTCATCCACTAACCTTTGCAATTTTTCTTTAGAATCTCCCATAAGCACAGTATCATCAGCAAAACGTAACTGTGTCACTTCCCATTTTGTATTTGATTCCCCATAATTTAATCCCACCCCTCTCCCGAACACCCTAGCATTTACTTCTTTTACAACCCCATCTATAAATATATTAAACAACCATGGTGACATTACACATCCCTGTCTAAGACCTACTTTTACCGGGAAGTAGTCTCCCTCTCTTCTACACACCCTAACCTGAGCCTCACTATCCTCATAAAAACTCTTTACAGCATTTAGTAACCTACCACCTATTCCATATACTTGCAACATCTGCCACACTGTTCCCCTATCACTATCATATGTCTTTTCTAAATCCATAAATGCAATAAAAACTTCCCTACCTTTATCTAAATACTGTTCACATATATGCCTCAATGTAAACACTTGATCTACACATCCCCTACCCACTCTGAAACCTCCTTGCTCATCTACAATCCTACATTCTGTCTTACCTCTAATTCTTTCAATAACCCTACTGTACACTTTTCCTGGTATACTCAGTAAACTTATTCCTCTATAATTTTTACAATCTCTTTTGTCCCCCTTCCCTTTATATAAAGGGACTATACATGCTCTCTGCCAATCCCTAGGTACCTTCCCCTCTTTCAAACATTTATTAAACAAAAGTAAAAACCACTCCAACACTATATCCCCCCTCCTTTTAACATTTCTGTCATGATCCCATCAGCTCCAGCTGCTTTACCCCCTTTCATTCTATGTAATGCCTCATGCATCTCCCCCACACTCACATCCTGTTCTTCTTCACTCCTAAAAGATGGTATACTTCCCTGGCCAGTGCATGAAATTTCCGCTTCCCTTTCTTCGTCGACGTTTAAAAGTTCCTCAAAATATTCTCGCCATCAGTAGTAATGATTTCTACAGTATGGCTCCCACAGAATGGCTCCCACAGTATGGCTCCCACAGTATGGCTTCCACGGTATGGCTTCTCAAAGGATGCCACCTTTTCACACCTAGGTGTGAAATTTCGCACCTATCTGATAATGACCCTTCCGGGCACGTGCCGCCTTTTTGCAACTTTGATAATGACCTTGACCTCACCCTCGACCACCTCACCCTCGACCACCCGCGCCCCCCATAATTTATCCACCGGCTTCCCCACCATCATCCTCCCCAGAAGTCTATTATACATCAGATGATGACGAAAAAGATCCAGAACGAAATGCACAGAATTTCTTCAAGAGAAGAATTACTCTATGTTGATTTTAGTCAATTAACTGTACCTTTTTCCAATTAATTTGTTGGATGTATATGAAATATTGTGTATTGGTTGTATAATAAATAAATGAAAAATATTGTGTATTAGTGTTATCCTGCATTTTAAGTTAATGTTTGGTCGACAAGATTTAGCCTGTGTGTGAGGTCATCACTTGACGTCACTGACCGCTGAGTAAACACAGGTGGGGTGAGGTCAAACTTGTCTAGACCTGTATTAAGAGAAAGTACCATGCCCCATAGGGGGAGTCCATTTGAATGCTTACCCCCATAGGGAGAACCCCAAAAACTTGATCCAAGGAGATGGAGCAGGAATATTTGTATTATTGATATCGAGAAAAAAACTGGATCCGAGGAGTTGGAGCAGGAATATTGGGTTTAGAGGGTGGTGTGAGGGAGGGCGTTGATCCGAGGAGTTGGAGAGCATAAGAAATTCAAAACCCCATAGGGGGAGTCCATTTTGAATGCTTACCCCCATAGGGGAAACCCAAAATCTTGATCCGAGGAGATGGAGATCACAAGAAAATGAAATTAAAAAAAAAATTGAAAAAAATCGGAAAAAATTCGAGGAGCGGGGGCGATCCGGACGACGCTGCAGAAGGTGCTGCAGAAGGCGCGTGCGGGGTGGGCGTGAGGGCACGGTGCAGCGGGTGGGCGCGAGGGTGTGACATGGCGGGTGTGCACGCGAGGACGCGGGCAGGCGCACAGGCGCAGCGAGAAGCCATACCGTGGAAGCCATACCGTGGAAGCCATACTGTGGGAGCCATACTGTGGGAGCCATACTGTGGGAGCCATACTGTAGAAATCATTACTACTGCCATCTACCCAAAACCTCCATCTCCCCATCTCCTAACTCCCCTACTCTGTTTTTAACTGACAAATCCATTCGTTCTCTAGGCTTTCTTAACTTGTTTAACTCCAAAAATTTTTCTTATTTTCATTAAAATTTCTTGACAGTGCCTCTCCCACTCTATCATCTGCTCTTCTTTTGCACTCTCTCACCACTCTCTTCACCTTTCTTTTACTCTCCATATACTCTACTCTTCTTATAACACTTCTGCTTTGTAAAAAAACTTTTTCTCTTTTATCACGCCCTATACTTCATCATTCTACCAATCACTCCTCATTCCTCCTGCATTCACTCTCCTATAACCACAAACTTCTGCCACACATTCTAATACTGCATTTTTAAAGCTATTCGAACCCTCTTCAACCCCCCCACTACTCATACTTGCACCAGCCCACCTTTCTGCCAATAGTTGCTTATATCTCACCCAAACTTCCTCCTCCCTTAGTTTATACACTTTCACATCCCTCTTGCTTGTTGTTGCCATTTTCCTCTTTTCTCATCTACCTCTTACTCTAACTGTAGCTACAACTAAATAATGATCCGATATATCAGTTGCCCCTCTATAAACGTGTACATCCTGGAGCCTACCCATCAACCTTTTATCCACCAATACATAATCTAACAAACTACTTTCATTACGTGCTATATCATACCTTGTATATTTATTTATCCTCTTCTTCATAAAATATGTATTACTTATTACCAAATCTCTTCTACACATAGCTCAATTAAAGGCTCCCCATTTTCATTTACCCCTGGCACCCCAAATTTACCTACTACTTCCTCCACAACATTTGTGCCCACTTTAGCATTGAAATCCCCAACCACCATTACTCTCACACTTGGTTCAAAACTCCCCACATTTCCCAAAATCTCTCTCTCTCTCTCCTCTACACTTCTCTCTTCTCCAGGTGCATATACGCTTAGTATAACCCACTTTTCACATCCAACCTTTATTTTACTCCACATAATACTTGAATTAATACATCTGTAGTCCCTCTTTTACTGCCATAACTTATCCTTCAACATTATTGCTACTCCTTCTCTAGCTCTAACTCTATTTGAAACCCCTGACCTAATCCCATTTATTCCTCTCCACTGAAACTCTCCTACCCCCTTCAGCTTTGTTTCACTTAAAGCCAGGACATCCAGCTTCTCATTCATAACATCCAAAATCATCTCTTTTTTATCTTATCTGGGCAAATGAAAAAAAAGGACACTACGAGCAGAGATTCGCTCCTCTAGGTACTAAGAAGATAAAATAAAAATATACAGAATGTTATTACTTTTCTCTCTCTCTCTCTCTCTCTCTCTCTCTCTCTCACTCACGTAATTTCACACAAGCAGGCGGAAAATCAGAGCGTCAACAGAATTAACAATCCCCAACTGATGTGTCTGACAGACTCAGTAATTTTGTCGAATGTCCGAGTGGATGATTGGAGTATGTGGGTGGGGTTATGGGGAGGGGAGTGGGAACTTACAACATTGAACTTAAAAGGTCATTCAGAAGGTCATGAGATAAGGTCAACTAAAAATGTCAAAAGTGTTAAGGTCTACATGTATTAGTGATGAAGGTAAACCAGAGTCTGGTGAGGGAGGAACCGTAAATAACTCAGAATTAAAATCAACTGCTGGAGCTAACAGTAGATTTTATTTCAAGGCATGTTTTTATTCTTCTGTATCTATTCTTTCCTTAATGTCTGTCTCAAGCTCCCGGGCCCTGCCTCTTACTATTAACTGACTGCTGTCCTTGGGGAAAATGAGTCATCAGGATTTAAATTACAGATGCACTCCAGAAATATATATATATATATATATATATATATATATATATATATATATATATATATATATATATATATATATATATATATATATATATATATATATATATGCAATAAGATCACAGTAAACAGGTGATTTCAAAATATGCAAAACAACCACTCTGAAAGAATAGAGAAATTCCAAGCGCTTTCGTGACTACTCACATTATCAAGGAACTATGAAAGTGAAGCATCCAAGGAAGCTATATAAGGGGTCCGGCCAGCACCTCATTATCAGATCCCACAACTGTTAAACACGTGACGCGCGGCGAGCCAACTTGGATAGGTCCTTTGCACAACTCACCCCCAAGCTATTCTACCCAAGAAAATTTAAAAATTATTTGTCCAGTGTATTATTAAATTCTTCCCAAATTCTATTAATTATAAATGGATCTAATTTATATAAACCAAAGGAAATATTCATATTATTGTCAAAACTGCTTTTTATGAAACAAGATTCAATTATATTCCTGTCGACCATGGACTTGCTAGATACTACTTTCTCAACTTTTTGAAAACAATTGGATGGTTAAAATCTCTTACATGAATAAATAGAGCATTGGAATCTTGTCCAGTTCTAATGCTATATTTATGTTGTTTTAATCTTAGTTCGAGATTTTTACCAGTTTGACCGTAATAAACTTTATCGCAAATTTTACAAGGAATCTTATAGACACATCCATCAGCATTTTGGGGGGAATTCTTTATCAAACGTTTTTTTACTGTATCAAGATTTTTGAATACAACTTTAATATTAAAAGTCTTAAGAAGAGAAGGCATATCAACCAAGTTTTCATGGTAAGGGAGAACCAACATATTTTTAGTTGAATAAGGCTGGTTGCCCCTTTTTGGATTATAAAAAGTGTTTCTAGCAACTTTAAAAGATTTATCAATTACATTTCTTGTAATTGATAAATCTTTATCAATTACATTTCTTGTAATTGATAAATCTTTTAAAGTTGCTAGAAACACTTTTTATAATCCAAAAAGGGGCAACCAGCCTTATTCAACTAAAAATATGTTGGTTCTCCCTTACCATGAAAACTTGGTTGATATGCCTTCTCTTCTTAAGACTTTTAATATTAAAGTTGTATTCAAAAATCTTGATACAGTAAAAAAACTTTTGATAAAGAATTCCCCCCAAAATGCTGATGGATGTGTCTATAAGATTCCTTGTAAAATTTGCGATAAAGTTTATTACGGTCAAACTGGTAAAAATCTCGAACTAAGATTAAAACAACATAAATATAGCATTAGAACTGGACAAGATTCCAATGCTTTATTTATTCATGTAAGAGATTTTAATCATCCAATTGATTTTCAAAAAGTTGAGAAAGTAGTATCTAGCAAGTCCATGGTCGACAGGAATATAATTGAATCTTGTTTCATAAAAAGCAGTTTTGACAATAATATGAATATTTCCTTTGGTTTATATAAATTAGATCCATTTATAATTAATAGAATTTGGGAAGAATTTAATAATACACTGGACAAATAATTTTTAAATTTTCTTGGGTAGAATAGCTTGGGGGTGAGTTGTGCAAAGGACCTATCCAAGTTGGCTCGCCGCGCGTCACGTGTTTAACCGTTGTGGGATCTGATAGTGAGGTGCTGGCAGGACCCATTATATAGCTTCCTTGGATGCTTCACTTTCATAGTTCCTTGATAATGTGAGTAGTCACGAAAGCGCTTGGAATTTCTCTATTCTTTCAGAGTGGTTGTTTTGCATATATATATATATATATATATATATATATATATATATATATATATATATATATATATATATATGTGTGTGTGTGTGTGTGTGTATATATTTCGCCTGCTCTTGCGAATTCCTTGCATTGTTAAAATCTCTAGTAAGGCTGATGCATGCAGGGGATGAGATGAAAAGCTGTAAGCCTTCTCCCTGAAAGCTGGCTGCCTTGGATCAACGTCTAGCGCAAGCTGGACGCCATGGTATTGGCCCAGTGTGGTGAGAATGGTAATGCACTACGTACCTTGTTCCAAGGATCGTAGGTTCGAATCTCCTTCAGCCAGAGATCAGTGTTTGTGTATATTTCGCCTGCTCTTGCGAATTCCTTGCACATATATATATATATATATATATATATATATATATATATATATATATATATATATATATATATATATATATATATATATATATATATATGTCATAAGGAACGGACAAACTCGACCAGTGGTTCTTGCAAGCAGCAGGACCAACACTGCATCACTGAGCCATGATGCCTACAACAGGATGAAACAAATAGCACTTCTGCGACATGTGTGTATCAGCGGCACCAACTGTGCCCTAAATGTCTCACCCCACAGCGTCAGAAGCTTTCATGGTACAACTATTCTCGAACCCCCTAAAAGCCATCTAAGCTATAAGCTCAAGTCGTAATGAAAGACTGTCAATAACAATGATCAATGAATAGGAAAATCCCACGTGAAGAGAAAAGCAAACCCAGAGAAAGATTCTGTATATTTCAGAGTTGGAGCCTCTTCAGCGAACCCCTTAAAAAAAGATGCCGAGCCCATGATGACACTTCAGGTCACTCGTGCTCTCTAGGCTGGAAAACACTGCTGGTGTACGAAAAAAAAGGACAATACCGTGACTGGAACAATGTACAAATAACTCGCACATAGGGAAGCCAAGGAAAGGGAGCTCCCTTCTCTTCGCGCTTCTTTGTGATTTGTTCATGAGCAGGTTATTTGTGAATTGCTGTGCACTAACTGCCCCCTTCAAGGCAAGAGAAATTGCTGAGCTGGAGGATGTAAGGAGAACCTTCACAGCTCATATAAATTCAGTCAAGCACCTTTATTACTGGGATTGCTTAATGTGTCTAGGACTGTACTCCTTAATACGTAGGCGAGAAAGATATATCATAGTCTACATCTGGAATATTCAGGAGGATTGGTCCTAAACCTGAACACCAAAATTACTATTTATAAATACAAGAGGCTTAGCAGACGGTGCAGGATACATCCACTGACAAACAGAGGAGAGATGAGTAAACAGAGAGAACTCAGTAAGTGTTAAGGGATCACAACTCTTCAACACCCTCTCTTAATGCATAAGGGAGATTACCAGCAAACTCTTGACTATCTTCAAGAGGGAACTCAACAGATTCCTCAAAACAATTCCTTATCAGCCGGACTGCAGTGCATAAATTCCGGCGGCAGACACTGACAGCTTGATCGATCAACCAGCAACCAAGAGACCTGGTCAGGGACAAAGCCGCGGGGGCGATGAGTCCGGAAGCGACTCCAGGTAAACTCCAGGTGAAACACATCCTGTATAATGCGAATATAGAGGTGTCTGCATGCCACATCACAGTTGCAGTGGCTATACGTTTCTTGTTTCTTATATTCGCAGCTTTCATAAAGACCGTGAAGCCACAGCCGTGTAAATTATCATGGTGGGCCCATCACACCAAGTTATGTCTGGTTATCCGCCTCTCATGAGGCAAGATTCCAGATTTATAGGATGTGTAATATCTGGGGTAAGGGTCAAGGTGATGCTCATCCCACCTGCAAGAAGCAGGAGCCATTAGAGACTGGTTCCTCCTTGTTAGAACAACAGGTTATTAACGTTGCAAGGTCGGCATTGTTTGAGAACAAGAAAAGGAAAAAGGTATCCCAGCAGGAAGAAAAATGATGGGGTAAGGGGGAGAACAAATGAGTGACATGGGAACATCCATCAGAATGTTTCTGCAGGAGACTGTCAGTCCACCATAATAACTCAACACTAACACCAACACAACCGATAGTAGTGACTTTCCTGGCGACCACCTTAAACAATACCAAGTGGATCAACACAAAGGCGGCTTGCCAAAGCTACCTATTTAGAAAGAGTACCATAGTGCCTATTTAGATATAGCGCCATAGAGCCAACTTCATTCAGCGAGTAATGGTAGATAGAGAGTGGAAAAGTGCTTCAGAAGTACAAAAACAACCATCACTCCTGAATCTGGATGATGCTTTCAACACTACTGCTCTCAGTAACAAAATTATCCAATCCTTGTAACTAGCAGGAGAGCCAGGAAGACGGTCACTACAGTACTGTAACTAGCAGGAGAGCCAGGAAGACGGTCACTACAGTACTGTAACTAGCAGGAGAGCCAGGAAGACGGTCACTACAGTACTGTAACTAGCAGGAGAGCCAGGAAGACGGTCACTACAGTACTGTAACTAGCAGGAGAGCCAGGAAGACGGTCACTACAGTACTGTAACTAGCAGGAGAGCCAGGAAGACGGTCACTACAGTACTGTAACTAGCAGGAGAGCCAGGAAGACGGTCACTACAGTACTGTAACTAGCAGGAGAGCCAGGAAGACGGTCACTACAGTACTGTAACTAGCAGGAGAGCCAGGAAGACGGTCACTACAGTACTGTAACTAGCAGGAGAGCCAGGAAGACGGTCACTACAGTACTGTAACTAGCAGGAGAGCCAGGAAGACGGTCACTACAGTACTGTAACTAGCAGGAGAGCCAGGAAGACGGTCACTACAGTACTGTAACTAGCAGGAGAGCCAGGAAGACGGTCACTACAGTACTGTAACTAGCAGGAGAGCCAGGAAGACGGTCACTACAGTACTGTAACTAGCAGGAGAGCCAGGAAGACGGTCACTACAGCACTGTAACTAGCAGGAGAGCCAGGAAGACGGTCACTACAGCACTGCAACAAGAAGGAGAGCCAGGAAGACGGTCACTACAGCACTGTAACTAGGAGAGCCAGGAAGACGGTCACTACAGCACTGTAACTAGTACGAGAGCCAGGAATACGGTCACTACAGCACTGCAACTAGAAGGAGAGCCAGGAAGACGGTCACTACAGCACTGCAACTAGTACGAGAGCCAGGAATACGGTCACTACAGCACTGCAACTAGAAGGAGAGCCAGGAAGACGATTACTACAGCACTGTAACTAGGAGAGCCAGGAAGACGGTCACTACAGCACTGTAACTAGGAGAGCCAGGAAGACGGTCACTACAGCACTGCAACTAGTACGAGAGCCAGGAATACGGTCACTACAGCACTGCAACTAGGAGAGTCAGGAAGACGGTCACTACAGCACTGCAACTAGTATGAGAGCCAGGAATACGGTCACTACAGCACTGCAACTAGGAGAGCCAGGAAGACGGTCACTACAGCACTGTAACTAGGAGAACCAGGAAGACGGTCACTACAGCACTGTAACTAGGAGAGCCAGGAAGACGGTCACTACAGCACTGTAACTAGGAGAGCCAGGAAGACGGTCACTACAGCACTGCAACTAGGAGAGCCAGGAAGACGGTCACTACAGCACTGCAACTAGGAGAGCCAGGAAGACGGTCATTA
This sequence comes from Cherax quadricarinatus, assembly GCF_038502225.1. Classification (NCBI taxonomy): domain Eukaryota; kingdom Metazoa; phylum Arthropoda; class Malacostraca; order Decapoda; family Parastacidae; genus Cherax; species Cherax quadricarinatus. Next base: position 58,954,138 of record NC_091292.1, read on the forward strand.
CAGCACTGCAACTAGTACGAGAGCCAGGAATACGGTCACTACAGCAATGCAACTAGAAGGAGAGCCAGGAAGACGGTCACTACAGCACTGTAACTAGTACGAGAGCCAGGAATACGGTCACTACAGCACTGCAACTAGAAGGAGAGCCAGGAAGACGGTCACTACAGCACTGTAACTAGTACGAGAGCCAGGAATACGGTCACTACAGCACTGCAACTAGAAGGAGAGCCAGGAAGACGGTCACTACAGCACTGTAACTAGTGCGAGAGCCAGGAATACGGTCACTACAGCAATGCAACTAGAAGGAGAGCCAGGAATACGGTCACTACAGCACTGCAACTAGAAGGAGAGCCAGGAAGACGGTCACTACAGCACTGCAACTAGGAGAGCCAGGAATACGGTCACTACAGCACTGCAACTAGAAGGAGAGCCAGGAATACGGTCACTACTGCACTGCAACTAGAAGGAGAGCCAGGAATACGGTCACTACAGCACTGCAACTAGAAGGAGAGCCAGGAATACGGTCACTACAGCACTGCAACTAGAAGGAGAGCCAGGAAGACGGTCACTACAGCACTAACTAGGAGAGCCAGGAAGACGGTCATTACAGCACTGTAACTAGCAGGAGCGTTTTATCTGCCTTTTGGATTGATCTAGTAACTTGCCGGGTAGCGTAAAGGTAGGTGAAAAATACGGCCGTTGACTAGCTTCTTCTTTATTGGAATAATGGGGTTCACAGCTGGCAGTGAGGTGTGCCGGTCCGGGAGGGGAGATTGTGCCGGGAAGGCCGTAGGTCTAGGAGTGAGAGTGAGGCATGGCTGTGTATGTCTAACAGGTGGGCACTGAGGGAAACTAGGCCCACAACAGATTCGCTCCAAGAGGGGACTATAATATTAATAACAATATAATAATACCTTTATTTACTACAAGTACATGTACATGGTATACAGTCCTAGCTGACATCAATGACATACTACTGTATAGAAAGCCCCTTGTTATGCTGAGCATTTCGGGCAAATTAGGTCAGTGTCCCAGGATGCGACCCACACCAGTCGACTAACACCCAGGTACCCCTTTAACTGATGGGGAACAAAGGCAACAGGTGGAAAGAAAAACGCCCAATGTTTCTACTCTGGCTGGGAATCGAACCCAGGCCCTCACCTTGTGAAGTGAGAGCTTTAACCACCAGGCCACTGTCTACAGGAGAACGGGGAGAGGCTATGGTCCTTTTCTCACACCTACAGAAGCTGAAGACATTTTTGAAGGCAAACGTTCCCACTACTGAGGCAAAAGTATAGGAAAAGACGTTAGCCGCTTAATCAGAGCTAAGCGTGGCCTCACTTCTTTTATTCTATTGTGACCCAACGTAGGGTCCTACTCTTCCTCTTACTTATCTTTATCCTCTTCTTCTAAATCCTCTTCTCATAATCCTCTTACTTCTCCTTCTCTTCCTCCTCCTTGCACCTGGCACCAGCAAGTCACCTTGATCATTACACTCCACAAATGGTGTGGTTGGTAGCTGTGATGATACAAGGTTGTAGTGAGGGTGCAGGAGACCAGTGATAACTAATGGTACACTTCTCACCATAATAGAAATGTGATGAATAGTGTGTCCACCTTAGTGTGTCTGATATATTGTCTCCAGGAAATGTCTGGCGCCTCTCTGCTGTATTTGTTTTGTCTTATAAATACACACCAGACGAAGTTAATCTTTTCCTTGGATGGATAGTTTATATATATATATATATATATATATATATATATATATATATATATATATATATATATATATATATATATATATAGTGTGTGTGTGTGTACTCACCTAGCTGAGGTTGCAGGGGTCGAGTCCGAGCTCCTGGCCCCGCCTCTTCACTGGTCGCAACTAAATCACTCTCCCTGAACCGTGAGCTTTATCATACCTCTTCTTAAAGCTATGTATGGATCCTGCCTCCACTACATCGCTTCCCAAACTATTCCACTTCCTGACTACTCTGTGGCTGAAGAAATACTTCCTAACATCCCTGTGATTTATCTGTGTCTTCAACTTCCAACTGTGTCCCCTTGTTACTGTGTCCCATCTCTGGAACATCCTGTCTTTGTCCACCTTGTCAATTCCTCTCAGTATTTTGTATGTCGTTATCATGTCCCCCCTATCTCTCCTGTCCTCCAGTGTCGTCAGGTTGATTTCCCTTAACCTCTCCTCGTAGGACATACCTCTTAGCTCTGGGACTAGTCTTGTTGCAAACCTTCGCACTTTCTCTAGTTTCTTTACATGCTTGGCTAGGTGTGGGTTCCAAACTGGTGCCGCATACTCCAATATGGGCCTAACGTACACGGTATACAGGGTCCTGAACGATTCCTTATTGAGGTGTGTGTGTGTGTGTGTGTGTGTGTGTGTGTGTGTGTGTGTGTGTGTGTGTGTGTGTGTGTGTGTGTAAAAGAAAATTTTGTAAATGCCCAAATTTTTAGGGTAGTTCACCCTGACTAACTTAACTTATTAGACACACACACACACACACACGAGCAGGAGCTGTGAATTGACCCCTTTATGTACATATACCTGGAGGTTATTACCTGGAGGTTATTCCGGGGATCAACGCCCGCGGGGCCCGGTCCATGACCAGGCCTCCCGATGGATCAGGGCCTGATCAACTAGGCTGTTACTGCTGGCCACACGCAGTCCAACGTACGAGCCACAGCCCGGCTGATCCGGCACTGACTTCAGGTATCTGTCCAGCTCTCTCTTGAAGGCAGCCAGGGGTTTATTGGCAATTCCCCTAATGCTTGATGGGAGGATGTTGAACAATCTTGGGCCCCGGACACTTATGGTGTTTTCCCTTAGTGTACCAATGGCGCCCCTACTTTTTACTGGGGGCATTTTGCATCGCCTGCCCAGTCTTTTACTTTCGTAGGGAGTGATTTGTGTGTGCAGATTTGGGACCATTCCTTCCAAGATTTTCCAAGTGTAGATTATGATATATCTCTCCCTCCTGCGTTCCAACGAGTACAAGTCAAGTGCTTCCAAGCGTTCCCAGTAGTTAAGGTGCTTCACAGAACTTATACGTGCAGTAAAGGATCTCTGTACACTCTCTAGATCTGCGATTTCACCTGCTTTGAATGGAGATGCTAATGTACAGCAGTATTCCAGCCTAGAGAGAACAAGTGATTTGAAAAGGATCATCATTGGCTTGGCATCTCTCGTTTTGAACGTTCTCATTATCCACCCTATCATTTTCTTTGCACGTGCGATCGTGGCACTGTTGTGATCCTTGAAAGTGAGATCCTCAGACATTACTACTCCCAGGTCCCTTACATTATTTTTCCGCTCTATTGTATGGCCGGAGTCAGTAGTATACTCTGTTCTAGTTATTATCTCCTCCAGTTTTCCATAACGGAGTAGTTGGAATTTGTCCTCATTGAACATCATATTGTTTACCGTTGCCCACTGGAAAACTTTGTTTATATCTTCTTGGAGGTTAACCGCGTCCTCAGCAGATGACAGCCTCATGCAGATCCTAGTATCATCCGCAAAGGCTGATACGGTGCTGTGATGTATATCTCTGTCTATGTCTGATATGAGGATAAGGAATAAGATGGGGGCGAGTACTGTGCCTTGTGGAAAAGAGCTCTTCACTATGGCAGCCTCCGATTTAACTCAGTTGACCACTACTCTTTGTGTTCGATTTGTTAGGAAGTTGAAGATCCATCTCCCCACTTTCCCAGTTATTCCTTTAGCACGTATTTTATGGGCTATTACGCCATGATCGCATTTGTCAAATGCTTTTGCAAAGTCTGTGTATATTACATCTGCATCCTGATTTTTTCCAGTGCATCCAAGGCCATATCATAGTGATCCAGTAGTTGTGAGAGGCAGGAGCGACCTGCCCTGAACCCATGTTGCCCTGGATTGTGCAGATTTTGGGAATCCAGGTGATTTGCAATCCTGCTTCTTAGCACTCTTTCAAAGATTTTTATGATGTGGGACGTCAGAGCTATTGGTCTATAGTTCTTAGCTAATGCTTTGCTGCCACCTTTATGGAGTGGGGCTATATCCGTTGTTTTAAGTGACTGTGGAATTTCACCCATGTCCAAGCTCCTCCTCCATAGTGTACTTAGGGCACACGAGAGGGGTTTCTTGCAGTTCTTAATGAAAACAGAGTTCCACGAGTCTGGGCCCGGGGCTGAGTGCATGGGCATGTTGTCAATGGCTTTTTCGAAATCTATCGGAGTTAGGGTAATGTCGGAAATCTGGCATACATTTATGGAGTTTTGAGGCTCATTCATGAAGAAATCATTTGCGTCGTCGATCCTCAGACCGATTAGTGGTTCACTAAACACAGAGTCGTACTGGGATTTCAATATTTCACTCATTTCCTTGTTGTCATCTGTGTAAGTCCCATCCTGTTTGAGTAAGGGCCCGATACTAGATGTGGTATTTGCCTTGTTTTTGGCATATGAAAAGAAATATTTTGAATTTCTTTCAATTTCACTAATAGTTTTAAGCTCCTCCTGTCTCTCCTGGTGAATACTAAGGCGAATACTAAGACTAACGTTCAGGAAACTAAACGAAGAGTCATTTATGGTTCTTTATGAAACCTATGTCAAGCCCATCTCTGAGTATGCATAACCAGAGTGGAGCCCACACCTTGAAAAGCGTTTTAAAAAGATGGAAATGGGCGCGAGCTACAAGGTGTCAATGTAATCTAAAACACTGAAGGACAGAAGAAAGAGGGAAAATATGACAACAACCTTCAAAATACTCGGAAGGATTGATAAGGTATAGAGTGATAGATTGGTTGAAAGAAGAGAAATAGGCATGTGGGGGACAGCTGGAAGTTAGAGACGCAGGTGATTTACAGTGATGTTAGGAACCATTTCTTCAGCCTCAGGGTGGACCGGACGTGGTATGATCTTGACAAGGAAGTTCTGGAGGCAGGCTCCACAGTTTTAGGAAGAGGTACAATAGGGGCCATGAGGCTAGGAGGGACTGCATATGGCGAGTGGTAGGTTACGAAGCGGGACCAGGAGCTAAGAGACTACCCTGGCAACTACGTATAAAACACAATTAGGAGAGTACGTACACACACACACAGTTCTCAGTGTCAACTATCGTGAAGAGCTACGTGGAGCACACACTGGAGTGTGTTCCAGTGCTACGTGGAGCACACAATGCTGGAGTGTGTTCCAGTGCTACGTGGAGCACACACTGCTGGAGTGTGTTCTAGTGCTACGTGGAGCACATACTGCTGGAGTGTGTTCCAGTGCTACGTGGAGCACACACTGCTGGAGTGTGTTCCAGTGCTACGTGGAGCACACACTGCTGGAGTGTGTTCCAGTGCTACGTGGAGCACACACTGCTGGAGTGTGTTCCAGTGCTACGTGGAGCACACACTGCTGGAGTGTGTTCCAGTGCTACGTGGAGCACACACTGCTGGAGTGTGTTCCAGTGCTACGTGGAGCACACACTGCTGGAGTGTGTTCCAGTGCTACGTGGAGCACACACTGCTGGAGTGTGTTCCAGTGCTACGTGGAGCACACACTGCTGGAGTGTGTTCCAGTGATACGTGGAGCACACACTGCTAAAGTGTATTCCAGTGCTACATGGAGCACACACTGCTGGTGTTCCAGTGCTACGTGGAGCACACACTGGTGTTCCAGTGCTCACAACCACCACAGTGTCAGCGCTACGTGGAGCATACACTGCTGGAGCGTGTTCCAGTGCTACGTGGGGCACACACTGGTGCTCCAGTGCTTACTACCACCAGTGTCAGTGCTACGTGGAGCACCCACTGCTGGACTGTGTTCCAGTGCTACGTGGAGCACACACTGCTGGAGTGTGTTCCAGTGCTACGTGGAGCACACACTGCTGGAGTGTGTTCCAGTGATACGTGGAGCACACACTGCTAAAGTGTATTCCAGTGCTACATGGAGCACACACTGCTGGTGTTCCAGTGCTACGTGGAGCACACACTGGTGTTCCAGTGCTCACAACCACCACAGTGTCAGCGCTACGTGAAGCATACACTGCTGGAGCGTGTTCCAGTGCTACGCGGAGCACACTGATAAATTAGACACATGTTCAACTCTTGGGTATCTTTGAGGAAACGTTTCGCCACACAGTGGCTTCATCAGTCCATACAAAGGAAAAACGTGAAGAACAGGAGGAGAATGAGGTAATCAGTCCCTCAACCTTGCGTCGATGTGGTCAGTCCATCAATCTTGAATAGAATACAGCATATGTGCGGAGAAGTAGCTTATATACCGTAGGCAGGAGAGGTGCAGCAGACGTAGGTGGTGTCACATTTGTTCAATGTGAGTTGCACATGTGTCTAATTTATCAACGTGTCGGTTCTCTGAACCATTCATCTACAATCCTGTCAGACACTGCAACTTCTTGGGATCTTAATACTTGGGAATTCTTCGCTTGCCTAACCCTTGGGCACGACCTACTTCCACATTGAACAAATGTGACACCACCTACGACTGCTGCACCTCTCCTGCCTACGGTATATAAGCTACTTCTCGGCACATATGCTGTATTCTATTCAAGATTGATGGACTGACCAAATCGATTCATGGTTGAGGGATTGATTACCTCATTCTCCTCGTGTTCTTCACGTTTCTTCTTTGTATGGACTGATGAAGCCACTGTGTGGCGAAATGTTTCCTCAATAAAGATAGCCAAGAATTGCACATGTGTCTAATTTATCAACGTGTCGGTTCTCTGAACCATTCATCTACAATACGTGGAGCACATACTGCTAGAGTGTGTTCCAGTGCTACGTAGAGCACACACTGCTGGTGTGTGTTCCAGTGCTACGTAGAGCACACACTGCTGGAGTGTGTTCCAGTGCGACGTGGAGCACACACTGCTGGTGTGTGTTCCAGTGCTACGTGGAGCACACACTGTTGGAGTGTGTTCCAGTGCTACGTGGAGCACACACTGCTGGTGTGTGTTCCAGTGCTACGTGGAACAAACACTGCTCACAACTACCATAGTGTCAGACACATGGAAATGCTAGGAATTATAGAAGAGGAGGTACAGGAAGAGAGGGAGAAAGAGGGATGCGTGAAGGGGGAAAAAAGAGGTGAGGGAAGAGGGTAAGACGAGTGATGGAAGAGGGGTGAGGGAAGAGGGGAAGAGAAACATTTACACAAATTTTCCAAGGTATATGATCACGAACCACTTTACAGAACCATTGTACGAACCGCCACCACACTGGTACGACCCTTCCATCACCCTTGTATAACCCTCCACCGCACTGGCACGACCATCACCACAGTGGCACGACCCCCTCCACACTCACCACACTAGCACGACCCTCCACACTGGTAAGACCCTCCACACTGGTACGACCCTCCACACTGGTACGACCCTCCACACTGGTACGACCCCCACCACCTTTCTCCCTCAAACATGATAAGTTAACAAAACAAACGTTGATAAAAGGTAACTTGTAAGACGAGCCCTCAGGGACCCTTCATTATCAGGTAGGCTCATCCATTACTTGATAGGCCTAGGCTCCTCTTCCCTTCTCCCCATTTTTCCTTACCGTCTCTCTTCTCCCTTATCTTTCTTCATTCCTTCTCTCCTCGCCCAGAGGCCAGATTCTAAGTGAAAGTTGAGATTTAAAAGTCAGTTGAGTTAAATCAGATGAAAGCAAACATTAAACAAAAATCATGGAACGGGTGGGATTTAAACCCATGACAACTTAATAATTATAATGTTTATTTCTACAAGTGCATGTACAAGGTATACAGTCCTAAATGACATCAATGACATACTATTATATAGAAAGTCGCTTGTTATGCAGAGCATTTCGGAAAAATTAGGTAAATTTTGTCCCAGGATGCGACCCACACCAGTAGACTAACACCCAGGTACCCATTATAACGGATGGGTGAACACAGACAGCAGGTATCTTAAGGAAACATGTTCTAATGTTCCACCCGTACAAGGGATCGAACCATGAACCTCATTGTGTGAGCTGAGTGCGCTAGCAATAGAGCTACGGTCATAAAATTGATAGACCAGTGCGTTAACCTGTGTGCTTTAGGACTCGCTCGCCATGGGTACAACCCCCACCCGTTCCAGGTTTTGTTTGCAAATCATGTTATGATTTCGCGAGACAAAGTCAACTATCCCGCGGGGTAGCCTGAAGCCTGATGCTATAAAGAATGAGTGAAACACTTCAATCTCGATATTACAACTCCGTCTGAAACACAGCTAGTTTATTACAAGCGTTAGCTGTGTCGGATGGCTCGGTCCGGCAACCAGGAGGCCTGGTCTGGAACCGGGGCGTGGGGCGGTGACCTCTGGAAGCAACAAGGGGCAACATTTACCCTTCCTTGCATCTACCATCAAAAGACTTTTTATACACAAGACGGATGATCGTGGTAGTGAGTGGGTCCAGGAACAACAGGTCACGTCACAATTGTTTTTTACCGACTTCTTGAATCATTTTTCACCCGCATATTTTTCATTCCCTAATTCTATGATTGGATAGAGACTAGTTTACTGTGTGCCATATATCCACCCTATATACAGTAGTGGCTAGTTTAATGGATACCTTCTCGTGGATCACAGAGGCTAGTTTACTGTACACCCCATATCTCTCCTGAAGAGGGTAGCAGCTAGTTTGTTGTGTATCTCATATCTCTCCTGAAGAAGGTAGCAGCTAGACTATTGTACACCCCTTACCCATCCTGTTGTCGGCTACACACGCCAAAAAAACTTGGAATTGTGCACCGAACCCGCTAACAGCAACATATTTTTGTATATACAATTAACAAAATCATCATAATTTAATCTGTTACAGGCAGATTTTAAATGTCTGCTTAGAATATTTGTTGTCTTGCTTTTACTAACAAGATAATTCGAAATACATGTTATCTTCAGAAAACGAACACTTCCACTGTTGAAGAAAGTTATCATAAAACTGCATACCTACGTTCAGTTTGATAACATCGGCCAGAATCACCTTTAACCAAGCCTAAACCTCGCTATTACGCTAGCCTATCACTGGAAAAAAAATGGAGTAATTGTGTGAAACGCTGGAAGTTCGAACCGTAAAAGTGTTTATCTGGGTTCATTTTTTTTTATCATAGTGGATTATAGATCCTCTCAGGCTCGTGGTCTTATTCCTGTGTCACTCACTTCACTTATTTATTGCTCCTCTAATATTATTTCTGATACTTAAAAGAGACCAATATTCTTTTCTTCTTTTGGTTATTTTCTTTGGCTAAGTCATCAGCTTTATCGTGAATGAGGAAGAAATAAGTTTTGGAATTTCGTATGATCCTCCAGAATTAAAAATAAGTTTAGACTACTATAATTTTAAACTTAAATTAACTATAAACAAAGATATTTTAATCTCCTGCGGCTTCAAAAAGAATAACTTGAAATTCTCTCTAAGAAGACCAAGAAGTAAATTAAAGTGAGAGAGAAAAATTAATCACAGTAACGGGTCAAGAAGGCGAACACACACACACACACACATACACACACACACACACACACACACACACACACACACACACACACACACACACACACACACACACACACACTAAAGTACATGGAGCAGGAAAAGAGTAGACCTAGTAACGACCAGCGGAGAGGAGGGGCCAGGAGTTGTGAATCGACCCCTACAACCACAAATAGGTAAGAACACACACACACATACATACACACACACACACACACACACACACACACACACACACACACACACACACACCAGTGACCATGTGGTTTTAAGCTTCGAATACACAGTAGAGCTACAAGTGGAGGGAGAAGCAGGAAGGCCAGGACGAGTGAAGCCAAACTACAAGAAAGGGGACTACACAGGAATGAGGAACTACCTGAACGGGGTTCAGTGGGACAGAGAACTGGCAGGGAAGCCAGTTAATGAGATGATGGAATATGTAGCAACAAAATGCAAGGAGGCTGAGGAGAGGTTTGTACCCAAGGGTAACAGGATTAATGAAAAAGCCAGGATGAGCCCATGGTTTACCCAAAGGTGCAGGGAGGCAAAAACCAAGTGTGCTAGGGAATGGAAGAAATATAGAAGGCAAAGGACCCAGGAGAATAAGGAGAACAGTCGTAGAGCCAGAAACGAATATGCACAGATAAGAAGGGAGGCCCAAAGACAATATGAAAATGACATAGCAGCGAGAGCCAAATCTGACCCGAAACTGTTGTACAGCCACATCAGGAGGAAAACAACAGTCAAGGACCAGGTAATCAGGCTAAGGAAGGAAGGAGGAGAGACAACAAGAAATGACCGTGAAGTATGTGAAGAACTCAACAAGAGATTCAAAGAAGTGTTCACAGAGGAGACAGAAGGGACTCCAGAAAGACGGAGAGGTGGGGCACACCACCAAGTGCTGGACACAGTGCACACAACCGAGGAAGAAGTGAAGAGGCTTCTGAGTGAGCTAGATACCTCAAAGGCAATGGGGCCAGATAACATCTCCCCATGGGTATTGAGAGAGGGAGCAGAGGCGCTATGTGTACCCCTAACAACAATATTCAATACATCTATCGAAACAGGGAGATTGCCTGAGGCATGGAAGACAGCAAATGTAGTCCCAATCTTTAAAAAAGGAGACAGACATGAAGCATTAAACTACAGACCAGTGTCACTGACATGTATAGTATGCAAAATCATGGAGAAGATTATCAGGAGAAGAGTGGTGAAACACCTAGAAAGGAATGATCTCATCAACAGCAGCCAACATGGTTTCAGGGACGGGAAATCCTGTGTCACAAACCTACTGGAGTTCTATGACATGGTGACAGCAGTAAGACAAGAGAGAGAGGGGTGGGTGGATTGCATTTTCTTGGACTGCAAGAAGGCGTTTGACACAGTTCCACACAAGAGATTGGTGCAAAAACTGGAGGACCAAGCAGGGATAACAGGGAAGGCACTACAATGGATCAGGGAATACTTGTCAGGAAGACAGCAGCGAGTCATGGTACGTGGCGAGGTGTCAGAGTGGGCACCTGTGACCAGCGGGGTCCCGCAGGGGTCAGTCCTAGGACCAGTGCTGTTTCTGGTATTTGTGAACGACATGACGGAAGGAATAGACTCTGAGGTGTCCCTGTTTGCAGATGACGTGAAGTTGATGAGAAGAATTCACTCGATCGAAGACCAGGCAGAACTACAAAGGGATCTGGACAGGCTGCAGACCTGGTCCAGCAATTGGCTCCTGGAGTTCAATCCCACCAAGTGCAAAGTCATGAAGATTGGGGAAGGGCAAAGAAGGCTGCAGACGGAGTACAGTCTAGGGGGCCAGAGACTACAAACCTCACTCAAGGAAAAAGATCTTGGGGTGAGTATAACACCAGGCACATCTCCTGAAGCGCACATCAACCAAATAACTGCTGCAGCATATGGGCGCCTAGCAAACCTCAGAACAGCATTCCGACATCTTAATAAGGAATCATTCAGGACCCTGTACACCGTGTATGTTAGGCCCATATTGGAGTATGCGGCACCAGTTTGGAACCCACACCTAGCCAAGCACGTGAAGAAACTAGAGAAGTGCAAAGGTTTGCAACAAGACTAGTCCCAGAGCTAAGAGGTATGTCCTACGAGGAGAGGTTAAGGGAAATCAACCTGACGACACTGGAGGACAGGAGAGATAGGGGGGACATGATAACGACATACAAAATACTGAGAGGAATTGACAAGGTGGACAAAGACAGGATGTTCCAGAGATTGGACACAGTAACAAGGGGACACAGTTGGAAGCTGAAGACACAGATGAATCACAGGGATGTTAGGAAGTATTTCTTCAGCCACAGAGTAGTCAGTAAGTGGAATAGTTTGGGAAGCGATGTAGTGGAGGCAGGATCCATACATAGCTTTAAGCAGAGGTATGATAAAGCTCACGGCTCAGGGAGAGTGACCTAGTAGCGATCAGTGAAGAGGCGGGGCCAGGAGCTCGGACTCGACCCCCGCAACCTCAACTAGGTGAGTACAACTAGGTGAGTACACACACACACACACACACATACACATACACACATGCACACACACACAACGTATAAAATACTGAGAAGAATTGACAAGGTTGACAGGTACAGAATGTTTCAGAGATGGGACACAATAACAAGGGGTTACAACTTGAAGTTTAAAACTCATACGAGTCACAGGGATCTTAGGAAGTATCTCTTCAGCCTTAAGAGTTGTCAGGAAGTGGAACAATCTGGAGAGTGGTGTAGTGGAGGCAGGAGCCATACATAGCTTTAAAAAGAGGTAAGATAAAGCTCTTGGAACAGGGAAAGAGTGGACCTAGTAGCGACCTGCAACCACAAAATAGGCGAGTACTCGCTACAGTCACAATTAACAGCAGTGCTTCGGGTCACTGTATGTGACAGCATCACTGAACGATCACACAAATGTATATCAATTTAACCAAACTCGGAAAAGTGAGGCGAGGTCCAGAATTTCTTTAGTTTGGCTAGAAGCCTCTTAGAGGGGTAGAGGAAGCTCGGTGCTTCAGGCTCTTGGGGTTGCCAGAAGTGGCTTGTAAGTACAGTAATATCAACAGGACAAGGTTGTCATCACAAAATCAGGAAATGTGTAAATATGTAGAATAGTGATGACCTTACTGCAGTGATATAGCTGTCAAGTGATCAAAGTAGAGTTGTGCAGGAAGTAAGGAGAGTTGCCCAACCATACTCAGGCATGCTAGTGGCTCAGGCTTGCTAGTGGCTCAGGCTTGCTAGTGGCTCAGGCTTGCTAGTGGCTCAGGCTTGCTAGTGGCTCAGGCTTGCTAGTGGCTCAGGCGTGCTAGTGGCTCAGGCTTGCTAGTGGCTCAGGCTTGCTAGTGGCTCAGGCTTGCTAGTGGCTCAGGCTTGCTAGTGGCTCAGGCTTGCTAGTGGCTCAGGCGTGCTAGTGGCTCAGGCTTGCTAGTGGCTCAGGCTTGCTAGTGGCTCAGGCTTGCTAGTGGCTCAGGCATGCTTCTGGCTCAGGCTTGCTAGTACCTCAGGCTTGCTAGTGGCTCAGGCTTGCTAGTGGCTCAGGCATGCTTCTGGCTCAGGCTTGCTAGTAGCTCAGGCTTGCTAGTGGCTCAGGCTTACTAGTGGCTCAGGCATGCTAGTGGCTCAGGCTTGCTAGTAGCTGAGGCTTGCTAGTGGCTCAGGCATGCTAGTGGCTCAGGCATGCTAGTGGCTCAGGCTTACTAGTGGCTCAGGCATGCTTGTGGCTCAGGCTTACTAGTGGCTCAGGCATGCTAGTGGCTCAGGCTTGCTAGTGGCTCAGGCATGCTAGTGGCTCAGGCATGCTAGTGGCTCAGGCTTGCTAGTGGCTCAGGCATGCTAGTGGCTCAGGCTTGCTAGTAGCTCAGGCTTGCTAGTGGCTCAGGCTTGCTTGCTAGTAGCTCAGGCTTGCTAGTGGCTCAGGCTTGCTAGTGGCTCAGGCATGCTAGTGGCTGAGGCTTGCTAGTGGCTGAGGCTTGCTAGTGGCTCAGGCTTGCTAGTGGCTCAGGCATGCTAGTGGCTCAGGCTTGCTAGTAGCTCAGGCTTGCTAGTGGCTCAGGCTTGCTAGTAGCTCAGTCTTGCTAGTGGCTCAGGCTTGCTAGTGGCTCAGGCATGCTAGTGGCTCAGGCATGCTAGTGGCTCAGGCTTGCTAGTGGCTCAGGCATGCTAGTGGCTCAGGCTTGCTAGTGGCTCAGGCATGCTTCTGGCTCAGGCTTGCTAGTAGCTCAGGCTTGCTAGTGGCTCAGGCTTGCTAGTGGCTCAGGCTTGCTAGTGGCTCAGGCTTGCTAGTGGCTCAGGCATGCTAGTGGCTCAGGCATGCTAGTGGCTCAGGCATGCTAGTGGCTCAGGCTTGCTAGTGGCTCAGGCATGCTAGTGGCTCAGGCATGCTAGTGGCTCAGGCATGCTAGTGGCTCAGGCTTGCTAGTGGCTCAGGCATGCTAGTGGCTCAGGCATGCTAGTGGCTCAGGCTTGCTAGTGGCTCAGGCATGCTAGTGGCTCAGGCATGCTAGTGGCTCAGGCTTGCTAGTGGCTCAGGCATGCTAGTGGCTCAGGCATGCTAGTGGCTCAGGCATGCTAGTGGCTCAGGCTTGCTAGTGGCTCAGGCATGCTAGTGGCTCAGGCTTGCTAGTGGCTCAAGCATGCTAGTGGCTCAGGCATGCTAGTGGCTCAGGCATGCTAGTGGCTCAGGCATGCTAGTGGCTCAGGCTTGCTAGTGGCTCAGGCATGCTAGTGGCTCAGGCTTGCTAGTGGCTCAGGCTTGCTAGTGGCTCAGGCTTGCTAGTGGCTCAGGCTTGCTAGTGGCTCAGGAATGCTAGTGGCTCGGGCTTGCTAGTGGCTCAGGCATGCTAGTGGCTCAGGCTTGCTAGTGGCTCAGGCATGCTAGTGGCTCAGGCTTGCTAGTGGCTCAGGCATGCTAGTGGCTCAGGCATGCTAGTGGCTCAGGCTTGCTAGTGGCTCAGGCTTGCTAGTGGCTCAGACTTGCTAGTGGCTCAGGCTTGCTAGTGGCTCAGGCATGCTAGTGGCTCGGGCTTGCTAGTGGCTCAGGCATGCTAGTGGCTCGGGCATGCTAGTGGCTCAGGCATGCTAGTGGCTCGAGCATGCTAGTGGCTCAGGCTTGCTAGTGGCTCAGAGTTGCTAGTGGCTCAGGTATGCTAGTGGCTCAGGCATGCTAGTGGCTCAGGCTTGCTAGTGGCTCAGAGTTGCTAGTGGCTCAGGCTTGCTAGTGGCTCAGGCTTGCTAGTGGCTCAGGCATGCTAGTGGCTCAGGCATGCTAGTGGCTCAGGCTTGCTAGTGGCTCAGGCATGCTAGTGGCTCAGGCATGCTAGTGGCTCAGGCATGCTAGTGGCTCAGGCATGCTAGTGGCTCAGGCATGCTAGTGGCTCAGGCATGCTAGTGGCTCAGGCTTGCTAGTGGCTCAGGCATGCTAGTGGCTCAGGCTTGCTAGTGGCTCAGGCATGCTAGTGGCTCAGGCTTGCTAGTGGCTCAGGCATGCTAGTGGCTCAGGCATGCTAGTGGCTCAGGCTTGCTAGTGGCTCAGGCTTGCTAGTGGCTCAGGCTTGCTAGTGGCTCAGGCATGCTAGTGGCTCGGGCTTGCTAGTGGCTCAGGCATGCTAGTGGCTCGGGCATGCTAGTGGCTCAGGCATGCTAGTGGCTCAGGCATGCTAGTGGCTCAGAGTTGCTAGTGGCTCAGGTATGCTAGTGGCTCAGGCATGCTAGTGGCTCAGGCATGCTAGTGGCTCAGGCTTGCTAGTGGCTCAGAGTTGCTAGTGGCTCAGGCTTGCTAGTGGCTCAGGCATGCTAGTGGCTCAGGCATGCTAGTGGCTCAGGCTTGCTAGTGGCTCAGGCTTGCTAGTGGCTCAGGCATGCTAGTGGCTCAGGCATGCTAGTGGCTCAGGCTTGCTAGTGGCTCAGGCATGCTAGTGGCTCAGGCATGCTAGTGGCTCAGGCTTGCTAGTGGCTCAGGCTTGCTAGTGGCTCAGGCATGCTAGTGGCTCAGGCTTGCTAGTGGCTCAGGCATGCTAGTGGCTCAGGCATGCTAGTGGCTCAGGCATGCTAGTGGCTCAGGCTTGCTAGTGGCTCAGGCATGCTAGTGGCTCAGGCTTGCTAGTGGCTCAGGCATGCTAGTGGCTCAGGCATGCTAGTGGCTCAGGCATGCTAGTGGCTCAGGCTTGCTAGTGGCTCAGGCTTGCTAGTGGCTCAGGCTTGCTAGTGGCTCAGGCATGCTAGTGGCTCAGGCTTGCTAGTGGCTCAGGCATGCTAGTGGCTCGGGCATGCTAGTGGCTCAGGCATGCTAGTGGCTCAGGCATGCTAGTAGCTCAGGCTTGCTAGTGGCTCAGAGTTGCTAGTGGCTCAGGTATGCTAGTGGCTCAGGCATGCTAGTGGCTCAGGCTTGCTAGTGGCTCAGAGTTGCTAGTGGCTCAGGCTTGCTAGTGGCTCAGTCATGCTAGTGGCTCAGGCATGCTAGTGGCTCAGGCTTGCTAGTGGCTCAGGCATGCTAGTGGCTCAGGCATGCTAGTGGCTCAGGCATGCTAGTGGCTCAGGCTTGCTAGTGGCTCAGGCATGCTAGTGGCTCAGGCATGCTAGTGGCTCAGGCATGCTAGTGGCTCAGGCTTGCTAGTGGCTCAGGCATGCTAGTGGCTCAGGCTTGCTAGTGGCTCAGGCATGCTAGTGGCTCAGGCATGCTAGTGGCTCAGGCATGCTAGTGGCTCAGGCTTGCTAGTGGCTCAGGCATGCTAGTGGCTCAGGCTTGCTAGTGGCTCAGGCATGCTAGTGGCTCAGGCTTGCTAGTGGCTCAGGCATGCTAGTGGCTCAGGCATGCTAGTGGCTCAGGCTTGCTAGTGGCTCAGGCTTGCTAGTGGCTCAGGCTTGCTAGTGGCTCAGGCATGCTAGTGGCTCGGGCATGCTAGTGGCTCAGGCATGCTAGTGGCTCAGGCATGCTAGTGGCTCAGGCTTGCTAGTGGCTCAGAGTTGCTAGTGGCTCAGGTATGCTAGTGGCTCAGGCATGCTAGTGGCTCAGGCTTGCTAGTGGCTCAGAATTGCTAGTGGCTCAGGCTTGCTAGTGGCTCAGGCATGCTAGTGGCTCAGGCATGCTAGTGGCTCAGGCTTGCTAGTGGCTCAGGCATGCTAGTGGCTCAGGCTTGCTAGTGGCTCTCTTTGTACTTAACAGTATTTTATAACATTTAATCCCACATTGTGTACGATGCAAAGAAACAAAAATTTTAATTTGAAGACAGATGTGGGAGGCCACCGTGCCAGCAGCCACACACATGACTCTCCTTATGTGGAGCAATTAAGCTAGTTGTCTCTGGTTTTAAATGTGTCACCTTTAGTTGGCTGTGAAAAAGATGGTTCTCTCCATAGCTTTGAGAACCAGGTAACAGGTAGGCGGAAGCTCTGGTGGAAAGTAACTGCTGCCTCATTAAGGTTAATTCTTAACTACACGGGCAGCTGGTGCATGTATCTGTGTGTGTATTAAGATGTCTACATGTATACCAGAATATAATAATAACAGGAGGGATTCATTAAACCACTACAGCAGGAGTAGGGAAAACCGTATGTGTGTGTGTGTGTGTGTGTGTGTGTGAGACAGAAAAGAAGCTGAAGGTTTGGTACATGAATGCAGACGGAATAGCGAATAAATATGAGGAGTGGCACGAAAGAATCAATGAGAAATCCCCAGGCATCATAGTAGTCACAGAAACGAAACTCATCGAGACAATAACAGATGCAATCTTTCCACCGGGATATCAGATCCTGAGGAAAGATAAAACGAGTAGATGGGGAGGAGGGGTTGCACTGCTCATAAAAAACCGATGGGGATTTGAGGAAATGGAAGGCATGGACGAGATTAGTGAAAGAGACTATACAGAAGGTACAATTGTCTGGGGAACATAAAGTAGTCATTGGAGTGATGTATAACCCACCATAGAACTGCAGGAGGCCAAGAGAGGAATACGAAGAGAACAACAGAGCTACGGTGGACACACTGGCTGAGGTGGCAAGAAGAGCTCACTCGAGCAGAGCAAAGTTACTGGTTATGGGCGAATTCAACCACAGGGAGATCGACTGGGAAAACCTGGAGCCACATGGGGGTCCCGAAACATGGAGAGCCAAGATGATGGATGTGGTACTGGAAAACCTCATGCATCAACATGTCAGGGACACTACCAGAGAGAGAGAGAGAGAGGAGAATGAACCATCAAGACTGGACCTTGTGTTCACCCTGAGCCGGTCAGACATTGAGGACATCACTTATGAGGGGTCCCTTGGAGTTAGTGATCATGTGGTTCTGAGTTTTGAATATATTGTAGAATTACAAGTGGAGAGGGTAACAGGAATTGAATGGGAAAAGCCAAACTATAAAAGGGGGGGACTACACAGGTATGAGGAACTTCCTGCAAGAGGTTCAGTGGAACAGAGAACTGGTAGGAAAGTCAGTAAACGAGATGATGGAAAATTTAACAACAAAATTGCAAGGAGGCAGAGGAAAGGTTTGTTCCGAAGGGCAACAGAAATAATGGGAAGACCAAAGCAAGTCCATGGTTTACCCGAAGGTGTAGGGAGGCAAAAACTAAGTGCACCAGAGAATGGAAAAGGTACAGAAGGCAAAAGACCCAGGAAAAAGAGATTAGTCGAAGAGCCAGAAACGAGTATGCACAGATAAGGAAGGAGACCCAGCGACAGTACGAAAACGATATAGCATCGAAAGATAAGTCTGACCTGAAACTGCTGCATAGCCATATTAGGAGGAAGACAACAGTCAAAAACCAGGTGATAAGGCTGAGGAAAGAAGGTGGAGAACTCACAAGAAATGATCAAGAGGTATGTGAGGAGCTCAACATGAGATTTAAGGAAGTATTTGCAGTGGAGATGGGAAGGCCTCTGGGAGGACAGAACAGAGGGGGACACCAACAAGGAAAATACCAACAAATGTTGGATGACATACATACAACTGAGGAGGTGAAGAAGCTGCTGAAGGACCTTGATACCTCAAAGGCAATGGGACCGGACATCTCCCCGTGGGTCCTCAGAGAGGGAGCAGAAATGCTGTGTGTGCCATTAACCACAATCTTCAACACATCCCTTGAAACTGGGCAACTACCTGAGGTGTGGAAGATGGCAAAGGTAGTTCCCATTTTCAAAAAAAAGAGACAGAAAAGAGGCGCTAAATTATATACCAGTGTCACTGTCGTGTATAGTATGCAAAGTCATGGAGATTATCAGGAGGAGAGTGGTGGAGCACCTGGAACGGAAGAAGAGTATAAACGCCAACCAGCACGGATTTATGGAAGGCAAATCCTGTCACAAACCTGGAGTTTTATGATAAAGCAACAGAAGCAAGACACAAGAGGGGTGGGTTGATTGCATCTTCTTGGACTGCAAGAAGACCTTCGACACAGTTCCTCACAAGAGATTAATGCAGAAGCTAGAGGATCAGACGCGTATAACAGGAAGGGCACTGCAATGGATCGGAGAATACCTGACAGGGAGGCAACAACGAATCATGGTACGTGATGAGGTATCACAGTGGGCACCTGTGACGAGCGGGGTCCCACAGGTGTCGGTCCTAGGACCAGTGCTGTTTTTGGTATATGTGAATGACATGATGGAAGGGTTAGACTCAGAAGTGTCCTTGTTCGCAGATGATGTGAAGTTAATAAGGAGAATTAAATCAGATGAGGATCAGGCAGGACTTCAAATGACCTGGACAGGTTGGACACCTGGTCCAGCAACTGGCTTCTCAAATTTAACCCTGCCAAATGCAAAGTCATGAAGAACGGGGAAGGGCAAAGAAGACCGCATATGGAGTATAGGCTAGGTGGCCAAAGACTGCAAACCTCGCTCAAGGAGAAAAATCTTGGGGTGAGTATAACACCGGGCACGTCCCCAGAAGTACACATCAACCAGACAACAGCTGCAGCATATGGGCTCCTGGCAAACCTGAGAACAGCATTCTGATACCTTAGTAAGGAATCGTTCAAGACACCGTACACCGTGTACGTCAGGCCCATACTGGAGTATGCGGCACCTGTTTGGAACCCACACTTGATCAAGCACGTCAAGAAATTAGAGAAAGTGCAAAGGTTTGCGACAAGGCTAGTTCCAGAGCTAAGGGGATTGTCCTACGAAGAAAGGTTAAGAGAAATCGGCCTGACGACACTGGTGGACAGGAGGGTTAGGGGAGCCATGATAACGACATACAAAATACTGCGTGGAATAGACAAGGGGTCACAAAATACTGCGTGGAAACAAGGGGTCACAATTGAAAATTGAAGACCTGGATGAGTTAAAGGGATGTTAGGAACTATTTCTTCAGCCATAGAGTAGTCAGGGAGTGGAATAGCCTAGCAAGTGAGGTAGTGGAGGCAGGAACCATACATAGCTTTAGGATGAGGTATGATAAAGCTCATGGAGCAGGGAGAGAGGACCTAGTAGCACTCAGTGAAGAGGCGGGGCCAGGAGCCGAGTCTCGACCCCTGCAACCACAATTAGGCGAGTACAATTAGGTGAGTACACACACAGTATGGACTCTGGGTAGAGTCTGCAGACTTCCAAGACACTCAGCCCCACCATGTGGAAGTTCTACCTCAAGGGGATCATCAAGTTCCCACACAAATAGCCCCCTCCTCCCCCACCTACATCCCAAATCCTAACCCTTACCAGCGCAGGATCCTTTCTCACAACCAGAAGCAGAAGCAGCACAAGCCAGAGAAGTAGTCCAAGGTTCACCTGGAGGTGTAGGGAGGATAATGCTTAAAGTGCAAGAGCATGAAAGACATACAAGAAAAGAACACCAGAGTATATGGAAGCAAGCAGAAGAGCCGGAAATGAATGTGCACGAGTGAGGAGAGAGACTGAACTCCAATATGAGAATGACAAACATCAAATCTTAGCCAGAGTTTATGTACAGCCACATCAGAAGGAAGACAACTATGAAGGACTTGGTAATAAGGCTGAGGGAGGTGAGCTCACTAGGAATGACCAGGAAGTCTGCGAGGAGCTGAACAAAAGATTTAAGGTGGTGTTATCAGTGACACAATGCAAAAGGAAGAGAAGTGAAGAAAATAATGACTGAACTAGATACCTCGAAGGCCAGAGAATATCTTTCCGTATGTTCTGCAAAAGGGAGCAGAGGAACTGTGTGAACTACTAGCAGCGATCTTCAACAAATCAAGTGATACGAGGCAACTGCCAGAGGTCTGGAAAACAGAGAATGTAGTTCTAGTATTTAAAAAACAGTGAAACAGACAAGTGGCATTGAATTACAGACCAGTGTCACTATAAGATATAACGTAGTTCGGTTGGTAGCCCACTCAGCTCACACACTGAGTGTCCGTGGTTCGATCCCCGGTAAGGTGGAAACACTCCTCCCACGTCAGTAACCATCCTCGCCTCCTCCCACGTCAGTAACCATCCTCCCCTCTCCCACGTCAGTAACCATCCTCCCCTCCTCCCACGTCAGTAACCATCCTCCCCTCTTCCCACGTCAGTAACCATCCTCCCCTCTTCCCACGTCAGTAACCATCCTCCCCTCCTCCCACGTCAGTAACCATCCTCCCCTCCTCCCACGTCAGTAACCATCCTCCCCTCCTCCCACGTCAGTAACCATCCTCCCCTCCTCCCACGTCAGTAATCATCCTCGCCTCCTCCAACGTCAGTAACGAATCTCCCCTCCTCCCACGTCAGTAACCATCCTCCCCTCCTCCCACGTCAGTAACCATCCTCCCCTCTTCCCACGTCAGTAACCATCCTCCCCTCCTCCCACGTCAGTAACCATCCTCCCCTCCTCCCACGTCAGTAACCATCCTCCCCTCCTCCCACGTCAGTAACCATCCTCCCTTCCTCCCACGTCAGTAACCATCCTCCCCTCCTCCCACGTCAGTAACCATCCTCCCCTCCTCCCACGTCAGTAACCATCCTCCCCTCCTCCCACGTCAGTAACCATCCTCCCCTCCTCCCACGTCAGTAACCATCCTCCCCTCCTCCCACGTCAGTAACCATCGTTGGAACGCAGGAGGGAGAGATATATCATAATCTACACTTGGAAAATCTTGGAAGGAATGGTCCCAAATCTGCACACAGAAATCACTCCCTACGAAAGTAAAAGACTGGGCAGGCGATGCAAAATGCCGCCAATAAAAAGTAGGGGCGCCATTGGTACACTAAGAGAAAACACCATAAGTGTCCGGGGCCCAAGACTGTTCAATAGCCTCCCATCAAGCATTAGGGGAATTGCCAATAAACCCCTGGCTGCCTTCAAGAGAGAGCTGGACAGATACCTAAAGTCAGTGCCGGATCAGCCGGGCTGTGGCTCGTACGTCGGACTGCGTGCGGCCAGCAGTAACAGCCTAGTTGATCAGGCCCTGATCCATCGGGAGGCCTGGTCATGGACCGGGCCGCGGGGGCGTTGATCCCCGGAATAACCTCCAGGTAACCTCCAGGTAACCTCCCTCCTCCCACGTCAGTAACCATCCTCCCCTCCTCCCACGTCAGTAACCATCCTCCCCTCCTCCCACGTCAGTAACCATCCTCCCCTCCTCCCACGTCAGTAACCATCCTCCCCTCCTCCCACGTCAGTAACCATCCTCCCCTCCTCCCACGTCAGTAACCATCCTCCCCTCCTCCCACGTCAGTAACCATCCTCCCCTCCTCCCACGTCAGTAACCATCCTCCCCTCTTACCACGTCAGTAACCATCCTCCCCTCCTCCCACGTCAGTAACCATCCTCCCCTCCTCCCACGTCAGTAACCATCCTCCCCTCCTCCCACGTCAGTAACCATCCTCCCCTCCTCCCACGTCAGTAACCATCCTCCCCTCCTCCCACGTCAGTAACCATCCTCCCCTCCTCCCACGTCAGTAACCATCCTCCCCTCCTCCCACGTCAGTAACCATCCTCCCCTCTTGCCACGTCAGTAACCATCCTCCCCTCTTGCCACGTCAGTAACCATCCTCCCCTCCTCCCACGTCAGTAACCATCCTCCCCTCCTCCCACGTCAGTAACCATCCTCCCCTCCTCCCACGTCAGTAACCATCCTCCCCTCCTCCCACGTCAGTAACCATCCTCCCCTCCTCCCACGTCAGTAACCATCCTCCCCTCCTCCCACGTCAGTAACCATCCTCCCCTCTTACCACGTCAGTAACCATCCTCCCCTCCTCCCACGTCAGTAACCATCCTCCCCTCCTCCCACGTCAGTAACCATCCTCCCCTCCTCCCACGTCAGTAACCATCCTCCCCTCCTCCCACGTCAGTAACCATCCTCCCCTCCTCCCACGTCAGTAACCATCCTCCCCTCCTCCCACGTCAGTAACCATCCTCCCCTCTTGCCACGTCAGTAACCATCCTCCCCTCTTGCCACGTCAGTAACCATCCTCCCCTCTTGCCACGTCAGTAACCATCCTCCCCTCCTCCCACGTCAGTAACCATCCTCCCCTCTTGCCACGTCAGTAACCATCCTCCCCTCCTCCCACGTCAGTAACCATTATCCCCTCTTGCCACGTCAGTAACCATCCTCCCCTCCTCCCACGTCAGTAACCATCCTCCCCTCTTGCCACGTCAGTAACCATCCTCCCCTCCTCCCACGTCAGTAACCATCCTCTCCTCTTGCCACGTCAGTAACCATCCTCCCCTCCTCCCACGTCAGTAACCATCCTCCCCTCTTGCCACGTCAGTAACCATCCTCCCCTCCTCCCACGTCAGTAACCATCCTCCCCTCTTGCCACGTCAGTAACCATCCTCCCCTCCTCCCACGTGAGTAACCATCCTCCCCTCTTGCCACGTCAGTAACCATCCTCCCCTCTTCCCACGTCAGTAACCATCCTCCCCTCTTGCCACGTCAGTAACCATCCTCCCCTCTTGCCACGTCAGTAACCATACTCCCCTCTTGCCACGTCAGTAGCCATCCTCCCCTCTTGCCACGTCAGTAACCATCCTCCCCTCTTGCCACGTCAGTAACCATCCTCCCCTCCTCCCACGTCAGTAACCATCCTCCCCTCTTGCCACGTCAGTAACCATCCTCCCCTCCTCCCACGTCAGTAACCATCCTCCCCTCCTCCCACGTCAGTAACCATCCTCCCCTCTTGCCACGTCAGTAACCATCCTCCCCTCCTCCCACGTCAGTAACCATCCTCCCCTCTTGCCACGTCAGTAACCATCCTCCCCTCTTCCCACGTCAGTAACCATCCTCCCCTCTTCCCACGTCAGTAACCATCCTCCCCTCCTCCCACGTCAGTAACCATCCTCCCCTCCTCCCACGTCAGTAACCATCCTCCCCTCCTCCCACGTCAGTAACCATCCTCCCCTCCTCCCACGTCAGTAACCATCCTCCCCTCTTACCACGTCAGTAACCATCCTCCCCTCCTCCCACGTCAGTAACCATCCTCCCCACTTGCCACGTCAGTAACCATCCTCCCCTCCTCCCACGTCAGTAACCATCCTCCCCTCCTCCCACGTCAGTAACCATCCTCCCCTCCTCCCACGTCAGTAACCATCCTCCCCTCCTCCCACGTCAGTAACCATCCTCCCCTCTTGCCACGTCAGTAACCATCCTCCCCTCTTGCCACGTCAGTAACCATCCTCCCCTCCTCCCACGTCAGTAACCATCCTCCCCTCTTCCCACGTCAGTAACCATCCTCCCCTCCTCCCACGTCAGTAACCATCCTCCCCTCTTGCCACGTCAGTAACCATCCTCCCCTCTTCCCACGTCAGTAACCATCCTCCCCTCTTCCCACGTCAGTAACCATCCTCCCCTCCTCCCACGTCAGTAACCATCCTCCCCTCTTGCCACGTCAGTAACCATCCTCCCCTCCTCCCACGTCAGTAACCATCCTCCCCTCTTGCCACGTCAGTAACCATCCTCCCCTCTTCCCACGTCAGTAACCATCCTCCCCTCCTCCCACGTCAGTAACCATCCTCCCCTCTTGCCACGTCAGTAACCATCCTCCCCTCCTCCCACGTCAGTAACCATCCTCCCCTCTTGTAACCATCCTCCCCTCGTCCCACGTCAGTAACCATCCTCCCCTCTTCCCACGTCAGTAACCATCCTCCCCTCCTCCCACGTCAGTAACCATCCTCCCCTCTTGCCACGTCAGTAACCATCCTCCCCTCCTCCCACGTCAGTAACCATCCTCCCCTCTTGCCACGTCAGTAACCATCCTCCCCTCTTCCCACGTCAGTAACCATCCTCCCCTCTTCCCACGTCAGTAACCATCCTCCCCTCCTCCCACGTCAGTAACCATCCTCCCCTCTTGCCACGTCAGTAACCATCCTCCCCTCCTCCCACGTCAGTAACCATCCTCCCCTCTTGCCACGTCAGTAACCATCCTCCCCTCTTCCCACGTCAGTAACCATCCTCCCCTCTTCCCACGTCAGTAACCATCCTCCCCTCCTCCCACGTCAGTAACCATCCTCCCCTCTTGCCACGTCAGTAACCATCCTCCCCTCCTCCCACGTCAGTAACCATCCTCCCCTCTTGCCACGTCAGTAACCATCCTCCCCTCTTGCCACGTCAGTAACCATCCTCCCCTCCTCCCACGTCAGTAACCATCCTCCCCTCTTGCCACGTCAGTAACCATCCTCCCCTCCTCCCACGTCAGTAACCATTCTCCCCTCTTCCCACGTCAGAAACCATCCTCCCCTCCTCCCACGTCAGTAACCATCCTCCCCTATTCCCACGTCAGTAACCATCCTCCCCTCTTGCCACGTCAGTAACCATCCTCCCCTCTTGCCACGTCAGTAACCATCCTCCCCTCCTCCCACGTCAGTAACCATCCTCCCCTCTTCCCACGTCAGTAACCATCCTCCCCTCCTCCCACGTCAGTAACCATCCTCCCCTCTTGCCACGTCAGTAACCATCCTCCCCTCTTGCCACGTCAGTAACCATCCTCCCCTCTTCCCACGTCAGTAACCATCCTCCCCTCTTGCCACGTCAGTAACCATCCTCCCCTCCTCCCACGTCAGTAACCATCCTCCCCTCTTGCCACGTCAGTAACCATCCTCCCCTCCTCCCACGTCAGTAACCATCCTCCCCTCTTGCCACGTCAGTAACCATCCTCCCCTCCTCCCACGTCAGTAACCATCCTCCCCTCTTGCCACGTCAGTAACCATCCTCCCCTCTTGCCACGTCAGTAACCATCCTCCCCTCTTGCCACGTCAGTAACCATCCTCCCCTCTTGCCACGTCAGTAACCATCCTCCCCTCCTCCCACGTCAGTAACCATCCTCCCCTCTTGCCACGTCAGTAACCATCCTCCCCTCCTCCCACGTCAGTAACCATTATCCCCTCTTGCCACGTCAGTAACCATCCTCCCCTCCTCCCACGTCAGTAACCATCCTCCCCTCTTGCCACGTCAGTAACCATCCTCCCCTCCTCCCACGTCAGTAACCATCCTCTCCTCTTGCCACGTCAGTAACCATCCTCCCCTCCTCCCACGTCAGTAACCATCCTCCCCTCTTGCCACGTCAGTAACCATCCTCCCCTCCTCCCACGTCAGTAACCATCCTCCCCTCTTGCCACGTCAGTAACCATCCTCCCCTCCTCCCACGTCAGTAACCATCCTCCCCTCCTCCCACGTCAGTAACCATCCTCCCCTCTTCCCACGTCAGTAACCATCCTCCCCTCCTCCCACGTCAGTAACCATCCTCCCCTCCTCCCACGTCAGTAACCATCCTCCCCTCCACCCACGTCAGTAACCATCCTCCCCTTCCTCCCACGTCAGTAACCATCCTCCCCTCCTCCCACGTCAGTAACCATCCTCCCCTCCTCCCACGTCAGTAACCATCCTCCCCTCCTCCCACGTCAGTAACCATCCTCCCCTCCTCCCACGTCAGTAACCATCCTCCCCTCCTCCCACGTCAGTAACCATCGTTGGAACGCAGGAGGGAGAGATATATCATAATCTACACTTGGAAAATCTTGGAAGGAATGGTCCCAAATCTGCACACAGAAATCACTCCCTACGAAAGTAAAAGACTGGGCAGGCGATGCAAAATGCCGCCAATAAAAAGTAGGGGCGCCATTGGTACACTAAGAGAAAACACCATAAGTGTCCGGGGCCCAAGACTGTTCAATAGCCTCCCATCAAGCATTAGGGGAATTGCCAATAAACCCCTGGCTGCCTTCAAGAGAGAGCTGGACAGATACCTAAAGTCAGTCCGGATCTTGCCACGTCAGTAACCATCCTCCCCTCTCCCACGTCAGTAACCATCCTCCCCTCTTCCCACGTCAGTAACCATCCTCCCCTCCTCCCACGTCAGTAACCATCCTCCCCTCCTCCCACGTCAGTAACCATCCTCCCCTCCTCCCACGACAGTAACCATCCACGTCAGTAACCATCCTCCCCTCTTCCCACGTCAGTAACCATCCTCCCCTCCTCCCACGTCAGTAACCATCCTCCCCTCTTGCCACGTCAGTAACCATCCTCCCCTCCTCCCACGTCAGTAACCATCCTCCCCTCCTCCCACGTCAGTAACCATCCTCCCCTCTTCCCACGTCAGTAACCATCCTCCCCTCCTCCCACGTCAGTAACCATCCTCCCCTCTTGCCACGTCAGTAACCATCCTCCCCTCTTCCCACGTCAGTAACCATCCTCCCCTCCTCCCACGTCAGTAACCATCCTCCCCTCTTGCCACGTCAGTAACCATCCTCCCCTCCTCCCACGTCAGTAACCATAACCATCCTCCCCTGCCACGTCAGTAACCATCCTCCCCTCCTCCCACGTCAGTAACCATCCTCCCCTCTTGCCACGTCAGTAACCATCCTCCCCTCTTCCCACGTCAGTAACCATCCTCATCCTCCCCTCCTCCCACGTCAGTAACCATCCTCCCCTCTTGCCACGTCAGTAACCATCCTCCCCTCCTCCCACGTCAGTAACCATCCTCCCCTCTGCCACGTCAGTAACCATCCTCCCCTCTTGCCACGTCAGTAACCATCCTCCCCTCCTCCCACGTCAGTAACCATCCTCCCCTCTTGCCACGTCAGTAACCATCCTCCCCTCCTCCCACGTCAGTAACCATCCTCCCCTCCTCCCACGTCAGTAACCATCCTCCCCTATTCCCACGTCAGTAACCATCCTCCCCTCTTGCCACGTCAGTAACCATCCTCCCCTCTTGCCACGTCAGTAACCATCCTCCCCTCCTCCCACGTCAGTAACCATCCTCCCCTCTTCCCACGTCAGTAACCATCCTCCCCTCCTCCCACGTCAGTAACCATCCTCCCCTCTTGCCACGTCAGTAACCATCCTCCCCTCCTCCCACGTCAGTAACCATCCTCCCCTCTTCCCACGTCAGTAACCATCCTCCCCTCTTGCCACGTCAGTAACCATCCTCCCCTCCTCCCACGTCAGTAACCATCCTCCCCTCTTGCCACGTCAGTAACCATCCTCCCCTCCTCCCACGTCAGTAACCATCCTCCCCTCTTGCCACGTCAGTAACCATCCTCCCCTCCTCCCACGTCAGTAACCATCCTCCCCTCTTGCCACGTCAGTAACCATCCTCCCCTCTTCCCACGTCAGTAACCATCCTCCCCTCCTGCCACGTCAGTAACCATCCTCCCCTCTTGCCACGTCAGTAACCATCCTCCCCTCCTCCCACGTCAGTAACCATCCTCCCCTCTGCCACGTCAGTAACCATCCTAACCATTATCCCCTCTTGCCACGTCAGTAACCATCCTCCCCTCCTCCCACGTCAGTAACCATCCTCCCCTCTTCCCACGTCAGTAACCATCCTCCCCTCCTCCCACGTCAGTAACCATCCTCCCCTCTCCCACGTCAGTAACCATCCTCCCCTCTTGCCACGTCAGTAACCATCCTCCCCTCCTCCCACGTCAGTAACCATCCTCCCCTCTTGCCACGTCAGTAACCATCCTCCCCTCTTCCCACGTCAGTAACCATCCTCCCCTCTTGCCACGTCAGTAACCATCCTCCCCTCCTCCCACGTCAGTAACCATCCTCCCCTCTTGCCACGTCAGTAACCATCCTAACCCCTCCTCTTGCCACGTCAGTAACCATCCTCCCCTCTTGCCACGTCAGTAACCATCCTCCCCTCTTCCCACGTCAGTAACCATCCTCCCCTCTTCCCACGTCAGTAACCATCCTCCCCTCCTCCCACGTCAGTAACCATCCTCCCCTCTTGCCACGTCAGTAACCATCCTCCCCTCCTCCCACGTCAGTAACCATCCTCCCCTCTTGCCACGTCAGTAACCATCCTCCCCTCTTCCCACGTCAGTAACCATCCTCCCCTCTTCCCACGTCAGTAACCATCCTCCCCTCCTCCCACGTCAGTAACCATCCTCCCCTCCTCCCACGTCAGTAACCATCCTCCCCTCCTCCCACGTCAGTAACCATCCTCCCCTCCTCCCACGTCAGTAACCATCCTCCCCTCTTCCCACGTCAGTAACCATCCTCCCCTCTTGCCACGTCAGTAACCATCCTCCCCTCCTCCCACGTCAGTAACCATCCTCCCCTCTTGCCACGTCAGTAACCATCCTCCCCTCCTCCCACGTCAGTAACCATCCTCCCCTCCTCCCACGTCAGTAACCATCCTCCCCTCTTCCCACGTCAGTAACCATCCTCCCCTCCTCCCACGTCAGTAACCATCCTCCCCTCTTGCCACGTCAGTAACCATCCTCCCCTCTTCCCACGTCAGTAACCATCCTCCCCTCCTCCCACGTCAGTAACCATCCTCCCCTCTTCCCACGTCAGTAACCATCCTCCCCTCATCCCACGTCAGTAACCATCCTCCCCTCTGCCACGTCAGTAACCATCCTCCCATCTTCCCACGTCAGTAACCATCCTCCCCTCTTCCCACGTCAGTAACCATCCTCCCCTCCTCCCACGTCAGTAACCATCCTCCCCTCTTGCCACGTCAGTAACCATCCTCCCCTCCTCCCACGTCAGTAACCATCCTCCCCTCTTGCCACGTCAGTAACCATCCTCCCCTCTTCCCACGTCAGTAACCATCCTCCCCTCCTCCCACGTCAGTAACCATCCTCCCCTCTTGCCACGTCAGTAACCATCCTCCCCTCCTCCCACGTCAGTAACCATCCTCCCCTCTTGCCACGTCAGTAACCATCCTCCCCTCTTCCCACGTCAGTAACCATCCTCCCCTCCTCCCACGTCAGTAACCATCCTCCCCTCTTGCCACGTCAGTAACCATCCTCCCCTCCTCCCACGTCAGTAACCATCCTCCCCTCTTGCCACGTCAGTAACCATCCTCCCCTCTTCCCACGTCAGTAACCATCCTCCCCTCTTCCCACGTCAGTAACCATCCTCCCCTCCTCCCACGTCAGTAACCATCCTCCCCTCTTGCCACGTCAGTAACCATCCTCCCCTCCTCCCACGTCAGTAACCATCCTCCCCTCTTGCCACGTCAGTAACCATCCTCCCCTCCTCCCACGTCAGTAACCATCCTCCCCTCTTCCCACGTCAGTAACCATCCTCCCCTCCTCCCACGTCAGTAACCATCCTCCCCTCTTGCCACGTCAGTAACCATCCTCCCCTCCTCCCACGTCAGTAACCATCCTCCCCTCTTGCCACGTCAGTAACCATCCTCCCCTCTTGCCACGTCAGTAACCATCCTCCCCTCCTCCCACGTCAGTAACCATCCTCCCCTCTTGCCACGTCAGTAACCATCCTCCCCTCCTCCCACGTCAGTAACCATCCTCCCCTCTTGCCACGTCAGTAACCATCCTCCCCTCTTCCCACGTCAGTAACCATCCTGCCACGTCCCTCTTCCCACGTCAGTAACCATCCTCCCCTCCTCCCACGTCAGTAACCATCCTCCCCTCTTGCCACGTCAGTAACCATCCTCCCCTCCTCCCACGTCAGTAACCATCCTCCCCTCTTGCCACGTCAGTAACCATCCTCCCCTCTTCCCACGTCAGTAACCATCCTCCCCTCTTCCCACGTCAGTAACCATCCTCCCCTCCTCCCACGTCAGTAACCATCCTCCCCTCCTCCCACGTCAGTAACCATCCTCCCCTCCTCCCACGTCAGTAACCATCCTCCCCTCCTCCCACGTCAGTAACCATCCTCCCCTCTTACCACGTCAGTAACCATCCTCCCCTCCTCCCACGTCAGTAACCATCCTCCCCTCTTGCCACGTCAGTAACCATCCTCCCCTCCTCCCACGTCAGTAACCATCCTCCCCTCCTCCCACGTCAGTAACCATCCTCCCCTCCTCCCACGTCAGTAACCATCCTCCCCTCCTCCCACGTCAGTAACCATCCTCCCCTCTTGCCACGTCAGTAACCATCCTCCCCTCTTGCCACGTCAGTAACCATCCTCCCCTCCTCCCACGTCAGTAACCATCCTCCCCTCTTCCCACGTCAGTAACCATCCTCCCCTCCTCCCACGTCAGTAACCATCCTCCCCTCTTGCCACGTCAGTAACCATCCTCCCCTCTTCCCACGTCAGTAACCATCCTCCCCTCTTCCCACGTCAGTAACCATCCTCCCCTCCTCCCACGTCAGTAACCATCCTCCCCTCTTGCCACGTCAGTAACCATCCTCCCCTCCTCCCACGTCAGTAACCATCCTCCCCTCTTGCCACGTCAGTAACCATCCTCCCCTCTTCCCACGTCAGTAACCATCCTCCCCTCCTCCCACGTCAGTAACCATCCTCCCCTCTTGCCACGTCAGTAACCATCCTCCCCTCCTCCCACGTCAGTAACCATCCTCCCCTCTTGCCACGTCAGTAACCATCCTCCCCTCTTCCCACGTCAGTAACCATCCTCCCCTCCTCCCACGTCAGTAACCATCCTCCCCTCTTGCCACGTCAGTAACCATCCTCCCCTCCTCCCACGTCAGTAACCATCCTCCCCTCTTGCCACGTCAGTAACCATCCTCCCCTCTTCCCACGTCAGTAACCATCCTCCCCTCTTCCCACGTCAGTAACCATCCTCCCCTCCTCCCACGTCAGTAACCATCCTCCCCTCTTGCCACGTCAGTAACCATCCTCCCCTCCTCCCACGTCAGTAACCATCCTCCCCTCTTGCCACGTCAGTAACCATCCTCCCCTCTTCCCACGTCAGTAACCATCCTCCCCTCTTCCCACGTCAGTAACCATCCTCCCCTCCTCCCACGTCAGTAACCATCCTCCCCTCTTGCCACGTCAGTAACCATCCTCCCCTCCTCCCACGTCAGTAACCATCCTCCCCTCTTGCCACGTCAGTAACCATCCTCCCCTCTTCCCACGTCAGTAACCATCCTCCCCTCCTCCCACGTCAGTAACCATCCTCCCCTCTTGCCACGTCAGTAACCATCCTCCCCTCCTCCCACGTCAGTAACCATCCTCCCCTCTTCCCACGTCAGTAACCATCCTCCCCTCTTCCCACGTCAGTAACCATCCTCCCCTCTTCCCACGTCAGTAACCATCCTCCCCTCTTGCCACGTCAGTAACCATCCTCCCCTCTTGCCACGTCAGTAACCATCCTCCCCTCTTCCCACGTCAGTAACCATCCTCCCCTCTTCCCACGTCAGTAACCATCCTCCCCTCCTCCCACGTCAGTAACCATCCTCCCCTCTTGCCACGTCAGTAACCATCCTCCCCTCTTGCCACGTCAGTAACCATCCTCCCCTCTTCCCACGTCAGTAACCATCCTCCCCTCTTCCCACGTCAGTAACCATCCTCCCCTCCTCCCACGTCAGTAACCATCCTCCCCTCTTGCCACGTCAGTAACCATCCTCCCCTCTTGCCACGTCAGTAACCATCCTCCCCTCTTCCCACGTCAGTAACCATCCTCCCCTCCTCCCACGTCAGTAACCATCCTCCCCTCTTCCCACGTCAGTAACCATCCTCCCCTCTTGCCACGTCAGTAACCATCCTCCCCTCCTCCCACGTCAGTAACCATCCTCCCCTCTTCCCACGTCAGTAACCATCCTCCCCTCTTGCCACGTCAGTAACCATCCTCCCCTCCTCCCACGTCAGTAACCATCCTCCCCTCTTGCCACGTCAGTAACCATCCTCCCCTCCTCCCACGTCAGTAACCATCCTCCCCTCTTCCCACGTCAGTAACCATCCTCCCCTCTTGCCACGTAAGTAACCATCCTCCCCTCCTCCCACGTCAGTAACCATCCTCCCCTCTTGCCATGTCAGTAACCATCCTCCCCTCCTCCCACGTCAGTAACCATCCTCCCCTCCTCCCACGTGAGTAACCATCCTCCCCTCCTCCCACGTCAGTAACCATCCTCCCCTCTTGCCACGTCAGTAACCATCCTCCCCTCCTCCCACGTCAGTAACCATCCTCCCCTCCTCCCACGTCAGTAACCATCCTCCCCTCTTGCCACGTCAGTAACCATCCTCCCCTCTTGCCACGTCAGTAACCATCCTCCCCTCCTCCCACGTCAGTAACCATCCTCCCCTCCTCCCACGTCAGTAACCATCCTCCCCTCCTCCCACGTGAGTAACCATCCTCCCCTCCTCCCACGTCAGTAACCATCCTCCCCTCCTCCCACGTCAGTAACCATCCTCCCCTCCTCCCACGTCAGTAACCATCCTCCCCTCTTCCCACGTCAGTAACCATCCTCCCCTCTTGCCACGTCAGTAACCATCCTCCCCTCCTCCCACGTCAGTAACCATCCTCCCCTCCTCCCACGTGAGTAACCATCCTCCCCTCTTCCCACGTCAGTAACCATCCTCCCCTCTTGCCACGTCAGTAACCATCCTCCCCTCCTCCCACGTCAGTAACCATCCTCCCCTCCTCCCACGTCAGTAACCATCCTCCCTTCTTGCCACGTCAGTAACCATCCTCCCCTCCTCCCACGTCAGTAACCATCCTCCCCTCTTCCCACGTCAGTAACCATCCTCCCCTCCTCCCACGTCAGTAACCATCCTCCCCTCTTCCCACGTCAGTAACCATCCTCCCCTCCTCCCACGTCAGTAACCATCCTCCCCTCTTGCCACGTCAGTAACCATCCTCCCCTCTTGCCACGTCAGTAACCATCCTCCCCTCTTCCCACGTGAGTAACCATCCTCCCCTCCTCCCACGTCAGTAACCATCCTCCCCTCTTGCCACGTCAGTAACCATCCTCCCCTCCTCCCACGTCAGTAACCATCCTCCCCTCTTCCCACGTCAGTAACAATCCTCCCCTCCTCCCACGTCAGTAACCATCCTCCCCTCTTGCCACGTCAGTAACCATCCTCCCCTCTTCCCACGTCAGTAACCATCCTCCCCTCCTCCCACGTCAGTAACCATCCTCCCCTCTTGCCACGTCAGTAACCATCCTCCCCTCCTCCCACGTCAGTAACCATCCTCCCCTCTTGCCACGTCAGTAACCATCCTCCCCTCTTGCCACGTCAGTAACCATCCTCCCCTCCTCCCACGTCAGTAACCATCCTCCCCTCTTGCCACGTCAGTAACCATCCTCCCCTCCTCCCACGTCAGTAACCATCCTCCCCTCTTCCCACGTCAGAAACCATCCTCCCCTCTTCCCACGTCAGTAACCATCCTCCCCTCTTCCCACGTCAGTAACCATCCTCCCCTCTTGCCACGTCAGTAACCATCCTCCCCTCTTGCCACGTCAGTAACCATCCTCCCCTCTTCCCACGTCAGTAACCATCCTCCCCTCTTCCCACGTCAGTAACCATCCTCCCCTCCTCCCACGTCAGTAACCATCCTCCCCTCTTGCCACGTCAGTAACCATCCTCCCCTCTTCCCACGTCAGTAACCATCCTCCCCTCTTCCCACGTCAGTAACCATCCTCCCCTCCTCCCACGTCAGTAACCATCCTCCCCTCCTCCCACGTCAGTAACCATCCTCCCCTCCTCCCACGTCAGTAACCATCCTCCCCTCCTCCCACGTCAGTAACCATCCTCCCCTCTTACCACGTCAGTAACCATCCTCCCCTCCTCCCACGTCAGTAACCATCCTCCCCTCTTGCCACGTCAGTAACCATCCTCCCCTCCTCCCACGTCAGTAACCATCCTCCCCTCCTCCCACGTCAGTAACCATCCTCCCCTCCTCCCACGTCAGTAACCATCCTCCCCTCCTCCCACGTCAGTAACCATCCTCCCCTCTTGCCACGTCAGTAACCATCCTCCCCTCTTGCCACGTCAGTAACCATCCTCCCCTCCTCCCACGTCAGTAACCATCCTCCCCTCTTCCCACGTCAGTAACCATCCTCCCCTCCTCCCACGTCAGTAACCATCCTCCCCTCTTGCCACGTCAGTAACCATCCTCCCCTCTTCCCACGTCAGTAACCATCCTCCCCTCTTCCCACGTCAGTAACCATCCTCCCCTCCTCCCACGTCAGTAACCATCCTCCCCTCTTGCCACGTCAGTAACCATCCTCCCCTCCTCCCACGTCAGTAACCATCCTCCCCTCTTGCCACGTCAGTAACCATCCTCCCCTCTTCCCACGTCAGTAACCATCCTCCCCTCCTCCCACGTCAGTAACCATCCTCCCCTCTTGCCACGTCAGTAACCATCCTCCCCTCCTCCCACGTCAGTAACCATCCTCCCCTCTTGCCACGTCAGTAACCATCCTCCCCTCTTCCCACGTCAGTAACCATCCTCCCCTCCTCCCACGTCAGTAACCATCCTCCCCTCTTGCCACGTCAGTAACCATCCTCCCCTCCTCCCACGTCAGTAACCATCCTCCCCTCTTGCCACGTCAGTAACCATCCTCCCCTCTTCCCACGTCAGTAACCATCCTCCCCTCTTCCCACGTCAGTAACCATCCTCCCCTCCTCCCACGTCAGTAACCATCCTCCCCTCTTGCCACGTCAGTAACCATCCTCCCCTCCTCCCACGTCAGTAACCATCCTCCCCTCTTGCCACGTCAGTAACCATCCTCCCCTCTTCCCACGTCAGTAACCATCCTCCCCTCTTCCCACGTCAGTAACCATCCTCCCCTCCTCCCACGTCAGTAACCATCCTCCCCTCTTGCCACGTCAGTAACCATCCTCCCCTCCTCCCAC
This sequence comes from Cherax quadricarinatus, assembly GCF_038502225.1. Taxonomy (NCBI): domain Eukaryota; kingdom Metazoa; phylum Arthropoda; class Malacostraca; order Decapoda; family Parastacidae; genus Cherax; species Cherax quadricarinatus. The sequence continues at coordinate 58,989,544 of NC_091292.1, forward strand.
GTCAGTAACCATCCTCCCCTCTTGCCACGTCAGTAACCATCCTCCCCTCTTGCCACGTCAGTAACCATCCTCCCCTCCTCCCACGTCAGTAACCATCCTCCCCTCTTGCCACGTCAGTAACCATCCTCCCCTCCTCCCACGTCAGTAACCATCCTCCCCTCTTCCCACGTCAGTAACCATCCTCCCCTCTTCCCACGTCAGTAACCATCCTCCCCTCTTCCCACGTCAGTAACCATCCTCCCCTCTTGCCACGTCAGTAACCATCCTCCCCTCTTGCCACGTCAGTAACCATCCTCCCCTCTTCCCACGTCAGTAACCATCCTCCCCTCTTCCCACGTCAGTAACCATCCTCCCCTCCTCCCACGTCAGTAACCATCCTCCCCTCTTGCCACGTCAGTAACCATCCTCCCCTCTTGCCACGTCAGTAACCATCCTCCCCTCTTCCCACGTCAGTAACCATCCTCCCCTCTTCCCACGTCAGTAACCATCCTCCCCTCCTCCCACGTCAGTAACCATCCTCCCCTCTTGCCACGTCAGTAACCATCCTCCCCTCTTGCCACGTCAGTAACCATCCTCCCCTCTTCCCACGTCAGTAACCATCCTCCCCTCCTCCCACGTCAGTAACCATCCTCCCCTCTTCCCACGTCAGTAACCATCCTCCCCTCTTGCCACGTCAGTAACCATCCTCCCCTCCTCCCACGTCAGTAACCATCCTCCCCTCTTCCCACGTCAGTAACCATCCTCCCCTCTTGCCACGTCAGTAACCATCCTCCCCTCCTCCCACGTCAGTAACCATCCTCCCCTCTTGCCACGTCAGTAACCATCCTCCCCTCCTCCCACGTCAGTAACCATCCTCCCCTCTTCCCACGTCAGTAACCATCCTCCCCTCTTGCCACGTCAGTAACCATCCTCCCCTCCTCCCACGTCAGTAACCATCCTCCCCTCTTGCCATGTCAGTAACCATCCTCCCCTCCTCCCACGTCAGTAACCATCCTCCCCTCCTCCCACGTGAGTAACCATCCTCCCCTCCTCCCACGTCAGTAACCATCCTCCCCTCTTGCCACGTCAGTAACCATCCTCCCCTCCTCCCACGTCAGTAACCATCCTCCCCTCCTCCCACGTCAGTAACCATCCTCCCCTCTTGCCACGTCAGTAACCATCCTCCCCTCTTGCCACGTCAGTAACCATCCTCCCCTCCTCCCACGTCAGTAACCATCCTCCCCTCCTCCCACGTCAGTAACCATCCTCCCCTCCTCCCACGTGAGTAACCATCCTCCCCTCCTCCCACGTCAGTAACCATCCTCCCCTCCTCCCACGTCAGTAACCATCCTCCCCTCCTCCCACGTCAGTAACCATCCTCCCCTCTTCCCACGTCAGTAACCATCCTCCCCTCTTGCCACGTCAGTAACCATCCTCCCCTCCTCCCACGTCAGTAACCATCCTCCCCTCCTCCCACGTGAGTAACCATCCTCCCCTCTTCCCACGTCAGTAACCATCCTCCCCTCTTGCCACGTCAGTAACCATCCTCCCCTCCTCCCACGTCAGTAACCATCCTCCCCTCCTCCCACGTCAGTAACCATCCTCCCCTCTTGCCACGTCAGTAACCATCCTCCCCTCCTCCCACGTCAGTAACCATCCTCCCCTCTTCCCACGTCAGTAACCATCCTCCCCTCCTCCCACGTCAGTAACCATCCTCCCCTCTTCCCACGTCAGTAACCATCCTCCCCTCCTCCCACGTCAGTAACCATCCTCCCCTCTTGCCACGTCAGTAACCATCCTCCCCTCTTGCCACGTCAGTAACCATCCTCCCCTCTTCCCACGTGAGTAACCATCCTCCCCTCCTCCCACGTCAGTAACCATCCTCCCCTCTTGCCACGTCAGTAACCATCCTCCCCTCCTCCCACGTCAGTAACCATCCTCCCCTCTTCCCACGTCAGTAACAATCCTCCCCTCCTCCCACGTCAGTAACCATCCTCCCCTCTTGCCACGTCAGTAACCATCCTCCCCTCTTGCCACGTCAGTAACCATCCTCCCCTCTTCCCACGTCAGTAACCATCCTCCCCTCCTCCCACGTCAGTAACCATCCTCCCCTCTTCCCAAGTCAGTAACCATCCTCGCCTCCTCCAACGTCAGTAACGAATCTCCCCTCCTCCCACGTCAGTAACCATCCTCCCCTCCTCCCACGTCAGTAACCATCCTCCCCTCTTCCCACGTCAGTAACCATCCTCCCCTCCTCCCACGTCAGTAACCATCCTCGCCTCCTCCCACGTCAGTAACCATCCTCCCCTCCTCCCACGTCAGTAACCATCCTCCCCTCCTCCCACGTCAGTAACCATCCTCCCCTCCTCCCACGTCAGTAACCATCCTCCCCTCCTCCCACGTCAGTAACCATCCTCCCCTCCTCCCACGTCAGTAACCATCCTCCCCTCCTCCCGTCAGTAACCATCCTCCTTCCAGGAAGTTGTACTCCTAACTCCTCCAGAATTCCCTAGAGGGAGGGGGCGCCTGATGCCTTCTGTTATGGCGTGGCGGGTCAATAATCTTTAAATGTGCTGAGGAACAGCAGCAGCAGCAAGAGCAGGAGAAGGCAGCAGTGGTGGCGGTGGGAGAGAGAGAGAGAGAGAGAGAGAGAGAGAGAGAGAGAGAGAGAGAGAGAGAGAGAGAGAGAACGAGCGAGCTCTACATATAACAGCAACTCTACCCCCTCCCTAGCGTGTTTATCACCACATTCCCAGGGCTGCCTTCACACCTGCCCCACACACTCACTCACATTTCCGCACCTTCTTTCACCGATTTCACGCCCACACTCGCATTCACGTCACGCTCATGTCAACAACCTTGTGTGCATATCCACAACTGTGGACAGTACCACTCGCTCATGTCAACACACCTCGTGTGCATATCCACAACTGTGGACAGTACCACTCGCTCATGACAACACACCTCGTGTGCATATCCACAACCGTCGACAGTACCACTCGCTCATGTCAACACACCTCGTGTGCATATCCACAACTGTGGACAGTACCACTCGCTCATGTCAACACACCTCGTGTGCATATCCACAACTGTGGACAGTACCACTCGCTCATGTCAACACACCTCGTGTGCATATCCACAACTGTGGACAGTACCACTCGCTCATGTCAACACACCTCGTGTGCATATCCACAACTGTGGTCAGTACCACTCGCTCATGTCAACACACCTCGTGTGCATATCGCCAACTGTGGACAGTACCACTCGCTCATGTCAACACACCTCGTGTGCATATCCACAACTGTGGTCAGTACCACTCGCTCATGTCAACACACCTCGTGTGCATATCCACAACTGTGGTCAGTACCACTCGCTCATGATATTCCTAGTGTGTACAATACTCCTATTTCAATGCATCCAATAGCTTGCCCATCCTCGTACGCACGAACACGTGCACATACGCATGCTCACGCACCGCTACTAGCACTAAGAAATTTCAACTATTTGGAGATTTACTGGAAGCATTAACGAAGAATTTTCCGTGTCATTACGTAAAGGAAACGAGAGAAGGATTTCACCCTTAACGAATATGACAGAGAATCAATCATGGCGAACCAGAGTACCAGCGATATATGATGTGACATTCCCCGTTCCTTCCTTCATGTCCTGATTTGTATTATGAATCTGTTCTCCTTGTCACTCACCTGCTGACTAAGATACATTCACATGCTGACACACTGTTATACACTGACTTGCTGACACACTGTGATACATTCACTTGCAGACACACTGTTATACACTGACTTGCTGACACACTGTGATACACTCACCTGCTGACACTTCAGACGTAAACAACGATTCCATTATCTCAATGAATGTCTCGCTAAACAAATTTACACTCTTCATTTCCTCCTTTACATAATATCAGCATCTTGGGCTCTCTCTTCAGAGAACGTCCGCCGCTCTTCCAACACCTCAACTATGCCATTAAATCCCTGGAGAATGATACATTTCTCTCCCTCCCTCAGCATCGTGTTCTCCTTTCCTTTCCTTCACTCGGTGACTGGCTTTCTGTTTCCAGTTTTCCGCAAGCAGAGTGATATATACATTCATTACTCTTTGTATCATGAACAATCATTTAAGAGTCCGTGTTTATGTCACTGTGCATGTCGCCTTTCAGTTCTTTAGGGATCAATCTCTTCTCCTGGCTACCCTCCCAGATTTATATAGTCTACTTTCTCTTGTGCTGAGACTTTCTTCGCCCCTGAATCTACTGCTCTAGTGAAGAGTCCCGTACTTTTCCTAGGGTTGTTCTTCAACTATATATATATATCCTTGATTAGGCCTCATTTAGACTATGCTGCTCAGTTCTGGTCACCGTATTACAGAATGTATATAATTTTTTTTTTTTTTTTTTTTTTTTTATTATCACACCGGCCGATTCCCACCAAGGCAGGGTGGCCCGAAAAAGAAAAACTTTCACCATCATTCACTCCATCACTGTCTTGCCAGAAGGGTGCTTTACACTACAGTTTTTAAACTGCAACATTAACACCCCTCCTTCAGAGTGCAGGCACTGTACTTCCCATCTCCAGGACTCAAGTCCGGCCTGCCGGTTTCCCTGAATCCCTTCATAAATGTTACTTTGCTCACACTCCAACAGCACGTCAAGTATTAAAAACCATTTGTCTCCATTCACTCCTATCAAACACGCTCACGCATGCCTGCTGGAAGTCCAAGCCCCTCGCACACAAAACCTCCTTTACCCCCTCCCTCCAACCCTTCCTAGGCCGACCCCTACCCCGCCTTCCTTCCACTACAGACTGATACACTCTTGAAGTCATTCTGTTTCGCTCCATTCTCTCTACATGTCCGAACCACCTCAACAACCCTTCCTCAGCCCTCTGGACAACAGTTTTGGTAATCCCGCACCTCCTCCTAACTTCCAAACTACGAATTCTCTGCATTATATTCACACCACACATTGCCCTCAGACATGACATCTCCACTGCCTCCAGCCTTCTCCTCGCTGCAACATTCATCACCCACGCTTCACACCCATATAAGAGCGTTGGTAAAACTATACTCTCATACATTCCCCTCTTTGCCTCCAAGGACAAAGTTCTTTGTCTCCACAGACTCCTAAGTGCACCACTCACTCTTTTTCCCTCATCAATTCTATGATTCACCTCATCTTTCATAGACCCATCCGCTGACACGTCCACTCCCAAATATCTGAATACGTTCACCTCCTCCATACTCTCTCCCTCCAATCTGATATTCAATCTTTCATCACCTAATCTTTTTGTTATCCTCATAACCTTACTCTTTCCTGTATTCACCTTTAATTTTCTTCTTTTGCACACCCTACCAAATTCATCCACCAATCTCTGCAACTTCTCTTCAGAATCTCCCAAGAGCACAGTGTCATCCGCAAAGAGCAGCTGTGACAACTCCCACTTTGTGTGTGATTCTTTATCTTTTAACTCCACGCCTCTTGCCAAGACCCTCGCATTTACTTCTCTTACAACCCCATCTATAAATATATTAAACAACCACGGTGACATCACACATCCTTGTCTAAGGCCTACTTTTACTGGGAAAAAATTTCCCTCTTTCCTACATACTCTAACTTGAGCCTCACTATCCTCGTAAAAACTCTTCACTGCTTTCAGTAACCTACCTCCTACACCATACACTTGCAACATCTGCCACATTGCCCCCCTATCCACCCTGTCATACGCCTTTTCCAAATCCATAAATGCCACAAAGACCTCTTTAGCCTTATCTAAATACTGTTCACTTATATGTTTCACTGTAAACACCTGGTCCACACACCCCCTACCTTTCCTAAAGCCTCCTTGTTCATCTGCTATCCTATTCTCCGTCTTACTCTTAATTCTTTCAATTATAACTCTACCATACACTTTACCAGGTACACTCAACAGACTTATCCCCCTATAATTTTTGCACTCTCTTTTATCCCCTTTGCCTTTATACAAAGGAACTATGCATGCTCTCTGCCAATCCCTAGGTACCTTACCCTCTTCCATACATTTATTAAATAATTGCACCAACCACTCCAAAACTATATCCCCACCTGCTTTTAACATTTCTATCTTTATCCCATCAATCCCGGCTGCCTTACCCCCTTTCATTTTACCTACTGCCTCACGAACTTCCCCCACACTCACAACTGGCTCTTCCTCACTCCTACAAGATGTTATTCCTCCTTGCCCTATACACGAAATCACAGCTTCCCTATCTTCATCAACATTTAACAATTCCTCAAAAAATTCCTTCCATCTTCCCAATACCTCTAACTCTCCATTTAATAACTCTCCTCTCCTATTTTTAACTGACAAATCCATTTGTTCTGTAGGCTTTCTTAACTTGTTAATCTCACTCCAAAACTTTTTCTTATTTTCAACAAAATTTGTTGATAACATCTCACCCACTCTCTCATTTGCTCTCTTTTTACATTGCTTCACCACTCTCTTAACTTCTCTCTTTTTCTCCATATACTCTTCCCTCCTTGCATCACTTCTACTTTGTAAAAACTTCTCATATGCTAACTTTTTCTCCCTTACTACTCTCTTTACATCATCATTCCACCAATCGCTCCTCTTCCCTCCTGCACCCACTTTCCTGTAACCACAAACTTCTGCTGAACACTCTAACACTACATTTTTAAACCTACCCCATACCTCTTCGACCCCATTGCCTATGCTCTCATTAGCCCATCTATCCTCCAATAGCTGTTTATATCTTACCCTAACTGCCTCCTCTTTTAGTTTATAAACCTTCACCTCTCTCTTCCCTGATGCTTCTATTCTCCTTGTATCCCATCTACCTTTTACTCTCAGTGTAGCTACAACTAGAAAGTGATCTGATATATCTGTGGCCCCTCTATAAACATGTACATCCTGAAGTCTACTCAACAGTCTTTTATCTACCAATACATAATCCAACAAACTACTGTCATTTCGCCCTACATCATATCGTGTATACTTATTTATCCTCTTTTTCTTAAAATATGTATTACCTATAACTAAACCCCTTTCTATACAAAGTTCAATCAAAGGGCTCCCATTATCATTTACACCTGGCACCCCAAACTTACCTACCACACCCTCTCTAAAAGTTTCTCCTACTTTAGCATTCAAGTCCCCTACCACAATTACTCTCTCACAATGTATATAAATGCTCTGGAAAACGTACAAAGGAGGATGACAAAGATGATCCCATGTATCAGAAATCTTCCCTATGAGGATAGACTGAGGGCCCTGAATCTGCACTCTCTCGAAAGGCGTAGAATTTGGGGGGATATGATCGAGGTGTATAAATGGAAAACAGGAATAAATAAAGGGGATGTAAATAGCGTGCTGAAAATTTCCAGCCAAGACAGGACTCGCAGCAATGGTTTCAAGTTGGAAAAATTCAGATTCAGAAAGGATATAGGAAAGCACTGGTTTGGTAATAGAGTTGTGGATGAGTGGAACAAACTCCCGAGTACAGTTATTCAGGCTAAAACGTTGTGTAGTTTTAAAAATAGGTTAGATAAATACATGAGTGGGTGTGGGTGGGTGTGAGTTGGACTTGACTAGCTTGTGCTGCTGGGTCTGGTGCAGTGCTCCATCCTTGAGTGGAGATGACCAGGCTGGGAGGGTCATTGGGCTAATCCGGGGGAGTCATTGGTCTAATCCGGGGGGGAACATGGACCTGCTCCGCATGGGTCAGTAGGCCTGTTGCAGTGTTCCTTCTTTCTTATGCTCTTATGTTCTATATTTCCAAAGTTACAGAATCTTAACAAAATCCTTTGCCCCTCGCATATTCAACTACTGTCTAGTCAATCTAATGAACTTCGAAGCATCAATATTTCATGATCTTCCTGCCAGATATATTTCAGGTGTGTATGTCCTGCTCCTACTGCCTTCTCTACTACAGTGGTAAAACTGCTTCATGTTCGAAAGAAACAAAGAAGTGATTCTTAACAATAAATTTAAAGACCATAACCGGGTCATAAACTGGTCTTTTGAAATTACCGATTCCTCTTCGCTTCTTCAAAGATGATGTCTCATTAGTAGTATACAGTATCACAAAGATGATTAATAAGACATGTGTAACACCTGGGTATCTTTATTTTGAAAGACGTTTCGCCAACCAACGGCCTTTTCAATCCAAGACAGATACACTGAATATAGTGGAAGCAAAGAGATAATTTTGAGGCGTTCAGAGTCTCAGTCTTGGCGGGTGAGGAGTATGTCACACACCCATATAGGCACGTCCTCTCGACCAGTGAACTAGATGCTAAGAGTATAATAAGTGGAGGCTCCCTTGTTATGCTAGCACCTTGGTTCAACCAGTCACAAGGAAGCCCGCCAAGTTGTGAAGCGATGTGGGACACCAGTGAATCAACTTCGGCAGACTTACCTCCGAGTCTGGTCGAAGGAGTTTCTCACCGTGTCTCTTGCTTGCAAATTGTCTTTCTGTAAATATCCTCTGTAAATATTGTACATATACTTGGATGCTGCTGTGAAGAAAACATAAGAATTCATACACTGCTGGTCAAGGACTGGACCGCGGGGGCGTTGACCTACGGAACTCTCTCCAGGTACACTTGGTGGGTGTCCTGTCCCTCAGTCTTGGTGGGTGTCCTGTCCCTCAGTCTTGGTGGGTGTCCTGTCCCTCGGTCTTGGTGGGTGTCCTGCCCCTCAGTCTTGGTGGGTGTCCTGTCCCTCAGTCTTGGTGGGTGTCCTGCCCCTCAGTCTTGGTGGGTGTCCTGCCCCTCAGTCTTGGTGGGTGTCCTGCCCCTCAGTCTTGGTGGGTGTCCTGCCCCTCAATCTTGGTGGGTGCCCCGTCCCCCAGTCTTGGTGGGTGTCCAGGCCCTCAGTCTTGGTGGGTGTCCAGGCCCTCAGTCTTGGTGGGTGTCCAGGCCCTCAGTCTTGGTGGGTGTCCAGGCCCTCAGTCTTGGTGGGTGTCCAGGCCCTCAGTCTTGGTGGGTGTCCAGGCCCTCAGTCTTGGTGGGTGTCCAGGCCCTCAGTCTTGGTGGGTGTCCAGGCCCTCAGTCTTGGTGGGTGTCCAGGCTCTCAGTCTTGGTGGGTGTCCAGGCTCTCAGTCTTGGTGGGTGTCCAGGCTCTCAGTCTTGGTGGGTGTCCAGGCTCTCAGTCTTGGTGGGTGTCCAGGCTCTCAGTCTTGGTGGGTGTCCAGGCTCTCAGTCTTGGTGGGTGTCCAGGCTCTCAGTCTTGGTGGGTGTCCAGGCCCTCAGTCTTGGTGGGTGTCCAGGCCCTCAGTCTTGGTGGGTGTCCAGGCCCTCAGTCTTGGTGGGTGTCCAGGCCCTCAGTCTTGGTGGGTGTCCAGGCCCTCAGTCTTGGTGGGTGTCCAGGCCCTCAGTCTTGGTGGGTGTCCAGGCCCTCAGTCTTGGTGGGTGTCCAGGCCCTCAGTCTTGGTGGGTGTCCAGGCTCTCAGTCTTGGTGGGTGTCCAGGCTCTCAGTCTTGGTGGGTGTCCAGGCTCTCAGTCTTGGTGGGTGTCCAGGCTCTCAGTCTTGGTGGGTGTCCAGGCTCTCAGTCTTGGTGGGTGTCCAGGCTCTCAGTCTTGGTGGGTGTCCAGGCTCTCAGTCTTGGTGGGTGTCCAGGCTCTCAGTCTTGGTGGGTGTCCAGGCCCTCAGTCTTGGTGGGTGTCCAGGCCCTCAGTCTTGGTGGGTGTCCAGGCCCTCAGTCTTGGTGGGTGTCCAGGCCCTCAGTCTTGGTGGGTGTCCAGGCCCTCAGTCTTGGTGGGTGTCCAGGCTCTCAGTCTTGGTGGGTGTCCAGGCTCTCAGTCTTGGTGGGTGTCCAGGCTCTCAGTCTTGGTGGGTGTCCAGGCTCTCAGTCTTGGTGGGTGTCCAGGCTCTCAGTCTTGGTGGGTGTCCAGGCTCTCAGTCTTGGTGGGTGTCCAGGCCCTCAGTCTTGGTGGGTGTCCAGGCTCTCAGTCTTGGTGGGTGTCCAGGCTCTCAGTCTTGGTGGGTGTCCAGGCTCTCAGTCTTGGTGGGTGTCCAGGCTCTCAGTCTTGGTGGGTGTCCAGGCTCTCAGTCTTGGTGGGTGTCCAGGCTCTCAGTCTTGGTGGGTGTCCAGGCTCTCAGTCTTGGTGGGTGTCCAGGCTCTCAGTCTTGGTGGGTGTCCAGGCTCTCAGTCTTGGTGGGTGTCCAGGCTCTCAGTCTTGGTGGGTGTCCAGGCTCTCAGTCTTGGTGGGTGTCCAGGCTCTCAGTCTTGGTGGGTGTCCAGGCTCTCAGTCTTGGTGGGTGTCCAGGCTCTCAGTCTTGGTGGGTGTCCAGGCTCTCAGTCTTGGTGGGTGTCCAGGCTCTCAGTCTTGGTGGGTGTCCAGGCTCTCAGTCTTGGTGGGTGTCCAGGCTCTCAGTCTTGGTGGGTGTCCAGGCTCTCAGTCTTGGTGGGTGTCCAGGCTCTCAGTCTTGGTGGGTGTCCAGGCTCTCAGTCTTGGTGGGTGTCCAGGCTCTCAGTCTTGGTGGGTGTCCAGGCTCTCAGTCTTGGTGGGTGTCCAGGCTCTCAGTCTTGGTGGGTGTCCAGGCTCTCAGTCTTGGTGGGTGTCCAGGCTCTCAGTCTTGGTGGGTGTCCAGGCTCTCAGTCTTGGTGGGTGTCCAGGCCCTCAGTCTTGGTGGGTGTCCAGGCCCTCAGTCTTGGTGGGTGTCCAGGCCCTCAGTCTTGGTGGGTGTCCAGGCCCTCAGTCTTGGTGGGTGTCCAGGCTCTCAGTCTTGGTGGGTGTCCAGGTTATTATCTTTGATAATACTAGATCGGATACACGAGCATAAAGACCTAAAGACTGAGGTCAAAGGAGGTACAACAACTAGCCTCACTTGCTGTACCTTCCTCTGCAACCAGAGTTGTTTCCTACGATACATGCGATCCATGCTGATTTTCAGTTTTGATCTGTTTTTTTTTCCCTTCCCTTCCGGAAGCACCTTTTTTTTTTTTTAGCAAACCACTTGGGTTTTCTGTAGCTTTTCACATTCCTGATCAGGTGTGGGCTCCGCGCTGGTGCTGCATACTAACTAAGTTGCTTGACATGAGTAGTGTTCGTGGTCCTGTAAGAGACTGTTGATCTTTTCCTGAAAAGGAATTCCTTTATCTGTTAAGTCTTACATACGCTGCTGATGTTTGTAGCTTCCGTCCTAACAAAAGTTAATCTCTGCTCTCTCTACCGTTTCTAACTACATTTGTTGGGATTGCTTTCCACAAGCCATTTACTGAACCTTTCTTACAACAGGTTAAAGTTTATATAAAACCTTTCCGTCACCGAGTGTATTCTTCCCTAAGCTTATGCCGTCTGTAAACACAGACGACTGGCCTGTATCATCTTCAGTAGCTTTTATTCTTCATGTATTACAAACAGTATGAATCCTGATGCTGATCCTTGAAGAATCAAAAGGCACAATACCGTGATTGGAATAATGCACAATTACCCGTACATACGAGAATGAAACTTAAGAAGACGTTACGGTCCAGGTCTGACAGAAACGTTATTTATGTGGTGATCCTTAAGTGATCTAACCTGGCATTCTCGCCCAGTTTTATACTTCCTTCTTCATCAATGTATTACGTATTCTTGGACACAACAGCGTGGTGGAGAGCCTACTGTAACACCTCATGTGATCTATTGTTCTTTACAAGAAGAAAGTCAGCAAAATCCTCGCTCAAACGACCAAAGGCTCCAAGCCAGTCATCACATTACAAATACTCTCTTCGGGAAATTTTTCGTAACACTCCTTGAAAAAGAGCTAATACCATCCCCGCCATTATAGTCTTGGCTTATATTGCGCAGATGTTGACAGAGTGGATAAACTCCTTCGTTCTAACAATGTGTTACGACTTAATCTTCACCGTAACAAGAGGAGCATAATTAACTCTCCAGTTTGTAAGTTAATTTTATTTATTACCAATCATTTAGTTATATTGGTAACTGGTTAGTGAATTAAAATAACCATTTACAATTATAAATGAAATAATGCTATACAACCAGGAACCTAATCTTACGTTCAAATTCTTATTAACAGAGTATGATACAATAATTTCCATGCGTAGTTAAAGTAGGAATTGATAATCCGCTAATCCCACCATTCATCGCTTTTAGAAAGGTCTGGGGTGACGAAATAATTATCTTTCATAAGTGAGATGAATTACCAGACTTAGGAAACTAATGACAAAGGCAAGACCAGTGACTTTGTGCAAGATTGAGCTAAGAGCTCTGGGATGAGGACCCATACCGAAGCAGAGCAAGGAGCTGACTGACTTGCTCAACTACTCCATAGTCCGACTTCAGCTGGGTCAGAAGGCGACGCCTGGCGTCAATTCTGGAACCACCATTCGGTCCCTACAGTAGTGGTTACACATTTGTAATACCTAACCTATTATAATACAATAATAATACCTAACGAATGACATCTTATTGAGTACAACCTTGCTTGAGAGTACCTTTGATGATTTATACCGTACCCGATAATAATATATAGTCGAACCTGCTTTATCTAGCTAGTAATAAAGTGGTTCGCGATATATTACAGAACTTATTTTAACCAGGCCTTTTATTTTTGTATAGTATGGAGCGTGAAGGAGGGGCGCGTAACAGTCTGTAACGACCAGACGAATCTCCTAGAGAGCGAAACGTTGCTACAATAAAAATGTCTCATTAGTTGCACCTATGTTCTTTTCACCTAATGTAAATATAGCTGAAGCAGTGATAGTCTCGCCCGCTCTTGGACCATAATCATACCTATTCTTAAAACTGCGTAACAAGGTTGCGCCACAACTTTTTCCTCTGGATCATTCCACTCCCTCATTACCATCTCTGGGTTAAATATTTACAGAGTCTTTGAGGAGCAATAAAATACGTTTCTTCCAATTTTTTTTTTTTTTTTTTTTTTTTTTACACAGGGTATGACAAGGTTAAGGATCCCTAACTTTATTGACAAGCTATTTACAGGTTAAGGATTCCTAACTTTATTGGCAAGCTAAGAGCTGTTACCTACATCAGCTCATTTGAAAGCATTTTTATTGTTATGAGACATACAAGTAGGGAACAGGATGAAGTTGGAGCCATCTGTGGGCCAGCATTTTCATTTGATCAACTGACTTTATCTCGTTGACATCATTATGCTGTACAAATGTGTTCCATACTCGAGTCATCCTGGGTATGTATGATCTCAGATGGAGTGATGTTCTGGAGAAGGGTACAGCCAGAGTGAAGTTGCTGCTTTCTGCCCGTCTTGTGGCATAAAAGCTTGTTTCACGCTGTCCTCGAAGTGCATCCAAGTGTGGTATTTTGACAATATTGGCCTTGTACATAACAGTAAGGCCACCCACATCCCTCCTATGTTGAAGGCTCTGCTGAAATGACAGCTCTATCCAGGATGGGTCCAGGCGAGAGATGAGACGTCTTGCTCTGTTCTCTACTCTGTCAAGCAGTCGCAGATGAGAGGGGGGGGGGCAGGCAAACCAAAAAAGTGGAGCATACTCAAGGTGTGAGCGTACTTGTGCCTCGTACAGGATCTTGCAACCCCTACTGTCAAGCAGATGCGAGATACGGCGAAGTGCTGTAAGCTTCCTGGCTGCCTTGTTTGCAAGATTTACAACATGGTTCTTCATGGTTAGTTTGGAGTCAAATTTCACCCCAAGGATATCAACTTCTTCTCCAGGTGCCAACACCCTCCCATTCATCCTTACTACTGCCCCAGCATTACCATCATGGTGCCTAGAGACGATCATCATTTGCGTTTTCTCAGGTGCAAATGTTACTTGCCATCTATTTCCCCAAGCTGATACAGCTCTCAGCTGGTGATTGATGTAGCTTAGAGCAGCTGGCATTTCTTCTCTTGGATAAGTGAATGTCAGTGTACAGTCGTCTGCATATGCATGTGATTCTGGGATGAGATGAAGAAGGTCGTTGAAGTAGACATTCCATAACAATGGACCCAGCACGCTTCCTTGTGGAACACTTGCCCCAATAGAATGTCTTGCTGATTCCGTTCCATTGAGAACTACACTTAGAGATCTACCATGAAGGTAATCACTGAGGAGACATAGCGTAGAGCCTGCAATTCCCAGTGCTTGAAGTTTTGCTAAGAGGCCCTGGTGCCACACCCGGTCGAAAGCGCCAGCAATGTCCAGTGCTACCACACAGCTGACTTTGGATTCATCCAGTGACTGGTGCCACTTAGTGGAGAGGTTTAACAACAGATCAGCAGCAGAGTAACCTTTCCTGAAGCCATATTGACGATCACCAACTAGTGAGTGGTAGTCAAAAAACTCTGTCATTTGTCTTGAGATTATTGTCTCAAGGATCTTACCAGTGATTGACAAGAGTGACACTGGTCTGTAGTTGCTGATTTCTGCTCTGCTCTTCTTTTTGTGAACAGGGACTACATTTGCCTCTTTCCATAGAGAGGGCCATTTACACTGTACTAGGCAGTGCTGAAAGATGCGAGTTAGAGGTGCTGCTAGCTGGTCTGCACATCTTCTCAACAATCTTGGGCTCAACTTGTCTGGGCCCACAGCCTTTTCTTGGTCCAGCGATTTAAGAAGGAAATGCACCTCCTCCTGCCTTATTGTCTCCACTGACAGTTTTGACACAGTTCTTGCAGCTAGCCAAGGAGGGACCCTTGCTGGATCAGGAACTTGCATTTTGGTAGCAAAGTGTTCAGCAAAGAGGTCCGCCTTCTCTTGACTAGTAGAGGTGGTCCCATCCTGTCGATTTAGAGGTGGAATAAGTTCATCAGGCAGATAACCTTGTCTGTCCTTGACCAGGGACCACCAGGTTTTGGAGCCTACCCTACCTGATGCAAGCTTTCTTTTAGTGTCCACCTCCCATTTAGCAATGGCCCAATTTTGAACATCACCCATATGCCTACAGGCTTGCCTGTGCAAGTTCCTGTTATAGGTGGTAGGATGTCTCTTATACCTTCGCCATGCTTTGTACTTAGCAGTAGCAGCCTCTCTACAACGAAAGCCAAACCAAGGCTGATCTGTAGGCTTCGTCACATATTGCCGGTGAGGAATGTGTTCTTGTTGTAGATTAAGGATGTGTCCAGTGAAGGCTTTCACTTGGTTGTCAACATCCCCTTGGAGAAGAGCATTCCAATCGGTGGTGGCGAGCTCAGAGCAAAGGGCTGGCCAATTACCTCTTTCCCATAGCCAGGTTGTGCGTGTGGACTCCTCACCTCGTTCTGTTGGGATCTTAAGTGTCGTAAAAACAGCCTTGTGGTCAGACGATCCAACGTAGCCGAGGGGTTGACAAGTGACTATGCCTTCTGCCAGATCACTCACTACTGGGTCAAGGGAGGAGCCAGAGATATGAGTAGGGAAATCAACAAAGTTTCTCATGTCAAACACTGCAAGAAGGTCATCAAAGTCCCTCTGTATAAGGTGCTGGTTGAGGTCACCAACAATTATAATATGTTGACAGTTGTGTTGTAGCAGAAGGGAGTCAATATTTTCCATTAGGAAGTTGATGGGGTCTGCATGTTGCCACTGAGGTCTGTACATTGCACATGCTAGTACAGAGGTACTAGTGTTTATACAGAGCTTGAAGAACATCATTTCAAGATGTGTAGGGGTGGCAACATCAATGTGCTGGGCATGAACACTTTTAGAGAAGCACACAGCAACACCTCCTTGCCCTTGTCTGTCTCTTCTCATCCACGACTTTCAAATATTCCTTGTTCCTTCTCGAATTCTCTCCCTTACCCTCTTTTTCTTTCTCCTTCTTTATTTCCCCAAACTCTCCCTTCCTTCCTCCCTCCACCTCCAGTATTTTATGTTCTTCAGTTCGCCAGTAAATGACAGTAATTACATAATTACCTTGCTATCACTGTCAGTTATTGTTACGTCTCCCTCGCACCTTCCTTGTGCCCTGAGGGACGAGCACCACTTGAAGAACGAGCAACGCCACGTGAAGGACGGGAAGCAATAACAAAGACTTACAGACCGATTGCTTTAACGTCCCACGTCATAAAAATCTTGGAAAAGTTTCTGAGAAGCATGGTCGCTAACCAATTTGATTTCCAACAACTGCACAACCCAGGGCAGCATGGGTTTAGAGCAGGTCGCTCCTGCCTCTCACAACTACTGCCCCACTATAACAAGGTCTTGGATGCACTGGGGGACAGAGAATACAATGTAGAATACAAAGACTTCTCAAAAGCCTTCAACAATTGTGATCATGGTGTAATAGCACACAAAATGCGTGACAAAAGAATAACGGAAAAAGTGGGTAGACGGATCTTTAACTTTCTAACAAATAGAACACGAAGAGTAACAGTAAACAGAGTTAAGTCAGAGGCTGCCTCACTTAAAATCTCTGTTCCACAAGGTACAGTACTCGCCCCAAGTCTTTCAGTGAGCCACAAAACACAATATTTAGTTCAATGAGCACAAATTTCAGTTATTCCGCTACGGTAAAACTTGAGAAAATTCAAATATAAAACAAATTCTAACCACACAATAGAGCGGAAAATTATTTTGAAAGACTTAAGAGTGATAATGTCAGAGGCTCTCACTTTCAAAAATCAAAACTATGTCATCATCATACCTGCTAGGAAAATGACAGGATGGATAATGAGAATCTTCAAAATAAGGGATGTCAAACTACTGATGATTCTCTTTAAGTCACTTGTTCTCTCTAAGCTGGAATACTGATGTATACTAACTGCCCCGTTCAAGGCAGGTGTGAGAGACACACACACACCTGCCTTATCAGGAGGAAGGTGTGGGAAAGACACACCTGCCTTATCAGGAGGCAGGCGTGGGACAAATAAACCTCTCTTATCAGAAGGCAGGTGTGGGAAAAACACACCTCTCTTATCAGGAGGCAGGTGTGAGAAAGACACACCTCTCTTATCAGGAGGCAGGTGTGGGACACACACCTCTCTTATCAGGAGGCAGGTGTGGGACACACACCTCTCTTATCAGCAGGCAGGTGTGGGACACACACACCTCTCTTATCAGCAGGCAGGTGTGGGACACACACCTCTCTTTTCAGGAGGCAGGTGTGGGACACACACCTCTCTTATCAGGAGGCAGGTGGGGGATAAAACACCTCTCTTATATCAGGAGGCAGGTGTGGGATACACACCTCTCTTATCAGCAGGCAGGTGTGGGACACACACCTCTCTTATCAGCAGGCAGGTGTGGGACACACACCTCTCTTATCAGGAGGCAGGTGTGGGACACACACCTCTCTTATCAGGAGGCAGGTGTGGGACACACACCTCTCTTATCAGGAGGCAGGTGTGGGACACACACCTCTCTTATCAGGAGGCAGGTGGGGGATAAAACACCTCTCTTATATCAGGAGGCAGGTGTGGGATACACACCTCTCTTATCAGCAGGCAGGTGTGGGATACACACCTCTCTTATCAGGAGGCAGGTGTGGGAAAGACACACCTCTCATCAGGAGGCAGGTGTGGGACACACACCTCTCTTATCAGGATGCAGGTGTGGGAAAGACACCTCTCATCAGGAGGCAGGTGTGGGAGACACACACCTGCTCAATCAGATTCATTTAATAAAACTGTCAAGTTGAAATTTACGCAGTTCAAAGTGAACGCCAAACTTCCTTTTAATAAAGCCTACCAACTATGTAAGTTTGAAGCCGATCAGAAAAGCCATTCTCCAATAACTGATCTGATTCCAATGACTCCTAGTTTAAGCATTTTCGTAAAATTCCAAATCCGAACAAACTCTCACTAAACTCACTGGATTTTATCCTTCTAACAGAATACATCAGTTAAATTTTTAAAACAATAATCAGTAGCGTTCTTGTTACTGAATATATTGTACGTGAATCGTATACAATACCAACTCCAATACTGAGGGACTGAATACTGAGGGACTGAATACTGAGGGACTGAATACTGAGGGACTGAATACATCGTCTTTTGTTTGTCGTTCTAGAGTCTTCACATTACGTCCTTGAATTTGTACTGATAAAGCCACTGGATGGTGAAACATCTACAAATAAGGATACCCAGATATTGTACGTGTGTCTAATTCTTCAGTTACTGAATATAAATTTCACTATTCAATATTATTACAATAATAACTAAGCCTTAAACCCACTAGGGTCATACAACTAGTCATTCAATAAAACTGGCAAATCGGGACGTATGACACATAATAACAGCTTCAACCTTGCGTTGAGGAAGCCACATCAGTGGTGAAAATTTCAAGCCAATCAGACGAGTCATTCTCCAGTTAAGGGCCGGATTCCAACGATTCAGTTATTTTACATTAACAAATTCGGCTGCAACAAACAAAACTTAACGGGTATTACCTGCCAGTAACACATCAGCTGTTAAACATTGAACACATTCAGAAGAGAGCAAAGTAAAGTTTGTCTGGCGTGATTTAACGCAAATAAAAAGTACACACAGTTTTACATATAAAATGGTCAAATCTAAATTTTACTCCCATGCTAAGTTTCAGGCCGCTTTTCTGAACGTTGATGCTCCGGCACTGAGGGTTCTGGACGCTAACAGAATCATTCCAGGATGCTGGGAAGGTGTTCCACAACTTTGATCACAGGTCACGTGAACATACCAACTCTTACATGAATTTGGTCCTCGTCATCAAGTGTTAAAAATTTGAAACCGAAAAGATGACGCGTTTTCGAGTTATGAGCGAAATAAAATTGCGAAGTTGAAGGAAGAAAGACAACGAGTGAAGATCCTAACAGCAAGTACTGTACTGAGGCGTCTGCCATCCAGTGATCACTGTACTTCCTCGTAATGTCCTCGTCACCGCTCTGTGATAGAGGTCACCTTAGGTTATCGTTAATATTTTATTCATTAAAAATCACTACAGCTGTGAGGGTCATTCACCACGTATTTTACTGAGGGGACAAGAACATAAGAACATAAGAACGAAGGAACACTGCAGAAGGCCTACTGGCCCATGCGAGGCAGGTCCAAGTCCCTACCGGCTTAAGCCAATGCACCCAACCTAGTCAGGTCAGGTCACATTGACTCAAGGGAGGAACACGGCAACCGACCCGTTAGCACAAGCTATCAGGTCTAACTCACACCCACCCACATCTACTCATGTATTTATCCAACCTATTTTTAAAGCTACACAACGTTCTGGCCTCTATAACGGTACTTGGGAGTTTGTTCCACTCATCCACAACTCTATTACCAAACCAGTACTTTCCTATATCCCTCCTGAATCTGAATTTTTCCAACTTAAAACCATTGCTGCGAGTCCTGTCTAGGCTAGATATTATCAGCACACTATTTACATCCCCTTTATTTATTCCTGTCTTCCACTTATAAACCTCAATCATATCCCCCCTAATTCTACGTCTTTCTAGAGAGTGCAGTTTCAGGGCCCTTAGTCTATCCTCATAGGGAAGGTTTCTGATACATGGGATCATCTTTGTCATCCTCCTTTGTACATTTTCCAGAGAATTTATATCCATTCTGTAATACGGTGACCAAAACTGTGCAGCATAATCTAAATGAGGCCTAACCAAGGATGTATAGAGTTGAAGAACAACCTGAGGACTCCTATTATTTATGCTTCTTGATATGAAGCCAAGGATTCTATTAGATTTATTGCGAACACTTATGCACTGTTGTCTTGGTTTCAGATTACTGCTAACCAGAACTCCTAAATCTTTTTCGCAATCCGTAATATTAAGATCTACATTATTTAGTTTATATGTGGCATGGTTATTGTCCTGTCCAACATTTAGAACTTTGCATTTGTCTATATTAAACTGCATCTGCCACTTCTCCGACCACTGCATCAGTCTATTCAAATCTTCCTGGAGTGCTCGAATGTCCTCGTCAGAATGAATTCGACGGCCTATTTTGGTGTCATCGGCAAACTTGCCGATGTCGCTCTTTATGCCCTCATCTATGTCGTTTATGTAGATTGTGAACAGCAGGGGGCCCAACACTGACCCCATTTAATGTCAACTGGTCCTTATAGCAGTGTAATAAACATTCTTTGTGCTCCTTCGATATACAGTTTTCAGGTTTGAGCAGAGTATCTAAGATGGCAATAGATAAGAGGAAAATATACTCCTCGTAAAGCCCATCGTCAGGAGTGTTTACTAGTCTAGGTCAGGGTGCAGTACAGTGCTGATCGACTATAAGTCGCTTCAGGACAAAGGATACTGACGGTCACATTATAATCGAATAACGCAAACCCAGTGACCCATGCTTAAATAAATGTTATCGTATATAAATCTCCCACACGAGGCTCATATTAATGCATATACACGGTCAGTCTGTGTCTAGCAGTCTGCTCTCTCTCCCTTCCACCTTGTAAATTCATCTATATCCAGAGGCGCGTAGCCATATGCAGCCTCAGCCATAATGTTCACTCTGTTATGGCTTAAGAGATCTTGATAAAGGATCACAGGAGAAGAGTGGCTCTTAGAGCTTTTGTACTTGTCTCGTCTTATCTGGTACAAGATAGGCCGGGTCTGATACCTTAATGGGCCGTTTCTTTCCCCAAATAACAGATGCTTGAGGTCACTGCTTTATTTGAAGGCTTCCTAAGAGGCACCTACTACCTGCTTCTGGTAGAGAGATCAGAGCATCTCTTATTATGGCTGCATTCTAGGCACTTATAAACCCAGATGTACTATGCCCTAAGGTGTACTTAGTTAAGCCTAGTTCCTAGGCCGGTTGTGTATACATACGCTCTTGTGCTACCGTCCACATGATGTATATGTGACGCACAATAATCTAGTCGCTTTATTGGTCAAATCTAAATATCTCTTCTTACACAGTGTTAAAACACAGTTGAGTTTATGAGGTTTGAGAGAAAATCTCTTAGCTAAAATTGTGGTTGCTTAGTCTTACCCTCGATGCTGATGATAGGTCAACTTCAGATTACTAGGAATCAGGGGATGCTGGAGCCATAACACAGCCTTGTGTCGACACTTTGTCGACTAAATAGACCTGTTATGTCATTAGTGTTGTTGTTCAAGGGAATCTTTTAAAATAATGAAAGCCATTGTTCTGCAGATGGTCTGCGGTCAGCGAGTGACGTGTGGAAAGTGCTCAGTAATGAATATTAATGCAGAGGCCAGCCCACCAAGACACAAATAATGGCACACACTGCTGGAAAACCCTCAAATATATTACTCCAGTTATTGTGCTTAAAAAATAAACGTATATTCTTTATAAGTAGTTGATAACATCAGAGGCAACATTAATGACGTCGGTGACGTCAGAGGCGACAGTAGTGACGTAGATGACAACGTCAGTGGCAGAAGAGAGGCGTAATGTGAGAGAGGTAATGTGAGAGAGGTAATGTGAGAGAGGTAATGTGAGAGAGGTAATATCCCGATATATTCCAAGTTACAGGAAAGAATGACGTCAATAGTTACAGTGTTTATTGAGCTCTCTCACTCTGCACTCTGGTATTGACCTTTTTTAAACGATACTAACAAGCTAGTTTAAAAAAGAGCATGTGAATACTATATTAACCTTTTTTTTTTAGAGGGGTGGATGGTTAAGCCAGCGGAAGGCCTCGGTCAGATGACCGAAAGTTCCTGTAGTGGGTCATCATATGACTAAACAATCGCGTTAGGAAACACTTGTCCTGTTTCCTGACGAGTCTTACCTAAGACACGTCACCAAACACTAGGACATTTTTATTACAAAATGTTAAAAGTGCTCAAGGACCGAAACGTTTTCTAATCTGTCAGTGAATACCCACGTGTTTTTATTTTTTAACCAGCTTTCACACCTCCAACAATTGCTGATGCAAGGGCCAGAAAGATTGACGTGAATTGTTGCAATTACTGCATTTATTGTTTTCCAGGTTTATATTCCCGTATCTCTCTTTCTCTCTCTGTTTCTCTCTCTCTCTCTCTCTCTCTTTCTCTTTTTTTTTACACAGGGTTTGACAAGGTTAAGGATCCCTAGCTTTATTGACAAGCTATTTACAGGTTAAGGATTCCTAATTTTGTTGGCAAGCTAAGAGCTGTTACCTACATCAGCTCATTTGAAAGCATTTTTATTGTTTTGAGACATACAAGTAGGGAACAGGACGAAGTTGGAGCCATCTGTGGGCCAGCATTTTCATTTGATCAACTATCTCGTTGACATCATAATGCTGTACGAATGTGTTCCATACTCGAGTCATCCTGGGTATATATGATCTCAGATGGAGTGATGTTCTGGAGAAGGTTACAGCCAGAGTGAAGTTGCTGGTTTCTGCCCGTCTTGTGGCATAAAAGCTTGTTTCACGCTGTCCTCGAAGTGGATCCAAGTGTGGTACTTTGACAATATTGGCCTTGTACATAACAGTAAGGCCACCCACATCCCTCCTATGTTGAAGGCTCTGCTGAAATGACAGATCTATCCAGGATTGGTCCAGGTGAGAGACGAGACGTCTTGCTCTCTTCTCTACTCTGTCAAGCAGTCGCAGATGAGAGGGGGGCAGGCAAACCAAGAAAGTGGAGCATACTCAAGGTGTGAGCGTACTTGTGCCTCGTACAGAATCTTGCAATCCCTACTGTCAAACAGATGCGAGATACGGCGAAGTGCTGTAAGTTTCCTGGCGGCCTTGTTTGCAAGATTTACAACCTGGTTTTTCATGTCAGTTTGGAGTCAAATTTCACCCCAAGGATATCAACTTCTTCTCCAGGTGCCAACACCCTCCCATTCATCCTTACTACTGCACAAGCATTACCATCATGGTGCCTAGAGACCATCATCATTTGCATTTTCTCAGGTGCAAATGTTACTTGCCATCTATTTTCCCAAGCTGATATAGCTCTTAGCTGGTGACTGATGTAGCTTAGTGCAGCTGGCATTTCTTCTCTTGGATAAGTGAATGTCAGTGTACAGTCGTCTGCATATGCATGGGATTCTGGGATGAGATGAAGAAGGTCATTGAAGTAGACATTCCATAACAATGGTCCCAGCACGTTTCCTTGTGGAACACTTGCTCCAATAGGATGTCTTGCTGATTCCGTTCCATTGAGAACTACCCTTAGAGATCTACCATGAAGGTAATCACTGAGGAGACATAGCGTAGAGCCTGCAATTCCCAATGCTTGCAGTTTTGCTAAGAGGCTCTCTGGCACAAACAACCTGGTTGATCAGGCCAGTAACCAGCAGGCCTGGTCTGGGGCCTGGCTGTGTCCCCCCGAAACAGACTTGAAGCAGATTCCAGACAGTAAATTCTCCAGGTACCGCAACTTTCGAAGCTTAGAATGGGTCTGGTAGCTGACAGCAAGAGCAGCGCACTAGAGAGTACAAGGCGTCATCCAAGACGTGCCATCTCCTAGATGACGCGACGTACGTCGAAACAAACACAAGTTGCTCTTCAAACTTTTAAGTAAGACTTTTTACCAACTTATCTTTTAGTTGCTTTTTGAAGTCTCTTTGTTATGAAGGTTCTTGTCTTGTATTGCTGGCTCCTCGTCACGCCTCCCCACCTCACAATTTCTTTAATCTTTCACTTTCTTCCGTGCCTTTCTCTTTTTTCAGTCTTTCTCCTCCTCTCCTTTTGTCTCTTCACTTTCTTTCGCTACCCCCCCCCCCCTCCACCACTCCTTTACCTTTCATCACTCACCTATCTCCCCCCTTCTCTCTCTCTCTCTCTCTCTCTCTCTTCCTCTCTCCTCTCTCTCCCCCTGTCCCTCTCTTCCCTCTTTCCCACCCCCTCTCTCTTCCCCTCTTCCCCGCCCCTCTCCCCTCTTTCCCACCTCTCTTCCTCCCCCTTCTTTCCCACCCCTCCCAATCTCCCTCCCCCTTCTTTCCCACCCCTCTCTCCCTCCCCTTTCTTTCCCTCCCCTCTCTTCCTCCTCCTCCTTTCCCACCCCTCTCTCTCTCCCTCCCCCTTCTTTCCCATCCCTCTCTCTCTCCCTCCCCCTTCTTTCCCACCCCTCTCTCTCTCCCTCCCCCTTCTTTCCCACCCCTCTCTCTCTCCCTCCCCCTTCTTTCCCACCCCTCTCTCTCTCCCTCCCCCGTCTTTCCCCCCCCTCTCTCTCTCCCTCCCCCTTCTTTCCCCCCCCTCTCTCTCTCCCTCCCCCTACTTTCCCACCCCTCTCTCTCACCCTCCCCCTCTTTCCCACCCCTCCCTCCCCCTCTTTCCCACCCCTCCCCCCTCTTTCCCACCCCTCTATCTCCCCTCTTTCCCACCCCTCTATCTCCCCTCTTTCCCACCCCTCTATCTCCCCTCTTTCCCACCCCTCTCTCTCCCCCCACTTCCCCCTTCTACAATCAACATTCAGAGAGCGCTGTGGTCAGTAATGGTTCGCTATTTTGTGAGTCTGACTTTGTTCCTGGTAGTATATAGGCTGGATCTTGGTATTGATCTTGTCTCTCCCACTACAACTGATAAAAACCACTGCCACCACCACTGTCACCATTACCACCACTGCCACCATTGTTACCACTACTCCCATGTTAACATCACTACCACAGCTGCTACCTTTATTTTCCCCTTACCATCACTGCTATACCCACTACCATAACTGCTAGGCCACTGCTACCACCTACTACAATAACTGCTACCACAACTACCACATCATCTACTACATCCCACCTACTATATCAGACCTCAGATTATCTAGCGCTTGTAGAAAACGACAAGTCAACTGCAGGAAGTCTGGTAAATGAGAGGGTAGATTATAAGACCCTTGAAAACAAGAGAAACTACAGCAGCAATGATGATACGTTCTCTCATTATTCTAATACTGTGTGGGTTACGTTCTCTCATGATTCTAACACCGTGTGGGTCACGTTCTCTCACGATTCTAATACTGTGTGGGTCACGTTCTCATGATTCTAACACCGTGTGGGTCACGTTCTCTCACGATTCTAACACCGTGTGGGCCACGTTCTCATTATTCTAATACTGTGTGAGTCACATTCTCATGATTCTAATACTGTGTGGGTCACGTTCTCTCATGATCCTAATACTGTGTGGGTCACGTTCTCTCATGATTCTAACACCGTGTGGGTCACGTTCTTTCATGATTCTAACACCGTGTGGGTCACGTTCTTTCATGATTCTAACACCGTGTGGGTCACGTTCTCTCATGATTCTAATACCGTGTGGGTCACGTTCTCTCATGATTCTAATACTGTGTGGGTCACGTTCTTTTATGATTCTAACACTGCGTGGGTCACGTTCTCTCATGATTCTAATACCGTGTGGGTCACGTTCTCTCATGATTCTAATACTGTGTGGGTCACGTTCTTTTATGATTCTAACACTGCGTGGGTCACGTTCTCTCATGATTCTAACACCGTGTGGGTCACGTTCTCTCATGATTCTAACACCGTGTGGGTCACGTTCTCTCATGATTCTAACAGCGTGTGGGTCACGTTCTCTCATGATTCTAACACTGTGTGGATCACGTTCTCTCATGATTCTAACACCGTGTGGGTCACGTTCTCATGATTCTAACACCGTGTGGGTCACATTCTCTCATGATTCTAACACTGTGTGGATCACGTTCTCTCATGATTCTAACACAATGTGGGTCACGTTCTCTCATGATTCTAATACCGTGTGGGACACGTTCTCTCATGATTCTAACACTGTGGGTCACGTTCTCTCATGATTCTAACACTGTGTGGGTTACGTTCTCTCATGATTCTAACATCGTGTGGGTCACGTTCTCTCATGATTCTAACACCGTGTGGGTCACGTTCTCTCATGAATCTAACACCATGTGGGTCACGTTCTCTCATGATTCTAACACTGTGTGGGTCACGTTCTCTCATGATTCTAACACTGTGTGGGTCACGTTCTCTCATGATTCTAACACCGTGTGGGACACGTTATCTCATGATTCTAATACCGTGTGGGACACGTTCTCTCATGATTCTAACACTGTGGGTCACGTTCTCTCATGATTCTAACACTGTGTGGGTTACGTTCTCTCATGATTCTAACATCGCGTGGGTCACGTTCTCTCATGATTCTAACACCGTGTGGGTTACGTTCTCTCATGATTCTAACACTGTGTGGGTCACGTTCTCTCATGATTCTAACACCGTGTGGGTTACGTTCTCTCATGATTATAACACCGTGTGGGTCACGTTCTCTCATGATTCTAACACCGTGTGGGTCACGTTCTCTCATAATTCTAACACCGTGTGGGTCACGTTCTCTCATGATTCTAACACCGTGTGGGTCACGTTCTCTCATGATTCTAACACCGTGTGGGTCACGTTCTCTCATGATTCTAACACCGTGTGGGTCACGTTCTCTCATGATTCTAACACCGTGTGGGTCACGTTCTCTCATGATTCTAACACCGTGTGGGTCACGTTCTCTCATGATTCTAACACCGTGTGGGTCACGTTCTCTCATGATTCTAACACTGTGTGGATCACGTTCTCTCATGATTCTAACACCGTGTGGGTCACGTTCTCATGATTCTAACACCGTGTGGGTCACATTCTCTCATGATTCTAACACTGTGTGGATCACGTTCTCTCATGATTCTAACACAATGTGGGTCACGTTCTCTCATGATTCTAATACCGTGTGGGACACGTTCTCTCATGATTCTAACACTGTGGGTCACGTTCTCTCATGATTCTAACACTGTGTGGGTTACGTTCTCTCATGATTCTAACATCGTGTGGGTCACGTTCTCTCATGATTCTAACACCGTGTGGGTCACGTTCTCTCATGAATCTAACACCATGTGGGTCACGTTCTCTCATGATTCTAACACTGTGTGGGTCACGTTCTCTCATGATTCTAACACTGTGTGGGTCACGTTCTCTCATGATTCTAACACCGTGTGGGACACGTTCTCTCATGATTCTAATACCGTGTGGGACACGTTCTCTCATGATTCTAACACTGTGGGTCACGTTCTCTCATGATTCTAACACCGTGTGGGTTACGTTCTCTCATGATTATAACACCGTGTGGGTCACGTTCTCTCATGATTCTAACACCGTGTGGGTCACGTTCTCTCATAATTCTAACACCGTGTGGGTCACGTTCTCTCATGATTCTAACACCGTGTGGGTCACGTTCTCTCATGATTCTAACACCGTGTGGGTCACGTTCTCTCATGATTCTAACACCGTGTGGGTCACGTTCTCTCATGATTCTAACAACGTGTGGGTCACGTTCTCTCATGATTCTAACACCGTGTGGGTCACGTTCTCTCATGATTCTAACACCGTGTGGGTTACGTTCTCTCATGATTCTAACACCGTGTGGGTTACGTTCTCTCATGATTCTAACACCGTGTGGGTCATGTTCTCTCATGATTCTAACACCGTTTGGGTCACGTTCTCTCATGATTCTAACACCGTGTGGGTCACGTTCTCATGATTCTAACACCATGTGGGTCACGTTCTCATGATTCTAACACCGTGTGGGTCACGTTCTCTCATGATTCTAACACCGTGTGGGTCACGTTCTCTCATGTTTCTAACACCGTGTGGGTCACGTTCTCTCATGTTTCTAACACCGTGTGGGTCACGTTCTCTCATGATTCTAACACCGTGTGGGTCACGTTCTCTCATGATTCTAACACCGTGTGGGTCACGTTCTCTCATGATTCTAACACCGTGTGGGTCACGTTCTCTCATGATTCTAACACCGTGTGGGTCACGTTCTCTCATGATTCTAACACCGTGTGGGTCACAGTGCCTGACAGGATAAGGTTGACAAAGCCGAACAATGTACAAAGATCGTTTACTACCCTCTTAAGAGTCATTATAACATTTAAATTTCTGAGAATTTCTCAAGAAACCTGGATTATTTTCTCTTGAACTCAGAAGAGAGACTTGATATATACTTAAAGTCTGGTCCTCATTAGACATTATCAGAAATTACTGGAGTGAAAGACCTGGAGGCGCCTTAAACACTATTAGAGAACACCGTTAACATGCGTGGACCCAGACTCTTCAATCTTCTACCAGTCGGTAAGAGAAATATTGCAGGAATAAAGGCAGAAGTTTTCTAGAGGAAACTGGATCAGTGTCTCCTACAAGTGTATGATGAACCACTGTTATGAGGAATGAGTGCAGGCTGCTAGCACCCACAGCCTAGCTGATCATGTGGTTAACCTGGAAGCCTGACCTCTAGCTGGGAGGCAAGAGTAGAAGAACCCTCGAAACTGACCACAGAGAACTTTCACGGCGCGCATAACGGAGATAAAACACCTCAATTATTGGGAGCGCTTGAGGTTCCTAAACCTGTATTCCCTGGAACGCAGGAGGGAGAGATACATGATTATATACACCTGGAAAATCCTAGAGGGACTAGTACCGAACTTGCACACGAAAATCACTCACTACGAAAGCAAAAGACTTGGCAGATGATGCACCATCCCCCCAATGAAAAGCAGGGGTGTCACTAGCACGTTAAGAGACCATACAATAAGTGTCAGGGGCCCGAGACTGTTCAACTGCCTCCCAGCACACATAAGGGGGATTACCAACAGACCCCTGGCAGTCTTCAAGCTGGCACTGGACAAGCACCTAAAGTCAGTTCCTGATCAGCCGGGCTGTGGCTCGTACGTTGGTTTGCGTGCAGCCAGCAGCAACAGCCTGGTTGATCAGGCTCTGATCCACCAGGAGGCCTGGTCACAGACCGGGCCGCGGGGGCGTTGACCCCCGGAACTCTCTCCAGGTAAACTCCAGGTAAACAGGTATGTTACAGGCATATAACTAATTATTCCCAACCATTACAGCTGATAAGTTCTTTAAATATAACAAAGATTACTCAACTTTTACCATCATGACTAATTCTTCACCATTATCAACACTGCCATTATGACTAAGTCATTACCATTATTACCATAATTCGCCATTATCAACATTACTCTCACCCTTACCAACACAACTAATTCACCACTTCTTTCACCACTGCCATCATGACTAAGTCACCATTACTTTCACCATTACCATCATGACTAAGTCACCATTACTTTCACCATTACCATCATGACTAAGTCACCATTACTTTCACCATTACCATCATGACTAAGTCACCATTACTTTCACCATTACCATCATGACTAAGTCACCATTACTTTCACCATTACCATCATGACTAAGTCACCATTACTTTCACCATTACCATTACGTATTACTCTCACTTTCCATTTACCATCAATTTCCACTATTACACTGAACACATTCTTACCACTAAACAAACTCTGACAGGCTTAACCTTTACTGGAATCAGCACTCATTTTCAATTTATTTTATTTTCTACACGTCTATCTCCTAGCCTTTACCTCTGCCTTGTACAGTTACCAATGTTTAGAATATATTTAAAAAGAGAACTGGCTGCAGCTGTTGCTGCATAAATATATCACGTCTCACCAAATACTGTGTTAGATTGTAATACATGAAACACAGAAAATACATTTCTTCTCCTAGACTTTTGTTTGGCGCACGTGATCTTTAAGACATTGTCTTGGTTTGTAAAGAATACCCGGCTGATGCAGCAGCAGCAGCAGCAGCAGCAGCAATACGCCCGAGGGTACACTCCTGCATTATACCATCTCTGCTTATAAACAAACCAACAAGTCGGACCTTATCTTTACAACCCTGGTGTATTTCTCTATTTTGTTGTATTGTCAGTTTTTCTGGATTGGGGGGGAGGGGGGTTACCAATGAGTCAGTAGTTCAATTTCTTAAGACCATCCCAATCCGGTCATGGTGTTCTTCGACGAATTACCAGAATGAAAATTTGTTTTGTCATAAATCAGCGGAAATCGATCTAAACATAACGAAATATATGTTACTGATTTGAAGAAATATTAAATAAATTTAATATACCTATGCTATACATACCTGGCGTTTACCTGGAGTGGGTTTCGCGAGTCAACGTCCCTGTATATATTACTAAATGTGAAAGGAGAAACTTTTGTTTTTCCTTCTGGGCCGCCCCGCCTCGGTGGGATACGGCCAGTGTGTTAAAAGAAAAAGATATATATATATATATATATATATATATATATATATATATATATATATATATATATATACACACAATAAGATCACAATAAATATGTGATATCACAATATGCAGAACATCCACTGTGAGAATAGTGAACTTCCAAGCAAATTTTTAAAAATACTTTTTACAGTCCAAAAAATGACAAACAACCTTATTAAACTAAAAATATATTGGTTCTCCCTCACAATGAAAACTTTCTTGATATACTTTCTCTACTTAAGAATTTTAAGATAAAAGTTGTATTTAAAAATCTTGACACAATACAAAAAAAAATTTGATTAAAAATTCCCCCCCAAATTCTGACAGCTATCTATAAGGTTCCCTGTGAATAATGTGATAAAGTTTATTACGGTCAAACTGGGAAACGTCAAACTAAGATTACAACAACATAAATATAGCATTAGAATGGGACAAGAGTGTAATGTTTTGTTTATTGATGCGAGAGATTTTAACCATCCAACTGATTTTTCAAAAGGCCGAAAAATTTGTATCAAGCTAGTCCATGGTTGAGGATACAACAGAATCAAGTTTCATAAAAAAAGTAGTGTTGAAATTAATATGAATATTGGTTTAGAATTATACAAATTACTAGTAATTAAAAAAATGGGAAGAATTTAATTTGACAAGTAAAAATTTTAAAGCTGGGGTAGAATATACGGTGTGTCTGACAGGTGCTTGACCACCTCACCCACACCATAAAAGGTTCTGGTGTTGTATGTTGCCCGTAAAGTGTAATCTCGCCCTTATATGCCTTCTGCTAATATTTTACTTTTATAATTCCTTGAAAGTAATGTGAAAAATCACGAAATCTCTTGGAAATATAATATTCGTTTCACAGTAATAATAATATATCTTTATTTCAACAAGTACGTGTACAAGGTATACAGTCCTAGCTGACATCAATGACATAACTACTATATAGAAAGCCGCTTGTTATGCAGAGTATGTCGGGCAAATTAGGTCAGTTTTGTCCCAGGATGCGACCCACACCAGTCCACTAACACCCAGGTACCCATTTTACTGATGGGCGAACATAGACAACCGGTGTAAAGATACATGCCCAATGTTTCTGCCCTCAATGGGAATTAAACCCAAACCCTCGCCGTGTAAAGCGAGAGCTTTAGCCACCAGGCCACGGGGACTGGTATGTGTGTACTCACTTAATTGTGGTTGCAGGGTTCGAGACTCAGTGAAGAGGAGGGGCCAGGATCTGATTGCTGCTAGGTCCACTCTCTCTCTGCTCCCTGAACTTTTGTGTGTGTGTGTGTGTGTGTGTGTGTGTGTGTGTGTGTGTGTGTGTGTGTGTGTGTGTGTGTGTGTGTGTGTGTATATATATAATATATATATATATATATATATATATATATATATATATATATATATATATATATATATATATATATATATATATGTCGTGCCGAATATGTAAAACTGGTCAGTTAGCAAGAACTCATTGAAAATTAAGTTTTTTCTGAAATTTTCTCTTATACGTTTAAAGATATATTTTTTCATTAATGTTAATGTAAAAATTTTTAATTTTTCACCAAAAGAATCTTAGAAAACTTACCTAACCTTATTATAACAAGAGCAATTTATTTTAGCCTAACCCAACTAAATATATTTTAGATTTGTTTACAGTAATTTAATACTAAACAAACACAGTGAAATATATTTTTTTCGTTAGGTTCAGAATGATTTTGACGAAATTATTGCATACACAAATTTTCACTTGTCCTATATGGCAAGATGAGCGTTGCTATTTAAGCCAAGATCGCAAGTTCTGTCTATTCGGCACGACATTATATATATATATATATATATATATATATATATATATATATATATATATATATATATATATATATATATATATAAACATGTGTGCATGATATATATATCAGTGTATATACACCCTGAGAATTTACTCCGATTCATATTTAAGAAATTAGTCTTGGTAGGTGCCAAGGTGGAATATATTATTAATTACATCTTGCTAGACCAAGTGTAAAGGTCTTCACTAGGAAACTAGACAATTTCCTCAGCCAAGCAACGGATCAACCAAGCGGATATGTGGGCCAGTGGGCTGCCAGTAGCAACAGCATGGTTGACCAGGCAAGCACCCGACAAGCCTGGCCCAGGGCCGGGCTGCAAGAGTAGGGAAACTCGTAACCCATCACAAATATATCAAAGATAAAAGTTGATGAGGGGAATAAACAGCGACGAAAGTGCTGACGACACTAAAATAGCATATAACTATGACCATAATTTTTAAAGGGGTAAACCAATAAGCCAGAGGAAGGTCTCTGTCAGATGACCTGAAGCTCCAATGGCCGGTCATCATCTGACTAAGACCCGCGTCAGGAAACACTAGTCCTGTTTCCTGACAAACCTTACCTAACTACAATAGCCAGTCAAATAATTTTTGATGTGGACGCTACATAGAAGGCTACAAGATGACCCGGATAGTTTGATGTGGACGCTACATAGAAGGCTACAGGATGACCCGGATAGTTTGATGTGGACGCTACACAGAAGGCTACAAGATGACCCGGATAGTTTGATGTGGACGCTACATAGAAGGCTACAGGATGACCCGGATAGTTTGATGTGGACGCTACATAGAAGGCTACAGGATGACCCGGATAGTTTGATGTGGACGCTACATAGAAGGCTACAGGATGACCCGGATAGTTTGATGTGGACGCTACATAGAAGGCTACAAGATGACCCGGATAGTTTGATGTGGACGCTACACAGAAGGCTACAAGATGACCCGGATAGTTTGATGTGGACGCTACACAGAAGGCTACAAGATGACCCGGATAGTTTGATGTGGACGCTACATAGAAGGCTACAAGATGACCCGGATAGTTTGATGTGGACGCTACACAGAAGGCTACAAGATGACCCGGATAGTTTGATGTGGACGCTACACAGAAGGCTACAAGATGACCCGGATAGTTTGATGTGGACGCTACACAGAAGGCTACAAGATGACCCGGATAGTTTGATGTGGACGCTACATAGAAGGCTACAGGATGACCCGGATAGTTTGATGTGGACGCTACACAGAAGGCTACAAGATGACCCGGATAGTTTGATGTGGACGCTACACAGAAGGCTACAAGATGACCCGGATAGTTTGATGTGGACGCTACATAGAAGGCTACAAGATGACCCGGATAGTTTGATGTGGACGCTACATAGAAGGCTACAGGATGACCCGGATAGTTTGATGTGGACGCTACATAGAAGGCTACAAGATGACCCGGATAGTTTGACGTGGACGCTACATTCAAGTCAGGACAGGATACTCCCAGGTAAGACCAGTGTTTGTGAAAGGGAGATTTGGATAATAGAGAAGTGGGGGAGAGGAAGGGATAAGAGAATGAGGGAAAGAGCCGGGACTACACCCAGCAACATGAGGCTGGTTGGCAGGGTAGAGAGAATAGTTGCTAGCCGTGCTGACTGCTTGACTGTGTCACACGCCATGGCAGAGTTGGGCAGGGTTTTCGGGTGACAAAGGACAGGTATACAGGTGTCGCTTGAGCGTCATGCGCAAGTTTACTGCTGTTTCTCAATGCTGTATTATGGGTTGGAGAGGGAAACGTGAAAATTTGGCTACATAGACGCTACAATAAAAGGCTACAGGATGACCTGGATAGTTTATGTTCAGAAAAGTGGCAGATCCAGTTCAATGGAGGCAAGTGCCAGGTTCTGATCCCAGGTAAAAAAAAAAAATTTGCTACTTACCAACTAAATATGTAGCGCTTAGTTAAAGTGAATGCAAAAAAAGATCAAGTCTTAGTTAGCAGAAATTTATAGCCAAGATATGCTTACGCAATAAAGCTAAACAAAATCTTAGTATCAAGAAGTGATAATGTAAGCTCTAAGGCTAGACTTCAAATTTATATCTTTGGTTAAAAAAACCAAACCCTACCACGGGTAGGGATAGAACCCGCGATCAGAGAGTCTCAAAACTCCAGACCGTCGCGTTAGCCACTGGACCAGCTAGCCGTGAGTCACGTATCTTTGGTTAAACCTCATTTAAATGCTGCTCAGTTCTGGTCTCCATGAAACAGGAAGGAGAATAAAAGCGCTCGAAAAAACACAGCGAAGGATGACGAAATTAATCCCATGTACCAGAAAACTTTCTTACTAAAACAGGCTGAAGGCGGTGAACTGGCTCTCTTTGGAAAGGCGTAGAATAGGGGCAGATTCGACTGAAGTGTACAAATAGAAAACGGAAATAAGAGGGATATAAATAACGTGTTGAAAATATCCAACCAAGACAGGACTCCCAGCAATGAATTAAAGTTGGAGAAATTTAGATTAGGAAGGAATGTTGGAGAGTACTGTTTGGGCAGCAAAGTTGTGGACGGGTGGAACTCCCAGGAACCTTCACTGAAGCGAGAAACTTCGTTTGCTTTTATTAAATATAGGCTGGACGAGTACACGAGTGGGCGTGGATGAATGTGAATCGGAGGTGCTGAGCATAGGCCAGTAGGCCTACTGCAGTGTTCCTTTCTTCCTTCCTTCTTGTGGTATTTTGGAAATAAAATATATTAAGGAGGCTTTCACATGAAGGAAATTAATAAAATTTTAAGCAGTAAAGAGCGAGTGTAAGCGCTGTAAATATTTTAACTGGTTCGTAGTTTCTCTATTTGGAAGCCAGGAATTTTTAACTTTGGGCGTTTGTAAGTAGAGGATCATTATTATTATAATCAAGGGGGAAGCGCTAAACCCGGAGGATTATACAGCGCCTGGGGGGGGGATGTGGAAGGCATTCAGGCTTAATTCGGGGAACTGGAGCACAGATCCAATTCCCTAAATCAAGAGCCCCTCACCAACATCAAGGAACCTTCCTTGAGGGGAGTAGAGGATCAGTACGCTTGTAAATTGAGCATGTTCACGCCTGAGCATGTTCACGCCTGAGCATGTTCACGCCTGAGCATGTTCACGCCTGAGCATGTTCACGCCTGAGCATGTTTACTAGTTAAGTGTAAGGAAAGAAACGGGGAAAAATAAAGAATTAAACATTTCGTTATTGCCTTCAGCGTTTCCATTTCTTCAAGATTTATCCTCAGGCACTGATATTCCCAGTACATTTACCTAGGTGCTTATGGCCATGTTTACCTTCCTAATGCAAAGTAGTTAATGGATGTTGAGGTTGTAAGTGTTACAGTGCAATATGTTACGTGACTACCCTGGTAACTGATATTTCCCTGGTACTTGACCTCTTCACCTGAAAAGCAATCTGTTCTTCCCCATTACTTTTACATGGATTGTTATTCTAGCTCAAAAGACATCATTACTAGATACCTACCTCACGATTGCCAGTTGTTACGCTCAAGCTAAGATGAAAGTTACTCATGTAGAGACAAGTCCTTAGACCTTCAATTAAACTACTCGCTGACCAAGCCCCTCAAGGGAGGTTCCTTGACGCTGGTGAGGGGCTCTTGATCTAGGGAATTGGATCTGTGCTCCAGTTCCCTGAATTAAGCCTGAATACCTTACACATTCCCCCCTCTCACAAGCGCTGCATAATCCTACAAGTTTAGCGCTCCCATTGATTATAATAATAATCTGCAGAACTAGCCAATAGTAAAGTTTACACCCCGCGTATTTTGTTTCCGTCGCTAGTAGAATTTCTGGTGTGTTTTTCTTAATTTGTGTAATGCTGTTGGCAGTGCCAGAGCTGCCATTTAGTTCTTGTTTATTATTAAATGCCGCTGCTAGGTGAACACGAGACATCAGGCTAAGCTAATGGAAACCTAACTTACAGTCGCCCTGATTGCATCATACATCTTTTCCACCTCATTTTATTCTTTAGTCGATTATGACATCCGCTGTCACAAGTCCATGGCATCTATGTTTGTCCACCTCACCATGCCTCAGGTTACCGCAGGCCTTCATAATGCTCAGGAATAAGTGACCTGTGTGCTGACTTTGCACCTGGCCTAGCATCGGGCCTAGCGTCGGGCCTAGCATCTAACCTGGCACCAGCCCTAGCATCGGGCCTAGCATCTAACCTGGCACCAGCCCTAGCATCGGGCCTAGCATCTAACCTGGCACCAGCCCTAGCATCGGGTCTAGCACCTGACCTGGCATCAGGCACCGGCATTAACAGATATAACTCTTGAATGTTTACCACTATACAACACCAAGTGGCTAACTACATTATCCTTTCAACTTACATTAAAGAACAGATTCAACTTATGAAAATACAACACAATACATGTTTGCCCACACATTTTGCCTACACATCCACACTCAGCCGTACACACACACACACACACACACACACACACACACACACACACACACACATTCACCTACACAACCCAACAACAATGTCCACTCATTTAAACAGTCCTTCAGAAACACGAGTTAATTTTTTATGGCGTCTCAGCAAACAGGAACTCTTAAGATGTTTCGTGTCAGCCTTTATCAAGATGTTGTAAACTCCTTTCTTGACATTTTAAAGACCTCAGTTTGCAAATCATTATCTTAATCTTCACACACACACACACACACACACACACACACACACACACACACACACACACACACACACGCACAACAACAACAAGAAATGACCGTGAAGTATGTGAGGAACTCAACAAGAGATTCAAAGAAGTGTTCACAGAGGAGACAGAAGGGGCTCCAGAAAGACGGAGAGGTGGGGTACACCACCAAGTGCTGGACACAGTACACACAACCGAGGAAGAAGTGAAGAGGCTTCTGAGTGAGCTAGATACCTCAAAGGCAATGGGGCCAGATAGCATCTCTCCATGGGTATTGAGAGAGGGAGCAGAGGCGCTATGTGTACCCCTAACAACAATATTCAATCCATCTATCGAAACAGTGAGATTGCCTGAGGCATGGAAGACAGCAAATGTAGTCCCAATCTTTAAAAAAGGAGACAGACATGAAGAAGTAAACTACAAACCAGTGTCACTGACATGTATAGCATGCAAAATCATGGAAAAGATTGTCAGGAGAAGAGTGGTGGAACATCTAGAAAGGAATGATCTCATCACCAGCAGCCAACATGGTTTCAGAGGCGGGAAATCCTGTGTCACAAACCTACTGGAGTTCTATGACATGGTGACAGCAGTAAGACAAGAGAGAGAGGGGTGGGTAGATTGCATTTTCTTGGACTGCAAGAAGGCGTTTGACACAGTACCACACAAGAGATTAGTGCAAAAACTGGAGGACCAAGCAGGGATAACAGGGAAGGCACTGCAATGGATCAGGGAATACTTGTCAGGAAGACAGCAGCGAGTAATGGTACGTGGCGAGGTGTCAGAGTGGGCACCTGTGACCAGCAGGGTCCCACAGGGGTCAGTCCTAGGACCAGTGCTGTTTCTGGTATTTGTGAACGACATGACGGAAGGAATAAAATCCGAGGTGTCCCTGTTTGCAGATGACGTGAAGTTGATGAGAAGAGTTCATTCGATCGAAGACCAGGCGGAAATACAAAGGGATCTGGACAGGCTGCAGACCTGGTCCAGCAACTGGCTCCTGGAGTTCAATCCCACCAAGTGCAAAGTCATGAGGATTGGGGAAGGGCAAAGAAGACCGCAGACGGAGTACAGTCTAGGGGGCCAGAGACTACAAACATCACTCAAGGAAAAAGATCTTGAGGTGAGTATAACACCAGGCACATCTCCTGAAGTGCACATCAACCAAATAACTGCTGCAGCACATGGGCGCCTGGCAAACCTCAGAACAGCATTCTGACATCTTAATAAGGAATCGTTCAGGACCCTGTACACCGTGTACGTTAGGCCCATATTAGAGTATGCGGCACCAGTTTGGAACCCACACCTAGCCAAGCATGTAAAGAAACTAGAGAAAGTGCAAAGGTTTGCAACAAGACTAGTCCCAGAGTTAAGAGGTATGTCCTATGAGGAGAGGTTAAGGGAAATCAACCTGACGACACTGGAGGACAGGAGAGATAGGGGGGACATGATAACAACTTACAAAATACTGAGAGGAAATGACAAGGTGGACAAAGACAGGATGTTCCAGAGACTGGACACAGCAACACGGGGACACAGTTGGAAGCTAAAGACGCAGATGAATCAAAGGGATGTTAGGAAGTATTTCTTCAGCCACAGAGTAGTCAGGAAGTGGAATAGTTTGGGAAGCGATGTAGTGGAGGCAGGATCCATACATAGCTTTAAGCAGAGGTATGATAAAGCTCATGGTTCAGGGAGAGTGACCTAGTAGCGACCAGTGAAGAGGCGGGGCCAGGAGCTTGGACTCGACCCCTGCAACCTCAACTAGGTGAGTAACTAGGTGAGTACACACACACACACACATACACACACACACACACACACACACACACACACACACACACACACACACACACACAGGTACAATAGGCCTAGTGTCTAATCGACATGTGCCTAGGAGAAAATGGTAACTAACACACAAAGCTTGGGAGAGTCTTGGGACCAGTCTTGTTGTAAACCTTGCATTTTCTTTAATTTCTTTATGTTATTGTCTAGGTGTGGGTTCCATACTGGTGCTGCATACTCCAATATGGGTCTAACGTACAGAGCGTACAGAGTCCTGAAAGATTCCTTAAGATGTCGGAATGCTGTTCTTAGGTTTGCTAGGCACCCATATGCTGCAGCAGTTATTTGGTTGATGTGCGCCTCAGGAGATGTGCCTGGTGTTATACTCATCCCAAGATCTTTTTCCTTGAGTGAGGTTTGTAGTCTCTGACCCCCTAGACTGTACTCCGTCTGCAGTCTTCGTTGCCCTCCCCCAGTCTATGTCAGTAGGGTTACTGAATTCATAATGTATTATACTTGTGTGTTATATCGTAGCTAGTATCTCCCATATTTATATATATATATATATATATATATATATATATATATATATATATATATATATATATACATATATTATATAGGGTGGTACCACCTCTAGAACTATTCTAGGGACCCTCATCCTCAGAGAAAAGAATAAACTTGCTTCAGGGAAAACTCAAGGTTCTCCCTGAAGCTGTTTGAGAATTTTCTCCTACCACCCCCTATATTTAATTAATGTATATTTTATTAAAAGACAAAATACATTGACAAAACTTTCACAAAGATACAATAGAGAGTAAAACAACATAGGTAACTCAGAGCTACATCTCGAATGCTTCGTCCAACTCCCCGGCGGTGGGCCGCGTGCCCAGAATGCTGCAGGCATTTCCTCTCTGGATCGCAACACTGAGTCTCTGAAAGAGGAAGCTGGTCGCCCTGTGGTCCTTGGTTTCTATGATGAGCTTTTCACCCAGCTCTTTGAGGAACTTCAGATCACACTTGCCTCATGCTCCAAGGGTCTCCGACCCTATTGGGATGAAGTTATAGCAAGGGGGAAGGTCTTCATATTTGCGGATCTTCTGGGTTTCCCTGTGGCTGGCCGCTCCACCCCCTTCCACTACGGAGTATGGCAAGTAGGTGTCTGCCAATGTGGCGTCGCAGGTGTAGTCCCAGGCAATCTGCTTTCCATCTTTCCAAGGCAGCATAGTGGCTCCATCAGGACGCTTTTGACTTTTGTCAGACCTCTGCACTTGGGGTTCCCGTTGAGCTGGACAACGGGCTGTGGCGAGGCTTCTCTTTATTATATATATATTTTTTTTTTTTTTTTTATTATCACACCGGCCGATTCCCACCAAGGCAGGGTGGCCCGAAAAAGAAAAACTTTCACCATCATTCACTCCATCACTGTCTTGCCAGAAGGGTGCTTTACACTACAGTTTTTAAACTGCAACATTAACACCCCTCCTTCAGAGTGCAGGCACTGTACTTCCCATCTCCAGGACTCAAGTCCGGCCTGCCGGTTTCCCTGAATCCCTTCATAGATGTTACTTTGCTCACACTCCAACAGCACGTCAAGTATTAAAAACCATTTGTCTCCATTCACTCCTATCAAACACGCTCACGCATGCCTGCTGGAAGTCCAAGCCCCTCGCACACAAAACCTCCTTTACCCCCTCCCTCCAACCTTTCCTAGGCCGACCCCTACCCCGCCTTCCTTCCACTACAGACTGATACACTCTTGAAGTCATTCTGTTTCGCTCCATTCTCTCTACATGTCCGAACCACCTCAACAACCCTTCCTCAGCCCTCTGGACAACAGTTTTGGTAATCCCGCACCTCCTCCTAACTTCCAAACTACGAATTCTCTGCATTATATTCACACCACACATTGCCCTCAGACATGACATCTCCACTGCCTCCAGCCTTCTCCTCGCTGCAACATTCATCACCCACGCTTCACACCCATATAAGAGCGTTGGTAAAACTATACTCTCATACATTCCTCTCTTTGCCTCCAAGGACAAAGTTCTTTGTTTCCACAGACTCCTAAGTGCACCACTCACTCTTTTTCCCTCATCAATTCTATGATTCACCTCATCTTTCATAGACCCATCCGCTGACACGTCCACTCCCAAATATCTGAATACGTTCACCTCCTCCATACTCTCTCCCTCCAATCTGATATTCAATCTTTCATCACCTAATCTTTTTGTTATCCTCATAACCTTACTCTTTCCTGTATTCACCTTTAATTTTCTTCTTTTGCACACCCTACCAAATTCATCCACCAATCTCTGCAACTTCTCTTCAGAATCTCCCAAGAGCACAGTGTCATCAGCAAAGAGCAGCTGTGACAACTCCCACTTTGTGTGTGATTCTTTATCTTTTAACTCCACGCCTCTTGCCAAAACCCTCGCATTTACTTCTCTTACAACCCCATCTATAAATATATTAAACAACCACGGTGACATCACACATCCTTGTCTAAGGCCTACTTTTACTGGGAAAAAATTTCCCTCTTTCCTACATACTCTAACTTGAGCCTCACTATCCTCGTAAAAACTCTTCACTGCTTTCAGTAACCTACCTCCTACACCATACACTTGCAACATCTGCCACATTGCCCCCCTATCCACCCTGTCATACGCCTTTTCCAAATCCATAAATGCCACAAAGACCTCTTTAGCCTTATCTAAATACTGTTCACTTATATGTTTCACTGTAAACACCTGGTCCACACACCCCCTACCTTTCCTAAAGCCTCCTTGTTCATCTGCTATCCTATTCTCCGTCTTACTCTTAATTCTTTCAATTATAACTCTACCATACACTTTACCAGGTACACTCAACAGACTTATCCCCCTATAATTTTTGCACTCTCTTTTATCCCCTTTGCCTTTATACAAAGGAACTATGCATGCTCTCTGCCAATCCCTAGGTACCTTACCCTCTTCCATACATTTATTAAATAATTGCACCAACCACTCCAAAACTATATCCCCACCTGCTTTTAACATTTCTATCTTTATCCCATCAATCCCGGCTGCCTTACCCCCTTTCATTTTACCTACTGCCTCACGAACTTCCCCCACACTCACAACTGGCTCTTCCTCACTCCTACAAGATGTTATTCCTCCTTGCCCTATACACGAAATCACAGCTTCCCTATCTTCATCAACATTTAACAATTCCTCAAAATATTCCTTCCATCTTCCCAATACCTCTAACTCTCCATTTAATAACTCTCCTCTCCTATTTTTAACTGACAAATCCATTTGTTCTCTAGGCTTTCTTAACTTGTTAATCTCACTCCAAAACTTTTTCTTATTTTCAACAAAATTTGTTGATAACATCTCACCCACTCTCTCATTTGCTCTCTTTTTACATTGCTTCACCACTCTCTTAACTTCTCTCTTTTTCTCCATATACTCTTCCCTCCTTGCATCACTTCTACTTTGTAAAAACTTCTCATATGCTAACTTTTTCTCCCTTACTACTCTCTTTACATCATCATTCCACCAATCGCTCCTCTTCCCTCCTGCACCCACTTTCCTGTAACCACAAACTTCTGCTGAACACTCTAACACTACATTTTTAAACCTACCCCATACCTCTTCGACCCCATTGCCTATGCTCTCATTAGCCCATCTATCCTCCAATAGCTGTTTATATCTTACCCTAACTGCCTCCTCTTTTAGTTTATAAACCTTCACCTCTCTCTTCCCTGATGCTTCTATTCTCCTTGTATCCCATCTACCTTTTACTCTCAGTGTAGCTACAACTAGAAAGTGATCTGATATATCTGTGGCCCCTCTATAAACATGTACATCCTGAAGTCTACTCAACAGTCTTTTATCTACCAATACATAATCCAACAAACTGTCATTTCGCCCTACATCATATCGTGTATACTTATTTATCCTCTTTTTCTTAAAATATGTATTACCTATAACTAAACCCCTTTCTATACAAAGTTCAATCAAAGGGCTCCCATTATCATTT
The DNA here is from genome assembly GCF_038502225.1 of Cherax quadricarinatus. Lineage (NCBI taxonomy): Eukaryota > Metazoa > Arthropoda > Malacostraca > Decapoda > Parastacidae > Cherax > Cherax quadricarinatus. The sequence goes on from NC_091292.1 coordinate 59,031,822, forward strand.
ACACCTGGCACCCCAAACTTACCTACCACACCCTCTCTAAAAGTTTCTCCTACTTTAGCATTCAAGTCCCCTACCACAATTACTCTCTCACTTGGTTCAAAGGCTCCTATACATTCACTTAACATCTCCCAAAATCTCTCTCTCTCCTCTGCATTCCTCAGAGGAGAGAGAGAGATTTTGGGAGATGTTAAGTGAATGTATAGGATATATATATATATATATATATATATATATATATATATATATATATATATATATATATATATATATATATATATATATAGGACCCTTTCAGCTAGGCTCAGTGGTGCGAGGGAAAAGTTCAATAGATAGGAGTAGCGAGAGAGTATATAGTAACAATAGTTTCATTGCCAGCTACTTGTTAAGGTAGGGTAAGTCAAGCTCCTGCTATTCCCGCCTTTTTTCCCCCACCCCGAAAGTGATAGTTTGATTGCCGGCTGCTTGTTAAGGTAGGGTCAGTCTAGCTCAGGCTATCCCTTCCCCTCCTTCTTCCCCCTCCCCCCCGAAAGGTGACGTGTGGGGCTCCGGTCCAAACAGTAATCACTAGACTCACAGCTCCCAGCACTACTGTAAGTACATGCCTGCCTTGTATTCTAGTGGATTTATTGGTTGAAAGCTTCACTTTTGACCAATAATAAACTTAGTCCTTTCAGTCTTGCTCTAAGTTGACTGTTGTAATAATCACCACATCTTTTAGGTATTGTACTTATCATGGAGAGTGATTTCTTAAGCAGTGGGTAACCTGTCTATCTTTCCAGCTTGGATGACAGAGAGGGTCACCTGCCAATCAACAAGTAGAATTGATGGAGATGGACTAATGTCTTGAGACTTCCCCTTTTTGGATTTAATTACCTGTGCACCTGTATGAAATTGCAGGACATAACCCCTCATCATTGCAGCGGTAAAGAACCTGCTTTCCTGTCATTGGGATAGAATACTCAAGGCTATACTGTGAAGAACTAGCCAGTGGGTTGTAACCAACACCTGCGACCCCCCCCAACCCCATCATCGGCAACGGCTACGATTTCAACAGTGTCACCAACACCAGACACCCAAGTTTTATATTAGCGTTGAATTCAGTTATCATTTATATTTTTCATTTTTCATTTTCTTTAATGTAGGATTAATATTTACTATTTAAGTGTTTTATATTTTATATTTTCTATATAATAAAGTGTTTATGTTTGTGTGTAATTATTTTTCTATTCATTAATTTTCCTGAGGAGGAGCCAGCCTTGGTAATACTGTCTGAAGTTGTTACAGGGCTGAGTAAGCCTTCACAAGTGGCGACCTTGCCAGGATCAACTCTACTGAATCAAGATTCAATTCCATCTCAAATCTACCTTTGGAACTTCAACGCCGCATACCACAGACGGTTACCACCAGCCATGAGTAATCATTCTCTGTTAGGACTACAGTACAGGTATTTAAAAGATTTGGTGATTGTTATAGTCTCAATTTATTGTAAGTCAAGTCAAGGCAGGAATACTAGTTAATTCTGCCATCTATTTTTGTGTGAGCTTGAAACACTTTGGAGGATTAGACTCTAGGGACCCGAGATTTTCCAGTGACAATTTGTTTCATTGAGCTCTTTATTTTATCAAGGGAACTGTCGTTGGACACTCTTGATTTGTTGGTGAGAAGATTGGATGGTCAAGTGGCCCCATTCTACTTACTGTTTGTTCAGAGCTGGCATAGAACCCTTCATTTTAATTAATACATATTGTTTAATTGAAGTAGGGATCGAGCCCTCTGATTTATTTACAGTTTGAGTGGAGCAGGAATTGAACCCTCCGTTTTCTTTAATACACGTTTCATTTCCCCTGATAGTTTAAGTTATTTTTGCAAATATGGAGGAATACCAGTTTTGAATGAATGCTGGAAGTTAGGAAAAACAGGGAAAAATTTAGAATCTTTCATTAGTACTAAGATCCAGGAAAGACTTGAAAGAGAGAGAATTGAGAGAGAAGAAAGACAGAAAGGGAAAAAGAAGAGAAAAAGGAGAGAGAGAGAATTGAGAGAGAAATCCAAGACAGTTAGAAAGAGAGAGAGAAGACAAAAAGGAGCATGATAGACTTGATCGTGAGGAGAGAGCTAGAGTACGTGAAGAACAAGTTAAATTAAGAGAACTTGAGGAAAGAGCAAAGGATAGAGAACGTGAGGAACAGGCTAAAATACATGAGGAACAGGCTAAAATAAGAGAACTTCAGGAAAGAGCAAAGGATAGAGAAGTTGAGGAAAAAGCTAGAGAACGTGAGGAAAAAGCTAGAGAACTTGAGTTAATAGAGAGAGAAAAGGATCGCGAGCTCGAAAAAGCTCGCCTTGAATTAGAGAATAAAAAGTTAACTCTTACACAACAACAATTAGAGGAAGGAGTAATTGAACATCATGCAGCTAGTGCACATATTCCAACACCTAATTTACCTCCCTTCACAGAGGGGGAAGACATGACTTCATACATTATCAGGTTTGAAAATACCGCTACCCTCTGTGAATGGCCTGCTGACACCTGGGCTACCAGGTTAGGAATGTTATTTTCCGGTACAGCTTTGAATATCTGTGCAACTTTGTCGAAGGATATTATATATAATTATAATCAACTGAAGAAGGCAATCCTTAAAGCATATCAAAAAACCACTAATTCTTACAGGAAAGATTTCAGGTATGCCACCTTACAGCCTGGCCAGAACTTTCAGCAGTTACAGGTAACACTCTTTCGTTTGTTCGACTTTTGGATAGAGAGTTCAGGAATTGATCACAGTTATGAATCTCTTAGAGACTTCATGGTTGCTGACCAGTTCCTGACAGCTCTTCCTCACCAGATATGAACATTCATTAGAGAACATAACCTGATTAAAGCTGAGGAAGTTGCTGAGGCTGCTGACCTGTATGCTGAGGCTCACAATTCCTATAAAGACCTAAAGGGATCGAACCCTAAGGGCAAGGGTTCATCAGACCTTAAGAAATCAAAGCCTCTAGTGGAAAGTAAAATGACTTCTTTTATTCCAGTTTGTCATTTGTGTGGTGTTAAGGGACATAAACGTCGAGATTGTCCTTCTAAGAAGGTCCAAAAAGTTGGAAGATGTTTTAAAGACTGTAATGACCAAGCACCCTTCTGTTCAGGAACAGTTAATGGACTTAATGTATCTACCATTTTACGAGACACTGGATGCACATGTATAGTCATTTCTGATAAGCTGTTCCCTAACCTTGAAGAAATTCATTCCTCTGCTATACTTTCAGACTACTTGGGCCGTACGGACACTTTTCCTACCATCCGTTGTTACATTAGGTCTAAATGGTTCACAGGTTGGTCTGAAGCCGTACTAGCTCCCATCACTTCTTGCTCCGTACTAATAGGTAATGTAAAAGGTGCCATTCTTCCTTCTGAGGTTGACCTTCCATCACCAAAGGTGGACATAAGTGTTTCAGATCCTCTTCCTGTAGAGTCAGAGAAGCCCCTCGAAAGTTCAGATGAGACAATGTCTCGTGAGATTCATGTGGGATTAAAAACCAGTGATGCTACTTTCGAAAGCGAGGTAGTAGGATCACCGGTTCACTTGTTAGATGAAAGTGAAAATATCATCTCCGATACCATAAATGTCTTGACTAGGGCTCAGACCAAAGTCCAGGCTTCTCCTACTGTCCATCCTTTGATTTTCCCTGACTTTAAGCCTTTAGATATATCGAAGGACTCCTTTGTCAATTTACAACATAATTGCCCTTCTCTTCAGAATTGCCATAATGCCGCTAAACAAAATCAAGTTATCCAAAGGAAAAACTTTTCATATAAATTTGAATATATAAAAGGTATCTTGTACAAGTCAGTATTCAAATTAAATTCAGATGAGATAGACTATTCCATCTTAGTTGTTCCAAGTCAATGCAGAGACTGTTCTTAAAATGGCTCATGACCTGCCAGTGGCCGGACATTTCTCGCATCGTAAAACCTTAAATAAAATTAGGGAAACCTATTTTTGGCCAAAAATGTCCTCAGATGTCACTAGCTATTGTAGATCGTGTAAAGTTTGCCAACTGTCATCCTCCCGAGGTACCAGGCAAGTACCTATGGTCAAAATGCCAGTCTTTACGGTACCATTTGAAAGAGTAGCTATTGACATCGTTGGTCCTTTATCTCCACTTTCATCTGGGGGACATAGATATATATTAACATTAGTTGATTATGCTTCGAGCTTCCCTGAAGCCGTTCCCTTAAAAACCATAACTACTACAGAGGTGGCTGAAGCCCTTTTGTCCATCTTCTCCAGAGTGGGCATCCCTAGAGAAATTTTGTCTGACCGTGGGACACAATTCACATCTGACTTAATGCAACATCTATACCAACTTCTGGGAGTGAAGCCTCTCTTCACCACACCCTATCATCCCAGCTGTAATGGGAGGATTGAGCGCCAGCATTCGATTCTAAAGTAAATTTTAAGGAAACTTTGCTCTCTTAAATGTAAGGAGTGGCATCATTACCTACCCTGTGCTTTGTTTGCCATGAGGGAAGTTCCCAGTGACTCTTTGGGGTTTTTCACCTTTTGAACTTCTCTATGGTAGACAGGCCAGAGGCGCATTGTCCATCCTTCATGACTTATGGACTAATGAGGAGGTGAGTGCTGAGGTTCAGTCTTCTTACCAGTTTCTCCTTGACCTTAGATCCAAACTTGAGGAGACCTCTGACATAGTTTCGAAAAACCTAAGCTTGTCAATGGACCGGTACAATACCTATTTTGATTCCAAAAGTCAGAGGAGAAGTTTTAAAGTAGGGGATGAAGTTCTGGTACTTTTGCCTACCAAGTCAAATTATTAATAGCATGGAAAGGTCCATATAAAGTATTAAAAATTTGTGGGAAAGTTGACTACCTCATAGAAGTCAAGGGGAAACCTAAACTTTATCATATCAACATCCTTAAGAAATATTACCGAAGAAATTCGGTTAACTGCCTTAATAACTTTGACTTAGTTTTTCCACACGCACTTGATACGACAACTGAAGAATGTAAGGTGTGCGTAATTGACACCTCTAACTTAGACTATGATGAAGAACTACATGACTTGGTGACTCTTGACCACTCGGACGCAACCAACATTAATATTAATGAATCTTTGGATGACCATAAGAGACATGAACTACTTCAATGTGTGAGTAACTTTTCAGACGTCTTTACTGATATTCCAGGTGTTACCTCCACGGTAGTCCATAAGATTGACTTAGTGACGGACAATCCTATCAAACGAAAATTATACCCAGTTCCAGTTCACCTTAGGGATGCATTTGACCGAGAGGTAGACAAATTATTAAAACTAAAGATCATTGAACCTTCAGTATCTTCATATTGTTCACCAGTAGTCATGGTTAAGAATGAGGATAATTCATATAGACTTGCTATTGACTTCAGAGGCCTTAATGTTATAACTCGGTGGGATGCTGAGCCTATGCCCTTAATAGATAGCGATCTACACAAATTTTATGACTCTTCCTTCTTTTCAGAGATTGATATTGCACAGGCAATCATCAAGTAATGTTAGATCCTTCTTCTAAACAGTACACCGCTTTTCCTGCACACCAAGGACTGATGCAATATAGAACTATGCCCTTCGGTTTGGTAACTGCCTGTGCTACCTACGTGAGACTGATGAGAAAGGTCTTGGGTAATATGCCAAATGTTTCAGTTTATTTTGATAACATTTACGTAATGACATCCACGTGGGGCGAACATATCCAAACATTAACATCAGTTTTGTGTAGGTTATGCTCACATGGCCTCACTGCCAAGCCGAAGAAATGCTTCCTTGGGTATAACAAGATTAGATATCTTGGACTGATACTTTCTAATAACTCTCTGCAGCCTCTCCCCAGTAAGATCAAAGCTTTATTAGAATTTAAATTCACCAAAACCAAGAAGCTCATGTGTAGCTTTCTTGGTTCTGTAAATTTTTATGCATGGTTTATCCCGAACCTTACTGATCTTACAGGCATCTTATCCGACTTCCTTAAAAAGTCTGTGAAGGAATCTTTTGAGCTTTCCGACGTAGCTCGGGAAAAGTTTAATGAGATTAAAAGTATCTTTTCGAAAGACCCTATACTTAAGATTCCAGATATTAATAAAACATTTTGCTTAAGAACTGATGCCTCCAATACTGGCTTAGGTGCAGTGTTACTACAATACCATGATCGTACTCCCTTTCCTGTAGGCTTCCTAAGCTGGAAACTCCTTCCCGCAGAAATGAGATACTCCACAATAGAAAAGGAATGTTTAGCCCTTGTGTGGGGTATCTCCAAACTTAAATTTTATTTGCTGGGAAAAGAATTCATTTTAGAAATGGACCACAAACCTTTGATATACCTAGAAACTTTTAAGGGAACCAACAGTCACCTCTTGAGGTGGACATTGGCACTCCAGGCTTTTAAGTTTCATATTGTGTATATCAATGGTTCATCCAATTATTTCTCTGACCGGTTAAGTCGTGACAGTCAGTAGAAGATTTGTTGCCTTACGCGACTTCCACATGTTAGAACTTTTTCCTCGCCTATTCTTCTTATACTCCTTGACTATAAGTCTTGGTATGGGGGAGTGTGAGGGAAAAGTTCAATAGATAGGAGTAGCGAGGGAGTATATAGTAACAATAGTTTCATTGCCGGCTACTTGTTAAGGTAGGGTAAGTCAAGCTCCCACTATTCCCGCCTTTTTTCCCCCACCCCGAAAGTGATAGTTTGAGTGCCGGCTGCTTGTTAAGGTAGGGTCAGTCTAGCTCCTGCTATCCCTTCCCCTCCTTCCCCCCCCCCCCGAAAGGTGACGGTGGGGCTCCGGTCCAAACGGTAATCACTAGACTCACAGCTCCCAGCACTACCGTAAGTACATGCCTGCCTTGTATTCTAGTGGATTTATTGGTTGAAAGCTTCACTTTTGACCAATAATAAACTTAGTCCTTTCAGTCTTGCTCTAAGTTGACTGTTGTAATAATCACCACATCTTTTAGGTATTGTACTTATCATGGAGAGTGATTTCTTAAGCAGTGGGTAACCTGTCTATCTTTCCAGCTTGGATGACAGAGAGGGTCACCTGCCAATCAACGAGTAGAATTGATGGAGATGGACTAACGTCCTGAGACTTCCCCTTTTTGGATTTAATTACCTGTGCACCTGTATGAAATTGCAGGACGTAACCCCTCATCATTGCAGCGGTAAAGAACCTGCTTTCCTGTCATCGGGATAGAATACTCAAGGCTATACTGTGAAGAACTAGCTGGTGGATTGTAACCAACACCTGCGACCCCCCCCCCCCACCATCATCAGCAACGGCTACGATTTCAACAACACAGTGTCACCAACACCAGACACCCAAGTTTTATATTAGCATTGAATTCAGTTATCATTTATATTTTTCATTTTTCATTTTCTTTAATGTAGGATTAATATTTCATATTTAAGTGTTTTATATTTTATATTTTCTATATAATAAAGTGTTTATGTTTGTGTGTTATTATTTCTTTTTCTATTCATTAATTTTCCTGAGGAGGAGCCAGCCTTGGTAATACTGTCTGAAGTTGTTACAGGGCTGAGTAAGCCTTCACAGTGGCTAGTTTGTGAAGTCACCAGATTATGCCCATGTGAGTAGGGTATGAGTGGACTCGCTCTCACTCTGTCCTTAGGCATACAACCGAACAGGTAGGCTGGGCTACACTCCCCTCAAGACTCTGCCAATATAAGTATATCAACCGTCCAACGAGTGTATTACTTACTCCTACTTCTCCATTAAGTACTCACGCAACATTTAAGACTTTGCACTTGGTGGGGTTGAACTCTAGAAGCCAGCTTTTGGACCAGGCCTGCAGCCTGTCCTTATCTCTTCGTAGTTCTTCCTGGTCCTCGTCCGACTGAATTCTTCTCATCAACTTCACATTATTTGCAAACAGGGACACTTCTGAGTCTATTCATTCGGTCATGTCGTTCACATATCAGAAACAGCACCGGTCCTAGGACTGACCCCTATGGAATCCCGCTCATCACAGGCGCCCACTGGCACCTCGTCCGGTACCATGTTGTCTTCCCGACAGGTATTCCCTGAGCCACTGTTGTACCTTCCCTGTTATCCCTGCCTCGTCCTCTAGCTTTTCCACTAACCTTTGTGTGGAACTGTGTTAAAGGCCTTCTTACAGTCAAAGTAAACGCAATCTACCCACCCCTCTTTCTCTCTGTCTTACTGTCACCCTGTCATAGAAATCCAGTAGGTTTGTGACAGGATTTCCCTTCCTTGAAACTGTGCTGGTTGTCGTTGATAAGCTCACTCGTTTCCCCTGATAATCTTCTCTATGACTTTGCATACTATACTATAATCTTCTCTATGACTTTGAATACTATACACGTCAGTGACATTGGTCTGTAGCTTAATGTTTCGTGTCTCTCTCTTTTCTTAAAAACTGGAACTACATTTGTCTTCCATACCTCAGGTAGTCGCCCTGTTTCGATAGATGTGTTAAAGATTGTTAGTAGCACACACAGTGCCTCTGCTCCCTCTCTCAAGACCCATGGAGAGATGTTATCCGGCCTCATCATCTTTGAGGTATCTGGCTCACTTAGCAGCCTCTTCACTTCTTCCTTGGTTGTATGTATTGTGTCCAACACTTGATGGTGTACCCTACCTCTCCGTCTTTCTGGAGTCCCTTCTGTCTCCTCAGTGAATACTTCTTTGAATCTCATGTTGAGCTCCTCACATACATCGCGGTCATTTCTTGTGATCTCTCCTCCTTCCTTCCTCGGCCTGATTACCTGGTCCTTGACTGTTTTCCTCTCGATGTGGCTGTACAACAGCTTCGGATCATATCTGACTTTTGCTATGTCATTTTCGTATTTCGTATTTTGTGTGTACTCATTTCTATTCGCCTGTTTGTGGTTGCATGGGTCGAGTCATAGCTCCTGGCCCCGCCTCTGTGTGTGTGTGTGTGTGTGTGTGTGTGTGTGTGTGTGTGTGTGTGTGTGTACTCACCTAGTTCAGGTTGCAGGGGTCGAGTCCGAGCTCCTGGCCCCGCCTCTTCACTGGTCGCTACTAGGTCACTCTCCCTGAACCGTGAGCTTTATCATACCTCTGCTTAAAACTATGTATGGATCCTGCCTCCACTACATCGCTTCCCAAACTATTCCACTTACTGACTACTCTGTGGCTGAAGAAATACTTCCTAACATCCCTGTGATTCATCTGTGTCTTCAACTTCCAACTGTGTCCCCTTGTTACTGTGTCCCATCTCTGGAACATCCTGTCTTTGTCTACCTTGTCAATTCCTCTCAGTATTTTGTATGTCGTTATCATGTGTCCCCTATCTCTCCTGTCCTCCAGTGTCGTCAGGTTGATTTCCCTTAATCTCTCCTCGTAGGACATACCTCTTAGCTCTGGGACTAGTCTTGTTGCAAACCTTTGAACTTTCTCTAGCTTCTTTACGTGCTTGGCTAGGTGTGGGTTCCAAACTGGTGCCGCCTACTCCAATATGGGCCTAACGTACACGGTGTACAGGGTCCTGAACGATTCCTTATTAAGGTGTCGGAATGCTGTTCTGAGGTTTGCTAGGCGCCCATATGCTGCAGCAGTTATTTGGTTGATGTGCGCCTCAGGAGATGTGCCTGGTGTTATACTCACCCCAAGATCTTTTTCCTTGAGTGAGATTTGTAGTCTCTGGCCCCCTAGACTGTACTCCGTCTACGGTCTTCCTTGCCCTTCCCCAATCTTCATGACTTTACACTTGGTGGGATTGAACTCCAGGAGCCAATTGCTGCACCATGTCTGCAGCCTGTCCAGATCCCTTTGTAGTTCTGCCTGGTCTTCGATCGAGTGAATTCTTCATTTCTTCCGTCATGTGTGTGTGTGTGTGTGTGTGTGTGTGTGTGTGTGTGTTAGTTACCATTTTGTCCTAGGCACATGTCGATTAGACACTAGGCCTGTTGTATATAAGTACGTGTGTGTGTGTGTGTGTGTGTGTGTGTGTGTGTGTGTGTGTGTGTGTGTGTGTGTGTGTGTGTGTGTGTGTGTGTGTTGTGCTGTGAGTGTGTTGTGCTGTGTGTGTGTTGTGCTGTGTGTGTGTTGTGCTGTGTGTGTGTTGTGCTGTGTGTGTGTTGTGCTATGTGTGTGTGTGTTGTGCTGTGTGTGTGTTGTGCTGTGTGTGTGTTGTGCTGTGTGTGTGTGTGTTGTGCTGTGTGTGTGTGTGTGTGTGTGTGTGTTGTGCTGTGTGTGTGTGTTGTGCTGTGTGTGTGTGTTGTGCTGTGTGTGTGTGTTGTGCTGTGTGTGTTGTGCTATGTGTGTGTGTGTGTGTGTGTGTTGTGCTATGTGTGTGTGTGTTGTGCTGTTTGTGTGTTGTGCTGTGTGTGTGTTGAGCTGTGTGTGTGTTGTGCTGTGTGTGTGTTGTGCTGTGTGTGTGTTGTGCTGTGTGTGTGTTGTGCTGTGTGTGTGTTGTGCTGTGTGTGTGTTGTGCTGTGTGTGTGTTGTGTTGTGTGTATTGTGTTGTGTGTATTGTGTTGTGTGTGTTGTGTTGTGTGTGCTGTGGTGTTTGTGTTGTGTTGTGTTTATGTACGTGTGTGTGTGTGTGTGTGTGTACTCACCTAATTGTGGTTGCAGGGGTCGAGACTCAGCTCCTGGCCCCGCCTCTTCACTGATCGCTACTGGATCCCCTCTCTCTCTGCTTCCTGAGCTTTGTCATACCTCTTCTTAAAACTATGTATGGTTCCTGCCTCCACTACTTCACTTGCTAGGCTATTCCACTTGCTGACAACTCTATGACTGAAGAAATACTTCCTAACGTCCCTGTGACTCGTCTGAGTCTTCAGCTTCCAGTTGTGACCCCTTGTCCCTGTGTCCCCTCTCTGGAACATCCTATCTCTGTCCACCTTGTTTATTCCCCGCAGTATCTTGTATGTCGTTATTGTGTCTTCCCTGACCCTTCTGTCCTCCAGTGTCGTCAGTCCGATTTCCCTTAACCTTTCCTCGTACGACATTCCCTTGAGCTCTGGGACTAGCCTTGTTGCAAACCTTTGTACTTTCTCTAACTTCTTGACGTGCTTGACCAGGTGTGGGTTCCAGACTGGTGCTGCATACTCCAGTATGGGCCTAACATACACAGTGTACAGTGTCTTGAACGATTCCTTATTAAGGTATCGGAACGCTATTCTCAGGTTTGCCAGGCGCCCGTATGCTGCAGCGGTTATTTGGTTGATGTGTGCCTCCGGTGATGTGCTCGGTGTTATGGTCACCCCAAGGTCTTTCTCCCTGAGTGAGGTCTGTAGTCTTTGTCCACCTAGCCTATACTCTGTCTGCGATCTTCTTTGCCCCTCCCCAATCTTCATGACTTTGCATTTGGCTGGATTGAATTCGAGAAGCCAGTTACTGGACCACATGTCCAGCCTCTCCAGGTCTCTTTGCAGTCCTGCCTCATCCTCGTCCGATTTAATTCTTCTCATCAACTTCACGTCATCTGCGAACAGGGACACTTCAGAGTCTATTCCTTCCATCATGTCGTTCACATATATCAAAAATAGCACTGGTCCTAGAACTGACCCCTGTGGGACCCCGCTCGTAACAGGCGCCCACTGTGATACCTCTTCACGTACCATGACTCGTTGCTGCCTCCCTGTCAGGTATTCCCTTATCCATTGCAGTGCCCTTCCTTTTACGTGTGCCTGATCCTCCAGCTTCTGCACTAATCTCTTGTGGGGAACTGTGTCAAAGGCCTTCCTGCAGTCTAGGAAAACGCAATCTACCCAACCCTCTCTCTCGTGTCTTACTTCTGTTACCTTGTCATAAAACTCCAGGAGGTTTGTGATACAAGATTTGCCTTCCATGAACCCATGCTGGTTTTCATTTATAATCTTGTTCCTTTCCAGGTGTTCGACCACTCTCCTCCTGATAATCTTCTCCATGACTTTGCACACAATACATGTCAGAGACACAGGTCTGTAGTTTAGTGCCTCGTTTCTGTTTCCTTTCTTAAATATGGGGACTACATTAGCTGTCTTCCATTTCTCAGGTAGTTGCCCAGTTTCAAGGGATGTGTTGAAGATTGTGGTTAGAGGCACACACAGCATCTCTGCTCCTTCTCTAAGGACCCATGGGGAGATGTTGTCCGGTCCCATCGCCTTTGAGGTGTCAAGGTCACTTAAGAGCTTCTTCACCTCCTCCTCAGTTGTTCGTATGTCATCCAACACTTGTTGGTATATTCCCTCTTGATGTTCCCTTCTGTGCTGTCTTCCCACAGCCCTTCCTGTCTCTACTGTAAAAACTTCCTTAAATCTCCTGTTCAGCTCCTCACATACCTCCTGATCATTTCTTGTGAGTTCTCCACCTTCTCTCCTTAATCTGATCACCTGGTCTTTGACTGTTGTCTTCCTCCTGATGTGGCTATACAACAGTTTCGGGTCAGTCTTGATTCTCGATGCTATGTCATTTTCATACTGTCGCTGGGCCTCCCTCCTTACCTGTGCGTACTCATTCCTGGCTCTGCGACTGATCTCCCTATTTTCGTGTGTACTCTGCCTTCTGTACTTTTTCCATTCTCTATTGCACTTTGTTTTTGCCTCCTTACACCGTCGGGTAAACCAGGGGCTTGTTCTGGTCTTCCCGTTGTTACTGTTGCCCTTGGGGATGAACCTTTCCACTGCCTCCTTGCATTTTGTTGCTACATATTCCATCATTTCATTTACTGGCTTTCCTGCCAGTTCTCTGTCCCACTGGACCTCCCGCAGGAAGTTCTTCAACCCTATGTAGTCCCCTCTTTTATAGTCAGGCTTTTCCCATTCTACTCCTGTTATTCTCTCCACTTGCAGCTCTACTATGTATTCAAAGCACAGAACCACGTGGTCGCTAGCTCCCAGGGGACTCTCATACTTGATGTCCTCAATGTCTGAGCTGCCCAGGGTGAACACAAGGTCCAATCTTGCTGGTTCATCCTCCCCTCTCACTCTGGTAGTGTCCTTAACATGTTGGTGCATGAGGTTTTCCAGCACCACATCCAACATCCTGGCTCTCCATGTTTCGGGACCCCCATGTGGCTCCAGGTTTTCCCAGTCAATCTCCCTGTGGTTGAAATCCCCCATAACCAGTAACTTTGCTCTGCTGGAGTGAGCTCTTCTTGCCACCTCAGCAAGTGTGTTCACCACTGCTCTGTTGCTCTCTTCATATTCCTCTCTTGGCCTCCTGCAGTTCTGTGGTGGATTATACATCACTGCAATGACCACTTTGTGTTCCCCAGACTGAAGTGTACCTGCTATGTAGTCTCTTTCTCCCGTCTCATCTATTCCTTCCATTTTCTCGAATTTCCATCTGTTTTTTACGAGCAGAGCAACCCCACCTCCCCCCCTGCCCCTTCTATCTTTCCTCATGATCTGGTATCCTGGTGGGAAGATTGCATCTGTTATTGTCTCCATGAGTTTTGTTTCTGTAACTGTTATGATGTCTGGGGACTTCTCATTGATTCTTTCTTGCCATTCCTCACGTTTATTCGTTAATCCATCTGCATTTGTGTACCAAACCTTCAACTTCTGTTCTAATACTGTAACTGTGGTGCGGGGGGTGGAAACAGAGGGATCGGTGTGTGATGGTTGGTTTGGATTGTTCAGTTGCCTTGGGGGTGTCGTGGCTGGAGTCCCTCTGCAGGTGTTTCTGGGG